>NC_090440.1:1062132854-1062440831 GCF_031143425.1 Pleurodeles waltl | reverse complement strand
CAGGGGAAGGGCAAGGCCAAAGAGCAAACTTTCCTTGGGAAAAAAAGTAGGGTCTTTAGAAGGGAATGGGGTTTTGGAAGATTAGGGAATGGTGGTCTTGCCTGTGGATGTTGATGCTTTTGGTGTGTACATGTGTGAGGTAAGCTTGGGCATGGGTGGTGTCTGTTGCATGTGTGAGTGTGGGTGTTTGCATGCATTGTGAGCTATGAGGAAGAGGTTCTGGGTGATCTGGGAGTGGTGTATGTGTGTATGTGTTGGGGTGGTGTATGGGGGTATGGTAGATATGGTAGATGTGTCTTTGTGTGCTAGGGTGGTATCTGAGGTTATGGTGTCTGTGGTGCGAGGGTCTGTCGGTTGTGAGGTGTTGTCTGGGTGTATGGTGAGTGTGGTGGCTGTGCCAATGGGTGTTGTGGTGGTGTCTATGGGTATGGTGTGGTGGTGTGTGGGTCAGGGTGTTTGGTGGGGGTGTCTCAGGGAGTGGTGGTTGCTGTAGTGTGTGTGGTTGACTGTTGAGTGCTTGCATTTAGTTTTGTCTTATGGTACTTGTGTTTATATGTGTTGTTTGTGTGTTTTAGGTGGGTGCATGTGGATTTAGCTGTGTGCTAGGGACCTGTTGGGGAATAGGAAATTTGGATTTGGAAGAGGGAGGTGGTGGGGGAGGATTGAAGATGTAGACGGCTGCCATCAGTAAGGAGGACAGAAAAAGATCTGTGTATGCCATACATGTCACTGTAAATGCCTTACAGATACACATGTGTCTGTTGGAGTTGGCTGGCCAAACCCTGGATGGGATTCAGAATGGTAGCCTGTCCCACAGGGATACTCCTCTGGAGGTCAATAGCCTCCTCACTCTGAGCAGCAGGGGAAACGGGCTGGGTTGTGGTGCCTGGGGTGAAGGAGATGCTCACCCTCTTGGGTGAGCAGCCATGGTTAACCCCTTCACTGCCAGGCCTTTTCCCACTCCTGTACCAAGCCTTTTTTTGGCTGTTTGGGATAGTTCACACTTAGGCCCCCATAACCTTTTGTCCACATAAGCTATCAAATTCAAATGTGCCTCCTTCTTTTCCAACATCCTGCAGATTCTAAAGGTACACAGAGTTTGTGGATTCCCCTGATGGGGACTGAAAAATTAGCTAAAATACAGCAAACATTTGGAGTTTTGGGGAAAAATGAGAATAAAGTGCGAGAAGAAGAAAGCATCTGGTTATTTCCCTGCAAATGGCATTAACGAAGGGTTTGCCATGCTAAAACCACCATCTTCCCAGCTTTCAGGAACAGGCAGACTAGAATCAGAAAACAACATTTCTCAACACAGTTTTGGCATGTTACTGGGACATTCCCAGTTTTTCCTATTTTTTGTGCTTTCAACCTTCTTCCATTTAGGATAGATATGGGTCTGAAAACAATGGTGGATCCCAGAAAACTATCTCTCTTGTGTGGGTGCCCAAAGCAGGGTCAGCCTAAAAACATTTGAAAAATTGCGCTTATCAACTCGCTGTGATATCGCCTCAATCTCTACACGTTTTTTGGCCATTCCCTATTGCAGGTACTTGGTCCACCCACACAAGTGAGGTATCATTATACTCGGGAGACCGAGGGGAATGCTGGGTGTTAGAAAATTTGTGCTGGCAAGGTGATCCCAGACAGAAATGTGTGAAAAGCGTCTTGTTTTTAGCTAAATTTGAGGTTTGCTGTGTTCAGAGAGCCCCGACCGGTAGGCGCTCCCTTCCACCAGCCTACCGTACCCTGAGCAGATGAGACCTGGGTGTCAACCAGGCCCAGGGAGGCTTCCCCTTATGGGTCGAGGCCCTGCTCGGACCCCGGGCCAGGTCTCTGGCAGGTCCCGGTTTGGGAACCCACATCCTAGGCTTTGTCCTCCGGCCCTCCATGTGTCAAGGCACCTGGGATGGGGTCCCGGAAGGCATCCCTTGTGTGGCAGTATCCAGAGGACCCCAGCTGGGTCCCCAGCCCGGGCACTCCCTTCCTCCAGCCTGCCATACCCTGAGAGGCCTAGGCCTGGGAGTACACCCATCCCGGGGAGTCTTTCACTGTCATTTTGGCTTCAGGAGCCCTGGTTGGGCCCCCACTGGGCCTTGGAGTGGGCGCTCCCTTGCTCCAGCCTGCCATACTCCAAGGGGACTGGGCCTGGGAGTCTGCCGGGGAGGCTTCCCCTTCTTGTTTGAGTTCCTGGGCCCCGGCCTCCCTATTGCGGAATGGTCTTCATGGGACAGTGTAGGCCTAAGGCCGGGCACAAAAATTCTAATATATAGCATGACCTATATATGATTGATGATCATTGTCAAGGTGAACTAAATCCATCTTTTGTGGGGATGTCATGACTCTAGTGTAATATACAATAAGAGACATGTTTGTCTTCTGTTTGTTTGACTATTAGAATTTTTGTGCCCAGCCTTAGGCCTACGCTGTCCCATGAAGCCCATTCCGCAATAGGGAGGGTAAGCTCATATTCGCTTTGCATGTTGTGGTTTGTCACTGACGACACAAGCACTGTGTGCATCACAGTTTGACACCCCTTTTTTCCTTCTACCCCAGTATGAGTATATTCAACCTGGAATACCATTGTGTAATCTGTGTTCATTCAATCACAGGGTGACTTTTAGGAATGACAAGTTCGACATATATCGGACTAGTGTAAGTGACTGGAGACATTAAAACTGACAGTGTCAGAGTATAGGAGTCTATTCAGTATAAAAAGGAGAAGTATTTATCCACCTGGTCCTGAAGAAGCGTCACTGGATCCTGTTGGACCACAGAGATGCGAAACATGTTGACCCTTTCCAAGGGAGGGTCTGGTAGTTCCTGACCTCTCATTTTCTTATAAGTGTGAGAGAGAGTGATTGATCATTATTTCATTTTCACTCTCCATTTTAGTTTTTAATCTTGGCCATCACCCACCGTGGACTACTAAAATTGTTACCCTGAGGTTTTGGGTCTTGAGCCAATTTTAGTTTCTTTTCTCTCCTTGTCTTTTTCTTCCAAACTCACTCTTGGGGTCTTGGCGTCATCAATAAAAGATCTCCGGCAAAGAGCCCCCCTTTGGGGGGTGCCCGTCAGACATTGCAGCGCCAGTCTGACGAGGAGCATACCCGATGATGAAGCATGACACCCAGTTGGGTGTGTGAGGACTCTTGCTCCTAAAATTAGGACTTCCCTGTGTCTACTGTCTTTGTCATTTTTCTCTGGAACAGTGTATCATTACTTTTGTCGTATAGTACTTATCTAGGGAGGCTATACACTGGACCAATAACCCTCCCAGTCCCCCATTTTTGATTAATTGCTCCCTTCCTCCAGCCTGCCATACCATGAGGGGCCCAGGCCTGAGAGCTCACAGGGACCCGGGGAGGCTTCCCCTGCCAGTTTGGATTCATGGACCCTGGCCAGACCCCCATCAGGCCCTGGGGTGGGCGCTCCCTTCCTCCAGCCTGCCGTACCCTGAGAGACCCAGACCTGGGAGACCACCCGGCCCGGGGAGGCTTCCCCTGCCAGTATGGCTTCAGGGGCTCCAACTGGGCCTTAGGGTGGGCGCTCCCTTCCTCCAGCCTGCTGTACCCTGGGTGGCCCAGGCATGGGAGTCCACAGTAGTCCGGGGAGGCTTCCCATGCCAGTTCGGGTTCAGGGTCCTCCCACCGGGCCCTGGGGTGGGCGCTCCCTTGCTCCAGCTTGCCGTACCCTGAGGGGCCCAGGCCTGTGAGTCCACCGGGCCCAGGGAGGCTTCCCCTGCCAGTTTGGCTTCAGGGGCCCCAGCAGGGCCACCACCAGGCCCTGGGGCGTGCGTTCCCTTCATCCAGCCTGCCGTACCCTGAGGGGCCCAGACCTGGGAGTCCACTAGGCCCGGGAAGGCTTCCCCTACCAGTTTGGGTTCAGGGGCCCCAGCTGGGCCCCCACTGGGCCATGGGGAGGGCGCTCCCTTGCTCCAGTCTGCCATACTCCTAGGGGACTGGGCCTTGGAGTCCGCCGGGCCCAGGGAGGTTTCCCCTTCTGGTTTGAGTTCCTGGGCCCCGGCTAGGCCCCGGGACAGGGTTCTGGCAGGCCCCGGTGCGGGAGCCCCCGTACCAGTCTCTGCCTGTGGAGCCTTTACGCCCTCGCGTCCCAGCCATCTGGTCGCTCCAACAACTTGGGTCATCTGGTTGCGCCCCATGCGTTCCAGTGGCATATCTAGATGGCCAGACTGCCCCGGATGTCCCGATGGGGGCTCATTTGCTTCCTCAAACCCAGCCAGAGCTCCACGAGGTCAGGTGCGTTCTCGCCAACGGTCCCCTCCGTCCCTCGGTGTGCACTGAGTACTAAAAAGTGGGATAGCCTTCCTCCGGATTACTAGGGACAGGCTACTCCAGACTACCTTGGGGTCCAGTGAATCCTGAGCCGACCCGCCCCGCCTTGGGGGCTCAGGTGTGGGGCCTCCTTGTAGCCCTGTCCGATGGGTCGCTCCTCCAAACCTGGCTTCCCGCAGAGCTAACTGGCCTCCCAGAGCATGGAGTGGATGCTCCCTTCCTCGAGCCTGCCACACCCTGGAGGGCCTTGGCATACACTGGACCAAGGCGCAGGCTTCACCTGCTGATTTGTGGTCAGGGACCTTGTGCCCCGGGGCTGTGGCAGGACCCAGGGTGGGAACCCCTAGCTTGGGGTTTCTCCTCTGCCCTGCTGGGTGGCAAATAGCCTGAGACGGGGTCCCGCAGGCCCTGGTAGGGGTTTCCTGGCGTGTAAAGAGGCCTCAGGGCCCTGGGTTACAGGTTGGTTTGGGCCCCCATGCCTGAGGCTCAGGGCCTCAGAGAACCCAGGCTGCAGAATCCCCTGCAGGGCCTGAGGTGGGTGCTCCATTCCTCCAGCCTGCCGTACCCTGGAGAGCCTTGGCATACACTGGGCCAAGGCTCAGGCATCCCCTGCTACAGAGTCCCCTGTACAGGTGAGTGCAGTCTCCTTATGTTAAGGCACAATGCATCCAGATGACTGTCCACTGAGCCCAGCCATCTGGTTGCTCTGAGACCCCAGGGCATCTGGTTGTGCTCTCTGCATTCCTATGGTGCTTCCAGATCACCGGTCTGACCTGGGGAGTCTTCCCCTGCCAGGTCATGCTCAGGGGCCCCATCTGGGCCCTGGGCTGGACTGGGTACCCCTACCTGGGCTTCGTCCTCCAACCCACCGTGTGGCAAGGCACCTGGGACGGGGTCCCAGAGGGCCCATGGAGGCCTCACCTGCTTGGATGAGTTCATGAGCCCTGACGAGGCCTTGCCAGGACCTGGGGTGGGCACTCCCTTCCTCCAGTGTGCCGCATCATGAAGGGACTGGGAGTCCACTGGGCTGGGGGGAGGCTTCCCCTGCCAGTTCAGGTTCAGGAGCTCCAGGGTGGGAGCCAGCGTCCCGGGTTTCGTCCTCCGGCCCGGCGGGTGGGAAAGTGCCTGGTACGGAGTCCGGCATGCCTTAGGAGGGCTTTGCCAGCATGTAAAGAGGCCTCAGGACCTCGGGTCGCGAGTCTGTCTAGGCCCACCTCGGAGTCCCGTGCCTGAGGGCCTGCGGTGGCTCTGAGAACCCAGGCCACAGAGTCTCAATCCCCTGTAGGGGAGAGCACAGGCTCCTTATTTTAAGACACAGTGTGACACAGTGTGACTAAATGGCCGTTCTCTGATCCCGGACATTTGGTCATGCTTCCTGCATTCCTATGGCACGTCCAGATGGCTGGGCTACCCCGCAGTGGGAGCCCCCGTCCGAGTCTTTGTCTTCCAGCCCCCGAGGCCACAGCTCCTGGTGAGCCGTACGGCCTCATGGCCTGGCCATCTGGTCGCTCTGACAACTCAGAGCATCTGGTCACACTCCATGTGTTTCTGTGGCACGTCCGGATGGCCAGGCTGTCCCGGAAGTCCCTGATGAGGGCTCGCTTCCTCAAGCCAGCCAGGGCTCCAGGAGGTCGGGTGCATTCTCGCTAGTGGTCCCCTCCATACCTCAGTGCGCACGGAGTACAAGAAAGGGGGTAGCTTTCCTCCAGATTATTAGGGACAAGGTATGCAAGACCCCGTTATGGTCCTATGGTTCTCAACTGGGTGCTGTCAGGGCCCGGGCTCAGGCTGGCCTGCCCTGGGGCCCGGGTGTGCAGCTACCTTGCAGCCCTGTCTGATGAGTCTCTCCTCCAAACCTGGCTTCCCAGAGTGCAAACTGACATCCCCTTGCAGTGTGGCCCTCCTCCCTATCCACTGGGGAAGAGGGTTTGGCCAGCATTGTACTCTGATCGATTGGGCACATTTGGTCAGTTTGGGGACGGACTGCTTGGCCAGCCTCAGCTGTTGTTTCAAGCAAGGAGCTTCCACCCCACCAGGGACCATCCGACTCAAGGGTCTGCTGTTCACAGAGGCCCTTAGCTGGCAGAGCGAAGGCCAAGCAGCCTGGCAGCTTGTTCCCTTCCAGTAGTCTGACCAGACTGGAAGGGGTTGTGTGGTGCCAGGTCCTGCTAGCTGCCTGGCAGTCCAGGCACTTGTGTGCTCTCATCCTCCTCAACCCAGCACATTTCCACAGCAGCTCGGAATCACCATTCTGTGGGGTGTCTCTGCAGGCCCAGGCCGGCAGGCATCCCTGCCCCTTGCTCAGGCTGCACCTTTGGCCTGGCTGTCTCTCTCCTGTGGAGGTGGCTGGTGCCTTCCGGTGCCTGTGTGACCACCCTGTCTTCCCCATTAAGCCTCAGGCAGGGGCTTCTCCGCAGAAGGCTTCCCCCTGTGGGGTGTGAATGTTGCTCGAAGACAGGCATGCGGCTCCACCCTTCCAGCAGGTGCGGCTAACAGGTTGATCCTGCCAGTAGCATATGCTTGTCTCAAAAATTAAGCCATGCATGTGTAAGTACACAGCCGGTACAGTGAAACTGCGAATGGCTCATTAAATCAGTTATGGTTCCTTTGATCGCTCCACCTGTTACTTGGATAACTGTGGTAATCCTAGAGCTAATACATGCTGATGCACGCTGACCTCCCATGATGTTTGTATTTATCAGACTAAGACCAATCTGGGCTTGCCTGGCCACTTTGGTGACTCTAAATAGCCTTTGGCCGATCGCATGTCCCCGTGACAGCGATGATACATTTGGATGTCTGCCCTATCAACTTTTGATGGTACTTTCTGTGTCTACCATGCTGACCACGGGTAATAGGGAATCAGGGTTCGATTCCGGATAGGGAACCTGAGAAACGGAAGGCAGCAGGCGTGCAAATTACCCACTCCCGACTCGGGGAGGTAGTGATGAAAAATAACAATACAGGACTCTTTTGAGGACCTGTAATTGGAATGAGTACACTCTAAATCCTTTAACAAGGATCCATTGCAGGGCAAGTCTGATGCCAGCAGCCGCAGTAATTCCAGCTCCAATAGAATATATTAAAGTTGCTGCAGTTAAAAAGCTTGTGGTTGGATCTTGGGATCGAGCTGGCAGTCTGTTGTGAGGTGAGCTACCGCCTGTCCCAGCCCCTGCCTAACAGTGACCCTTTGATGCTCTTGACTGAGTGTCCTGGGGGTCTGAAGTGTTTACTTTTCAAAGCAGGCCAGTGGCCTAAATACTTCAGCTAGGAATAATGGAATAGGACTCCAGTTCTATTTTGTTGGTTTTTGGAACTGGGGCCATGATTAAGAGGGACGGCTGGGGGCATTTGTATTGTGCCGCTAGAGGTGAAATTCTTAGACCGGCGCAAGAAGAACCAAAGTGAAAGCATTTGCCAAGAATGTTTTCATTTATCAAGAAAGAAAGTTGGAGGTTCGAAGACGATCAGATACCGTCGTAGTTCCGACCATAAAGGATGCCGACTAGTGATCCGGTGGTGTTATTCCCATGACTCACAGAGCAGCTTCTGGGAAACCAAAGTCTTTGGGTTCCGGGGAGAGTATGACTGCAAAGCTGAAACATAAAGGAACTGATGGAAGGGCACAACCAGGAATGGAGCCTGTGGCTTAATTTGACTCAACACAGGAAACCTCACCTGGCCCGGGCACAGAAAGATTGACTGATTGATAGCTCTTTCTTGAATCTGTCGGTGGTGGTCATGGCCGTTTTTAGTTGGTGGAGCCATTTGTTTGGATAATTTTGATAACGAGCGAGACTCCTCCATGCGAACTAGTTACGTGACCCCCAGTGGCCGGTGTCCAATTTAGAGGAACAAGTGGGATTCAGCCACACGAGATTGAGCAATAACAGGTCCGTGATGCCCTTAGATGTCCGGGGCTGCATGTGCGCTACACTGAACAGATCAGCATGTGCCTACCATTTGCTGACAGGTGCGGGTAACCCACTGAACCCCATTCGTGATAGAGATTGCAATTATTTGCCATGAACGAGGAATTCCCAGTAAGTGTGGGTCATAAGCTTGCATTGATCAAGTCCCTTCCCTTTGTACACCCCACCCATCGCTAATACCGAGTGGATGGTTTAGTGAGGTCCTTGGATCAGCCCTGCTAGTGTCAGCAATGGCCGTGGTGGACCACCGACAAGATGATCAAACTTGACTATTTAGAGGAAGTAAAAGTCATAACAATGTTTCCGTAGGTGAGCCTGCGGAAGAATCATTAACAGGGGAGGGGCCCGAGAGACCGATGGTGCCAGCCTGAAACCCTTGGCCGCCTCCAAGAATGGAACACCCATAGGCACAGGGCCTGTCCCTCCCCTCGTGCTTCCTGGCTAATGGAGCAGTCCGCAGCCACTGGGGTGCTTAGGAGAGGACTGGGTGTGGAACGGCTCCTCCGCCTGGGAGGACGTGACCCTCTTATGCCAGGAGTGGCAAGATGGAAAGCCTCTCCTGAGATGGAACACATGCTCACCCAGCATGACCCTGGGAGGGAAACCGAATTGAAGTGCCTCACCGGGCTGGGACCATCCCCCTGAAAGCCCTGCTGCCTGGGCTCTCCCATACCTGGGCTTCAGGTAACTGAAGAGTGGCCCTTCTTGGGTGGCAGGGCGGCCTGGATGAGGAGGAGCTGGGGCTGTGAGGGAACCCTGTCTCCCCTTGGTGGGGTGTGCTGGAGGAGGGGGCCTCTTCCCTTCTGGCGCCTCTAACCAGGGCAGTGGGGGTGGGCTATCCCCCAGCCCACTGGCATGGCTCATGGCTGCTGTCTTAAGCCAGTGACTCTCGACATGCAGGGGTTGAGATCTGGTGGTGGATAGCTGGTTTGCAGGTGGGGTGACCCTCCCTTGTTGCCAGGTACCTGGTTTGCCCTGGTCCCATGTGGCTGGGGTAGGGGTTTGAAGACTAGTGTGGTCCCTTCTGGTCCTCTGGGAGGGACCTGTGGTGGTGGGGCTGCCTGGCCCCTGTGCTGCTCTGGGAGCCCCCCTTCCCGTGGGGAGGCTCCTGGGCTGAGCGTTTGGTGATGTTTTTTGAATCGTGGAGATTGACTCCCAAAGAGGAAGCCTGATGGGGTGCCCAGCCATCTTGCTGTGTGGTTGGCGAATGGGTGGTGCTGCCTTCCTCGTCCCTCTGCTGCACAGTAGGACACTGATCATTGACATTTTGAACGCACCTTGCTGCCCCGCGTTATGCCCGCTGCTACGTCTGTCTGAGGGTTGCTTGATTGTCAATCGCACTGGGGCTTTCCCAGGGCACAGCTGTCGCAGGGTAGCTCTGCTCCCTTTGTCCCCCCTCCAAGGTCAGACCCCCCTGATTGCCTGAAGCAGGATCCCACCCTTGGTCCTGTCATGGAGCTATGCTGCCGGTGCGCCTAGTCTTGCCACCCCTCCTTGGCAGAGTGTGGGCAGGGGACCGGTCTGCCCTGGGCATGTCCTGGGGTGCCTGGCTGCATGCTGCATGTGGTTGTCGGTGGTATTCCATGGCTGCCTATGCACACAGCCTTGGGTGCACACCTCTGTGGCTAGTTCCCGGGGGGTTAGGCCAACTGCTGGCCTCTGGCTTCAATCCAAGGAAAAGGGTATGCTGCCATGTCCCCCGGTCCACTGCAGCCCAGGGGATGGTGGCCCTGGCTTCCCCCACTGCTTTGGCATTTGATTATGACCTCAGATCAGGCGTGGCAACCTACTGAATGCAAGCGGATGCGGACAGAAGGGGGCTGCCTCAATCGCCCTTATTGCACCACACGTTTGTTGGGCACCCTGTGCTAAATCATTTGTAAGTGAGGGTTCAGGGTTTCTTAAGTAGCAGAGCATGGTTAGGGATCCTAGGCCCAGAAGAATGCCCCCAGACCTTCTATGGTTCATAGTAGAGGGCAGAAACATGTTGGCCAATTCTTAGAGAGGCGACCCAGCGAGTCCTCATTCTCACCAAGGTGTCCCGCCCTTGTTTTTTAGTTACACCAGCAGATACCACTATTAAAAGTGTAGACCACACGCAGGTAGCTGCCTAGGTGTTTTTATATTCCCTTAGTTTAGCTGGATTCCATTATCTACAGATAAAATATATTTACGCACTCCCTCCCATTCTTTCAACGGTGAGGTTGAGTCCGCCCAGGTGGTACTATCCTACCTGGGTGGGGCTAGCTGGTCAAATGATGAAGCATGACACTATATAGTGTGTGAGACCACCTAGTCCGTAAAAGGAAATCTCCCCTTCCCCCACTCACCCTACACAGCACCCACACTGCGCATTTTCTACACCAAGCGAGGTCTTGGAGCTCACGGATAATCTCTTGTGAACATAGCTCCACATCATTGGTGAACCCCATACCTTTTTGTGGTAACTAGTCGACCAGATAGCCTGCCGGCTGGGCGACCTGAAGGCCGCGGGCCAGGCCGCCGAGCTAACTCAGACTTTTGTCTCCACCCAGGGTTCTGTAAGCCCCCACTTTGTGGGGGCTTAATAGTCGAGGAAAATGGGCATGCCAGTGGGGAGAGGGTGTGGGGCAGTCCGGGCTTAGGCCTCCTGGAATCCCCTTGCCCAGGCTCAAGGAAGGTGGAAGGCACCACCCAAAGGCAACACCCCGAGCTCACAGTATGGTGAAGGCAGTCACTACACAGGGCATGGTGGCTGCATACCGTAGAGAACTCTTGTGCTCCCCACCAGGTTCAGGCATAGAGCAATGTCTAGCCCTGCAAGAAGGCCTCTGGCCCATTTCCAGCACCAGTTTTAGTGATAATTTCGACATTTTTAGTTTTTCTGGTTCTAGGGGGCAAAATCACTCCTTCTACCCAGGGCTACGGAGCTCCAAGTCAGGTATGATTTCAGGTTTTCCCTTAGATGGAAGTGAACAAAAAAAACACTCCACCTGGTCCAAAGGGTATACAAACTCCTTCCCAATGTCAGTTCAATGCCTCTGGCCCCTTCCTAGCCTCCCAGCAATGGTTTTAGTTAAATTTTTGTCATTTTTATTTTTTTCTGGTTCTAGGGGGCAAAGTCATTCCTTCTACCCAGGACTACGGAGCTCCAAGTCGGGTACGATTTCAGGTTTTTCCCTTAGATGGAAGTGAACAAAAAAAAAACATGCCACATGATCCAGAAGGTACACAAACTCCTTCCCAATGTCAGTTCAGTGTCTCCGGCCCCTTTCAGCCTCCCAGCACCGGTTTTAGTGATATTTCCGACATTTTGAGTTTTTCTGGTTCTAGGGGGCAAAGTCACTCCTTCCACCCAGGGCTACGGAGCTCCAAGTTGGGTACGATTTCAGTTTTTCTCTTAAATGGATGTGAACAAAAAAAAAAATGCCACATGGTCCACAAGGAATACAAAGTCCTTCCCAATGCCAGTTCTGAGCCTTCAGTGCTTCTTCAGCCCCCCAGCACCAGCTTTAGTGATATTTTCAACATTTTAAGTGTTTCAGGCTTAAGGGGGTAAATTGACTCCTTCTACCCGGGGTTATGGAGCTCAGAGTATGGTAAGATATCCGGGTTTTCCCTTGGATTGAGGTGAACAAAAAAAAAGAAATACCAAGAAAATAAAAATAAAAAACACACACTTCAAGTACCCCAAAAAGTACACAAACTCCTTCCCAGTGTCAGTTCTGAGTATTCAGAGCCTCTGGCTGGGTCTGGAAGCTATGACTGAGTCTGGCTGGGTGGGGAAGCTATGACCGGGCATCGGTTGAGAGCTCTGGCTGGCCGTGGGTGGAAGCTCCACTCCAGTCTGTCAATCCGCAAATGTAAATAAACTATTTACAAGTGTTTCTAGGTACGTAAACCTTATGGGATCCACACAAAACACACCACATATTATTCCCTTAGTGACTAGTTTCCAAAAAGATGTGACTGCAAGGTGTTTGCTACGGAGAGAGTATGCATGGACGGTAAAAAGCAAACATAAACACCAAAACATTATTGCACACCCACCCACTAGTGCATCTCAGGCATACTGGTTGGATTTAGCATATGGGTAAGTAAATGGTTAAAAAAAAAATATTCACCAATTACTTTATGAAATAAAATCCCTATATATATTGCCGGGGGGGAGTCAGGGGCAATGGTGGGAGGTATTCCATTGCCATCCATGGTGGGGGCCTTGGGTGGGTGGCCCACAGGGGAGGCACCAGCGCATTCCCCTGGGTGGGTCCCAGGACAAAATGGTTACGTCCTTGGCACAGCAGCGCTGCAGCCGAGGACATAACCATTACGTCCTGGGCACCGAAGGGGTTACCTTGGTGGGGGACAACAGGGAGGGTGGTGATAGGACTGGGGGTGGCATACAAGGATGGTACACAAGCAGGTCCTGATGGCTCGACCACCACTAGGGAGTGGCCACTTGTGGTAGAATTTGAAGATGATGAGGTTGATCCTGTGTCCTCCCTGGCACTCTCCTCACTCTCCGGGCCACTTGGGCCCGCTGTGTCGGTAGTATCATGATTGGAGGTACCATGGCCAGATGCTTCCCCACTTGGTTCCACCTTGTCTCCTTCACTTGTCTGGGATGATGCTTAAAATACAAAGAGAAATAGGGTCACTACATGTTTCTGATCACACTTGAACAACATGTGTGATTAGCAAATATAACCATGATGTAAAGTAGGCCCCAGCAACAAACTCCACCAAAGTGGCTCCTACATTTGCAACACCATATGTATGCATGCCAAATGAATTGACAACAGTTGCCCACACAGAAGTTCAGAATCACAGACCCATTGAACAAGTAGGAGACCTCATCACCTTCAAAGGTTTGCCTCATGTAGTATTCGTCAGTTACTTGTTGTCATTCAATAATAAGGCCATGCCAAATTCCTTTACACAGATCACACACAAGGTCATGCACACAGCTAATCATCACATGCCCAATACTACAGTATGAAGAAATGATGGTCCAAAATCCTGGCATGCTGCTTATAGAAGAACAGTAGCCTGAAGAAGGTGACATGGAAATACCCATGTCACACTAGAAATAAATCAACAGTGGTCACCTCACCACATGTAAATTGTCCTAAAAGAGTCATGGAGGTTGTTGCTCAAAGAGATAACAACTCTAGTACGGAAGTGTACACTGGTGACAAATTGTGCACCATGTCAGGGAGATATGGCTCCAAAATCCACAACACAATGGATCAGCTAGCCCCAGGGAAATCACCTCTCTTGATTGGTACCCCTGACAAGAACATACTCTGATTGCATCAGTAGAAGCTAATAGTCCTTTGCATGTTGGAGAGGCCCAGGGATTCTTGTGTGCTTGTAGAAGGTCCTCAACATGTTTCTGAATGGGAAGCCATATAACTGTCTCCATGTTTGTCATGCAAACACAGATTCTCTTTGATGAATGGTTGTACAGAACCACATATGATTCCCACATAATTGCACATCACTCCATGATGCATGCTTCAGATAACAAACCTTCCCCATTCAACATGAGCAAAGCACTTTGCTACATGATGCCACATCAGCAGCATGGAAACATAAGTAAAGACATGCAGTCTTACCTGTCATTTCCTTCATTGCTACTGCAGATGCCATATGACGTGTAATGATGGGTGAGGGTATTTGTGAGCCAACAATCATTATTGACACACTCCTGTCTGTGGCACCACATGAAATGTAGCTCGATGACATTTGTCTAATTCCGAACAAATGTTGGCATGCACACATATGTGAGGAAATACAGAAATCATCCCATTACGTCAGGTAGACCATGCATGAAACAGAAGTGAAAATGATTTGCCAAAAGTTGAGGGAACACATGATAACGCGAAGGCACAAGGAATGATAGCAACAGTCTTGTCACACAAATCATGTCATTGGTCATTCCCCACTCACCAAGGGAAAGTATTGCTCTTTAACTGCACCCAAAGAGCAATGTATGCTTTGTCACATGTATGGTGTCCACCTTTATATGACAGACAGTAGTAAGGCATCAGCACTCGTGACACGTAACTTCAGGGGTACAGATGCCAATATGCTCACTTAAGCAGACACGTGGCTGAGGACAGTGGTCCATTATGTCATCTAGTTTAGGCTTTCACACTTAAGAGTAGTGGACTGTTGTGTACAAATTACACCAACAACAACAAACACTATTACCTGTTTGATCGCTGTACACAGCCATGTGTTGGCCCTGGAGAGTAAATTGTTTGTAGACTGTACTCAGTTGTGTCTTAGGTCCCTAGGCTAATAGGCAAGGCACATCAGCATGCACTAACTTCCATACCTACACAAACAGTCACTCATCTTGTGTGTCACACATGACTCATCCCAAATCTTCGAGGGGAGATGGCAGAACTGAACACATCAACTTGGCAATGTGAGATACAGGAACCCACTGTGGCTGCTGTGCCCCCCTCAGATGCCCATCAAGCTCTGAGCAGACCACTGCCAGAATGAGGTCCATTAGGAGAAGTCAGGCTCTGATGTGTGCCTGGCTCATGTTGGGAGGACAGCCCCAGCTGGACCTCAGCAATCTTTTGGGCCTAGCATCTCAGGTCCTCCATCTCTCCCAACAGAGGGAGCTCACCCGGCTATGTACCGCCAGAGTCTCCACCTCTTTTGATGGGTGTTGACCTGTATGGATTCAAGGTTCACATCAAAAGGTTACAAACACAAGTCTTTGCCCAAATGGCTGTGTCACACACGTTAGAAACACCAAGCACAAAATGTGAAACTTGTCAAGTATAAAGCACACATGGGCATCAGTAGGAGAAATAACTACACACTTTTTGAGTTATCTGCACACCAATTGACTACCCTGCTCATGGCCTACACTGACTAAGCAAGTCTACTGCCATCAGGTAGCCCAGGCCCAAGCAACATGTACTGTGATGCCAGCCACAATGAAACACTACACACCATTGTGACTTCTGAAGGGTAAACTCCTTGGGCCTGACTGGACCAGCACAGTTACACTCTGAAACATTGATTCACTGCATAAACTTCGTACAGACAACTACCAAACTACAGACTTCACACTTACACTTGAGTGAGAATTAAAGGGCTGGCATGGTGGGCACGGAAATTCTCTTTCCTGTGCATGTGTGGCATTGTAGCCTACCAAATGCAGACTCTTGCCACTTCAGGTTGGGTTTTTGTGGAATGTACCTTTACCACAGGACACACCTTTGTGTGGCAAACCTACGGAGATGGAACCCAACATACAAAGGTATGTTGGGTTTAATTCCTGGCATGTAACAAAGCTACTGAGTCACATGCCATGGACTTCCTGGAATCTATCCACTACCTCCATGTGGGTTTGTCAATTGTGCAATACGCCTGTACTGGACAAATATGACTTATGTGAAGTGGCAACAGAGCTGTGGGAGTAAGGCACCTGCCATGGGTCAAATACACACATTGACAATGCTCATATGGACTAGTTCAGGGATTTACCTCAGTACACATTCCTAATCAAGTCAATGGACTGAGGCATTCAGGGCACATTTTAACACTAGTCCCTCATATTGCCACATGACAGGATCTGCAGACTTACAGGGAGTGGGCACAGTGAAACAGTTGCATAGCCACTGTGTCTTTCCCACAGCCTAGAGTATGTCCCATACTGGGAGTTAAACTGGATGGGTCCTGTTCTCTACAGGCTAATCATATAGATTAGAACATACATGACACTCACATTTCCATCACTTCCATGCATGACAGTACCTCATGTGGCCATCATCAATGTGGCTTGTGGCACTTGTGTAGCAACCTGAAGGGTGCAGTGAGTAATGATATGCCTCTCAAATAACAGTTTGGCAAGGCCAGATGTGAGGTGAAAGATCTGTGGCACAATACACATTTCTTACAAGACCCTTAAATGACTCAAACAAGGTGGATACACAGCTCATGCTGTCATGTACGTACATGTTGTCCGACATTTACAACCATCATATCTAAAGATATAATGGTTGTAAATGCAAAGTCTCCTTGCCTGAATATATGCACCAAACACAAAGAGGGTCAAGGGCCTCAAAACACATCACACAACACAATGCCAATGTCCAAATAGGTCCTCATTACAACCCTGACGGTCGGTGATAAAGCGGCGGTAATACCTCCAATAGGCCGGGGGTAACAAAAATGGAATTATGACCTTGGTGGAAACCGCTCAGACAAACAGCCACTTTAACACACCGACCGCCATGGTGGAATCAACAAGCACCAAGGCGGTAACCGCCAACAGCTAGGCTGAAGACAATGTACAGCCCCCACTATTATGACCAGCCTATCGGCCACCTTTTCCGGGGAGGTACCAACAACATCAAAAACCTGGTGGAAACAAATCTCAGAAGTCAAAGGACTTACCTGTGGAGACTCAGGGAACAACCACGACACCATGAAGCTTGAGTTGCACATATTCCCCATGCTCGTCTACCTTCTGCAGAATTATGAACATCAACACCGGCGAAGACGACCAATGGGAGTACTGCCACCTAGCACACAAGGGAGGGGGGAGGAAAAAGAGAGTGACACACGCAACAGCCCCACCCCCAACACCATACACACAAACAGATGCAGTAACATTACATATTCTCCCCGTACCCCTCAGGAATAATGCAAGGACAAAATGATTTGAAGAAAGTGAGTGTAATACATACAATACATGGAATAAGTGCATCAAAATCAAAACGTATCTACATATTTACAAATGAAGGGACACTGCCCAGTCCTCAATGTCCGTGGGCCACAGGGACACATCACATAGGCCAAGGCCACACCTCACTCCTGCAACAACACAGAGAGAACACTACAGGGGCATCAGGTCGAAAATACACAGGCACCTCAGGGGACGGGAATGGGGGGCACCTCAGCCGGAAGATGGTACAATGCCACTGGTCCTGGTTGGGGCTACATGCCCACTGATTGGTCCTTTGGGAATGCAAGGCCACAGTCTCTCAAGTGGGTGGTTTGCCCACTGCTTGGTCCTGGGGAGTGCAAGGCCACAGTCTCTCAAGTGGGTGGTTTGTCTACTGCTTGGTCCTGGGGAGTGAAAGGCCACAGTCTCTCTAGTGGGTGGCTACTTCCACTGATTCTGGAGGGGGCATTGTGCCCAGTGTGCTTCATCCTGGGAAGGATGGGGTGAATGGATGGCATCTCCACTGGTTCTGGAGTGGGAATTTGCCCAATGTGCTTCATCCTGGGAAGGATGGGGTGAGTGGATGGCTTCTTCCACTGGTTCTGGAGGGGGCATTGTGCCCAGTGATGCAGATTTTGAGGAGTGCAAGGTAACAGCCTCTCACCCTGGTGTCCGGCCCACAGGATTTGTAGGGCCCAGGCTGCAGAACAGCCCATGGATGCAGGACTATACACTGCCCACCTACGGTGACGGCTGCTCAGTGGTGGCAGAGGCAGTGCAGGTGTCGGAGCTGGCAGTGGTGGGGGTGGCTCCAGCCCTTCCCCTGCAGCCTCGGATGGCTGCCCACTGGGGATGCTGCTGCTGGTGGCGGTGCAGCTGTTGGTGCTGGCAGTGGTAGGGGGAGGCTCCAGCCCTTCCCCTGCAGCCTGGGACAGCTGCCCATTGGGGCTGCTGCTGCTGGTAGCGGTCCAGGTGTTGGTGCTGGCAGTGGTAGGGGAGGCTCCAGCCCTTCCCCTGCAGCCTCGGGCAGCTACCCACTGGGGCTGCGGCTGCTCGTGGCAGTGCAGGTATTGGTGCTGACAGTGGTAGGGGGAGGCTCCAGCCCTTCCCCTGCAGCCTCGGACGGCTGCCCACTGGGGCAGGAGCTGCTGGTGGCGGTGCTGGCGGTGGTGCTGGTGGCAGTGATGGCAGTGGTGGGGGGAGGCTCCAGCCCTTCCCCTGCAGCCTCGGACTGCTGAACAACCATGGTTGTTGGTGGGGGCTCCGACTGAGTCCCACCACCAGGCCTCTTGTCCTTTTTGCCTGGTGCAGGCCCCTTGCCCTTCCTCTCAGCAGCCGGAGATTGCCCCTTTCCCTTCCCTGTAGCAGCTGGGGGTGCCTCCTTGGCCTTCCCTGTAGCAGCTGGGGGTACCTCCTTGCCCTTCCCTGTAGCAGCTGGTGGTGCCTCCTTGCCCTTCCCTGTAGCAGTCAGTGGATTCGGCCTCTTCAGCCTCTTGGGCCCTGTGGGATGCAGCTCTCCTCGTCGCAGGTGCCTCTGCTCCTCCGCCAGATGATTCTAATGCACATAAGGACAGGGTGACAAAACAAAAAGGGGAGGGAGAGACAAAGGATACACTTGGTCAACCACCGTTGGCGTAACACAGAACACTCACACAGGGAACAGCCCTATGCACTAGGCAATGCACTAACAGTCACAATGCTAGTCACCAGCCCATGGATAGGGACACCTAATGCCAATTGGAGCATACCTGAGACCCACAGACCCCTGCCCAGTAGTGGATGCCTACTAGCTTGGTTGGAGGTATTTTACATCAGAACCCTGCCCAAATTGGGACCTACCCTGCAATGTCCATCCTGGCCTAGGGGCACCCACAGGCCCATATCCCCCACCCGGATGCAACCCCACCACATGCAAGTAGTAATTGGGGCACTGTACTCACCCCCTTGTGGCTGCTGTGATGCCCCCAAGCACCCATCCAGCTCTGGATAGGCCACCACCAGTATGCGGGTCATCAGGGGGGTCAGGGTTCGACAGGCACCCCTTCCTCGTTGGGAGGCCATCCCCAGCTGGGCCTCTTCGGTCTTCCATGCCCAGCTTCTCAGGTCCTCCAACCGTTTCCGACAGTGGGTGCTCCGCCTGCCGTAGGCTCCCAGGGTCCACACATCCTTGGCGATGGCATGCCATATACCCTTTTTCTGATGGGAGCTGACCTGCAGAGAAATACACATAGGAAAAGGTATCAGTCAGACCGTCCTGCCTGTTACACTCATGGCCCACCATAGCCCTCACATCCCCTTACGCACAGACAGGGCCCACCATACATGCAGCACGCTGCCCAGTGCCCTTCCACCAACACCCACACACGAGGCCTTCACACACCCCGCTCCATGCATTCATGCCCCATGCATCGTGCTCACAGTGTACTCACCAGTTGGTATGGATGCCCATACATCATTTGGTACTGGGGTAGGACCCCATCCTCAGTCGCTCCAACTCCGCTGCGGTGAAGGCAGGGGCCCTTTCCCCAGTGACACGAGCATTGGTAGGTTCCAGACACAGGTCACAGAGGCACATGCAGTGTAGGTCCTCTCCTGTTGAAGGTCAGTGTTAGAAATGGGGTCTTTGGTTGGCAGTCAGTTTGTCCCTGTCCAAGCAAGGACCCTCACTCTAGTCAGGGTAAGTCACACACAATCCAAATTATCCTGTGCCCACCCTCTGGTAGCTTGGCACTGAGCAGTCAGGCTTAACTTAGAAGGCAATGTGAAAAGTATTTGTGCAATAAATCATACAATAACACAATATAGCACCACAAAAATACACCACACATTGTTTTAGAAAAATATATAATATTTATCTGGATATTTGCAGGTCAAAACGATAAAAGATGCAATATGAATTTGTAGAGATATCACTGAAAAGTGATATAAAGTGTCTTAAGTCTTTAAAAAGCAAACAAAGGGGGTCATTCCGACCCCGGCGGGCGGCGGACACGCCCGCCTGGCGGGAACCGCCAGAAGACCGTACCACGGTCAAATGACCGCGGCGGTCATTCTGACTTTCCCGCTGGGCCGGCGGGCGACCGCCAGAAGGCCGCCTGCCGGCCCAGCGGGAAAGCCCCTTCAACAATGAAGCCGGCTCCGAATGGAGCCGGCGGAGTTGAAGGGGTGCGACGGGTGCAGTGGCACCCGTCGCGATTTTCAGTGTCTGCTAGGCATGGCATGGGCATGGGCAGTGCCCCCCAGGGGCCCCACGACACCCGTTCCCGCCATCCTGTTCCTGGCGGTTTTTACTGCCAGGACCAGGATGGCGGGAAGGGGGTCAGAATCCCCATGGCGGTGCTGCGAGCAGCGCCGCCATGGAGGATTCTTTGGGGCAGGGGTAAACCGTCGGGAAACCGCCGGTTGCCCTTTTCTGACAGCGGCTTTACCGCCGCGGTCAGAATTGCCCATGAAGCACCGCCAGCCTGTTGGCGGTGCTTCCGCGGCACTCTG
Source organism: Pleurodeles waltl (assembly GCF_031143425.1). Lineage (NCBI taxonomy): Eukaryota > Metazoa > Chordata > Amphibia > Caudata > Salamandridae > Pleurodeles > Pleurodeles waltl. Next base: position 1,062,420,438 of record NC_090440.1, on the reverse strand, counting down.
CCCTGGCGTTTTTTAACCGCCAGGGTCAGAATGACCGCCAAAGTCTCTTTCAAGCACAAAGTACCTGGTTTGGAGTGGAAAATCTCCACAAAGGGCCGCAGAGGAGGAGATGCGTGGGAAAATGGTGTGTGCGTTGGTTTCGCCCCTTCACACACAGACTTGCACCATTATTTTTCACGAGGGGAAGACATGCGTTGATTTCCGGCGTGCGCGGACAGGTCTCCTCTGTGGGTCGCAGGGTTTTCAGACGCCCCGGGGTCTGTGTGTGGAGTCCTGGGCTTGTCGTCCGGCTGCGTGTCGTTCCGGTGGGCTGTGCATGGAATTTTCTTCCTCACGGCAGGCGTCGCATTGATTTCCTCTCTGGAAGTTGGGCGGCGTTGTCCAGGCAGGCCGTGCGTCGAAGTTCCGGTCGCACCGCAGGCATCGCGTCGATCTTTTCCTTGCGGGGATGAGTGGCGTCTTTCCAGATTGGCGTGCAGTGAATTTTTCACCGCAGAGCAAGCTGTGCGTCAAATATTTCGGCGCACAAGGAGTCCAGTTGAAAGATGGAAGTCTTTTTGGGCCTGAGACTTCAGGGAACAGGAAGCAAGCTCTATCCAAGCCCTTGGAGAGCACTTCTGCAGTAAGGCAAGAGTTCAGCAAGGCAGCAGGCCAACAGCAAGGCAGCAGTCCTCTGTAGAAAGCAGTCAGATGAGTCCCTTGAGCAGCCAGGCAGTTCTTCTTGGCAGGATTCAGGTTCTGGTTCAGGTTTCTTCTCCAGCAAGTGTCTGAGGTGGTAGGGCAGAGGCCCTGTTTTATACTAAAATGTGCCTTTGAAGTTGGGGAGACTTCAAAGAGGGGCCTAGAAGTGCACCAGATCCCGTTTCAGTTCAATCCTGTCTGCCAGCGTCCCAGTAGGGGGTGTGGCAGTCCTTTGTGTGAGGGGAGGCCCTCAACCCTCCCAGCCCAGGAAGACCCATTCAAAATGCAGATGTATGAAAGAGTGAGGCTGAGTACACTGTGTTTGGGGTGTGTCTGAGTGAATGCACAAGGAGCTGTCAACTAAACCTAGCCAGACATGGATTGTATGGCACAGAAAGATTTAAGTGCAGAGAAATGCTCACTTTCTAAAAGTGACATTTCTAAAATAGTAATATTAAATCCCACTTCACCAGTCAGCAGGACTTTGTATTACTATTCTGGCCATACTAAATATGACCTTCCTTCTCCTTTCAGATCAGCAGCTACCACTTCAACAATGTATGAGGGCAGCCCCAATGTTAGCCTATGAAGGGAGCAGGCCTCACAGTAGTGTAAAAACAAACTTAGGAGTTTTATACTACCAGGACATATAAACTACATAGGTACATGTCCTGCCTTTTACCCACACAGCACCCTGCTCTAGGGGTTACCTAGGGCACACATTAGGGTTGACTTATATGTAGAAAAAGGGGAGTTTCAGGATTAGCAAGTACCTTTAAATGCCATTTCGAAGTGGCAGTGAAACTGCACACACAGGCCTTGAAATGGCAGGCCTGAGACAAGGTTAAGGGGCTACTTAAGGGGGTTGCACAACCAGTGCTGCAGGCCCACTAGTAGCATTTAATCTACAGGCCCTAGGCACATATAGTGCACTCTACTAGGGTCTTACAAGTAAATTAAATAGCCAATCATGGTTAAACCAATCAACAATACAATTTACACAGAAGGCATATGCACTTTAGCACTGGTTAGCAGTGGTAAAGTGCCCAGAGTTCAAAAGCCAACAACAACAGGTCTGAAAAAATAGGAGGAAGGAGGCAAAAGGTTTGGGGATGACCCTGTACAAAGGCCAGGTCCAACATGACCCCCCACCAGCCTAAAGCCAGGGGAGAACAATCACTATCCTGATGTACTTCCCTGTTTGAGGCGATAGAACAAGGACCCAGGCCAACAACAGCAGGGGCATGTTCCAATTCTTCACTTTCCTGACTCCAATTGGATCCCTCTGTCCATACTCTCAGGGTCCACTAAGCCAACCCATGGGGAACCTTTCTCCTTACCTGCGGATACATCTGTGCAGCACCTAACCTTACTTTGCTCACAGATGTATCCCAGGGGCCGGATAGTACCACCAGGACCAACACAGTGGTGTTGCCCATTCTACCCCTGGAGTGTGACTCTTGTCCCCTCCCCAGGGGTAACTCTGTCCATCCGGACAGCAAGCCACAGTGGCCACTGACAGCGTCAGGGATGAGAGCCAGGCCCCAGGCCTCTCAAAGCTCCCTAACCACTGTGACTGTGGAGAGTGGGAGGCGGTAGACCTAGGTGCTGGGCACCCTTTGACCACTCTCCCTTCCACCAGGTCAGGGATGACAGCCTGAACCTGGTCCTTCCCTCTGGGGCTCCGTACCCTCCCTCCTGGAGCGGCACCCCCAGAGTCCAACCTGGTCAGGGTGCTTATAGAAGCAGTCTTTCACCAGTGCAGGGCTGTTAACCTGCCACTGGTCTTCCAACCTGGGGTCTGTACCTTCGGGTTGGACTCGGGCCCGGGGTGAGGCTTCCCTCCCCCTGCCCTGTCTTCTGGGGTCCAGCACCCCCCAACTAGGAGTGGTCCCCTCAGAAGACAACATGGTAGGGGCACTGTTATCGGTAGCCCCTTCCTCCAGGTCAGGGGGGACACTCTGAACCTGGACTTCCAATCCAGGGTCTGTACCCTCAGACTGGATCACTGCCTGGCAAACCAGGTCTTTCTATGGGGCACACCTACCCCCCACCAGGTCAGAGTTTACCCTCTAAACCTGGTCCCTCAACCCAGAGTCACCACCCTGAGGTTGAACCATTGCCTGCAACACCAGGACTTCTTGGGGGGCACACTGACCTCCCACCATGCCAGAGTTTAACCCCTTAACCTGGTCATCCAACCCAGAGTCACCACCCTGAGGTTGAACAATTGCCTGGTACCCCAGGACTTCTTGGGGGGCACACTGACCCCACACCAGGCCAGAGTTTAACCCCTGAACCTGGTCATCCAATCCAGAGTCACCACCCTGAGGTTGAACAATTGCCTGGCACGCCAGGACTTCCTGGGGGGCACGTTCACCCCCCCCCAAGGGACACACCGTCCCCAAGGGCCACACAAGAGTCTGGCTGGCGCAGGTCTCCTGACCTCTGCCTATCTGGCAGAGTCTGGATCTCCCCCAAACCAGAAATGGTCTCACCTTGGTCATTCCTGGGGGGCTCTGCTCTCAGAGCTGACCCCTGACTCTCCAGGACCTCCACAGGGGTCCACAGCCCCCTCTCAACCTTCTGTCTGGACTTCTGCACCCCCTCACTAGGAGTGGTACTGCCAGACAGCAGAACTGATGGGATGCTGGCTCCAGTCACCCCCCCCAAGTTCTTCTGACACTGCGGGATCTCCCTCAACAGGTGGCCCTACGGTACACGCTAGGCCCCCCTCCTGGCGTTCCCTCATGGAACCCTACAGGACCTGGGACAGGATCGAGGGCACCCTGGGCCTCAGCCCATCCCCATTCCCTCTCCTTTGAGACTGGACATGAGGTTCCTCACCCATCCCATCACTCTGGGACCTATCTGGGACACTGCAATCCTTTCCAACCTCACTTGGTTGGGAAACACCTAGACCACTCCCTTCAAGTGCACCCCCCAATGCCTCTTCAGACTCTCTGGTACTCACCCAGAGGTCTGCCTCCATTGTAAGTTCCCTGGGGTCAGAGAACTCACACTCCACCTGGTGTTGGCGTAGCTCTGGAAAATAAGGACAAGACATATGCTCTCCAGCAATTACATCACTCTGCCCCTCACATGTATTAACCAAAGTACCCTTCACCCAACCATCTAGTGACTCAGCCTTGAAAAAGCACTCTACATCACCCTCCTGAGACTGGTGAGACAGTATCTGACTGTCCCTGACACTCAACCCACACTCTTGTGGGATGTCTCCACACTCTATATCCAGGACGTCCACCAGGGGGGAACCCTTTTCCCTGTCACTCTCTTCTAGAGCCAGTAAAGTGTCCCTCCCCCATTAGGAATATGGCTCCCTGTGCCAGTTCCCCAATCCTCCTCAGGGACACTGTGCATAACGGGAACTACCTCATTTTCCTGAACCGCCTGGTGTGTGTCAACTCCCTTCTTCAAGTCGGGCACCACATCTCTGGGCCTGTGCACTTCTTCAGCAGCACTGGATGCAAGATTTTTGCTGCCACCATCTGAACTGGACTCAACCCTTCCGGCTTCCAGTTTCAGCTCTTCATAGCTCAGCTCCTGAGCTGCAATCTTTTCTTTTTCCAGGGCTAAGGCTCTCACTGCCTCAGCCCTCTCAACCTGCTCATCTAGCTGTTCCCTCAACCGCTCTGCAGCTAGGAACCATTCATCTCTCACTGGTTCTCTTTCCTCATCTGAGTAGTCTTCCTCCTCATCTGAGTAGTCCTCCTCCTCATAATCAGTCTCATGGCTATGATTCTTTTGGTTCATTGCTGCCTGTTCCTCTGCCCATTGTGCTTCTCCCCAGGCTACATAGATATCTAGCAGTTCCATCTCAGTGGATCTCCTTGACATAGGAAGTCCCCATTTTCTGCAAAGCCCCCTCAGCTCAGCCTTGGTGAGGGATTCAACAGGCACAATGTTTGACACATCGTAGTCTTCTGTGAGGTAGGTACCTATTCCCAATCTGGCAAGGTATCACAGGCAAAACCCAAAACCAAAGTCCAAAACATCAACAATATATCCAGGAGGACATCAGAGAACCAAAAGTAAAAAGATGAAAAAATCAAGTTGACCTTCAACTGTGGGTAGGTAGTGAACTACTTAGCTACTGTATGCCACTGCACAAATACAAGTCCTATCCTCACCGCTGATCACCAATGTTAGAAATGGTGTCTTTGGTTGGCAGTCAGGTTACCCCCTGTCCAAGCAAGGACCCTCACTCTAGTCAGGGTAAGTCACACACAATCCAAATTATCCTGTGCCCACCCTCTGGCAGCTTGCACTGAGCAGTCAGGCTTAACTTAGAAGGCAATGTGTAAAGTATTTGTGCAATAAATCATACAATAACACAATATGGCACCACAAAAATACACCCACACAATATATAATATTTATCTGGATATTTGCAGGTCAAAACGATAAATATGCAATATGAATTTTTAGAGATATCACTGAAAAGTGATATAAAGTGTCTTAAGTCTTTAAAAAGCAAACAAAGGTGGTCATTCCAACCTCGGCGGTAAAAGGCGCTTACCGCCAGACAGAAGACCGCCATAACACCGCCGCGGTAAACCGCCACGGTCATTCTGACCCACACTAGGCAAACCGCTAAAATACCGCCATCCACAAAAGTCCGCCACACCAAAGGTCAGCGATAAACTGGCGATGACCAAACCTCCACCGTCACGCCAACAGAAATACGCCCATGCCATTACGACCCACGAATCCACGCGGCGGTCTTTCAACCGCGGTATTCTATTGGCGTTACACACCGCCGCGGTCGAAATACACATACACCTACAAAACACTACCACATTGGACAATTCGAAATACACACACCTGATACACATACACACGCCACTCCCACACACCCAATACATTATAAAACACACACCCACATCACCCACAAACCCTTACGACCAAAATTTTCGAACGAAGACCAGAGAGAGACACCACAATCTACAAACAAGCATCCACAGGCACACAATACCAATAACCACAGAACTTCCACGCACCTCACACAACACACCACTAAATAGCACCCCACCTATCACTACACACTCCACCCCACACATCATCCACACCACCCCATGGCACCTCAAAGACACCCCAGGTTCTCAGATGCTGAACCCAGGGTCATGGTGGAGGAAATCCTACGAGTAGAGCCCCAGCTGTTCGGGACACAGGTGCAGCACAGCACCATTGCCAGGAAGATGGAGCTATGGCAAAGAATAGTGGACAGGGTCAACGCTGAGGGACAGCACCCAAGAAATCGGGATGACATCAGGAAGAGGTGGAACGACCTACGGGGGAAGGTGCGTTCCATGGTATCAAGGCACAACATCGCGGTACAGCGGACTGGCGGCGGACCCCCACCTCCTCCCCCTGAATTTACAACATGGGAGGAGCAAGTCTTGAATATCCTGCATCCTGAGGGCCTCGCTGGAGTAGGCGGAGGAATGGACTCTGGTAAGTCTCATCTTCACTACTTCATCCCCCCCACCCCACCTGCATGCCAACTCACACCCCCACCCTCACCCCCTTCACAACTACCCCTTGCAAATGTCTCACCATCACAACCCACCCATCCCAAAACTTAGCCCTGCATGTGGGCCCAAAGCATGGACACCCATCACCAAAGCAGGCCCAATGCACGTACCCATTCCCCCCCCCAAAAAACACATCACAACAGCCCCCACAAAGGAATGCCAGCACTGGGGTACATGGGCACCCAACCATTGCACGCCATTGGCACACACAGAAGCAATAACCATACTTTTATACCCGAACGCCAGGTCACCGCGAAGGAGGGTCCAAAAAGGTCCCCTCCACTCCCAGAAGAGGCCCACAGTGATGACAGCAGCTCTGTCTCCCTGGATCTAGATGACCAGCCCGGTCCATCGGGGACCTCTGGACAGTCGGTTCCCCTCAGACAGGCACAGGCCACAGCACACCTTCCCCCCTCTGGGAACACCAGCACAGCACCCACCCAGCGGGCCCATACCTCTGTCCCCAGGACACGTCAATCAGCGGTGTGTCCACCACTACAGGGAACCCAGGGTAACCCACCACCCCAACAACAACAGGGACCTGGGGGCAGTGGTAGTGGGCACACGGTCGAGGGGTCGGAGGCCCAAGGAAACAGGGGAACTGGGAGGGAAGCTGTGCGACAAGGGGGGGACAGGCCTAGGGAACCCACTCTCCACGAGGCCCTCTCCTCCATCATGGGAGCATACCACCACTCCCAGGAGACGATGGCGACGGTCCTGGCCAGGTTTCAGGAAATCCAGCTTCTGCAGGAACAACAGTATATTGGGTTCAGGGAGGAACTGAGAAACATCAGTACCGCCATGGGTACCATCGTAGTGGCCCTGAATGAGTTAATCTCCACATTGCAGACCACTCTGGCACCTCAAAGGGCCCCTGACACTAGCATGGACCAAGAACTGGCTACCACCTCCGCCGGCGCTAGTGGACAGGAGGCCCCGACAGAAGACCAACAGGCCACCAGAACCCCACCCCCTGCAGAAGGAGAACCACCCCGCAAGCGGGCCCTGAGATCCAGGAAGAAGACAGAGTAACATGTCAAGACCCCCGCCAGCAAAGGATACCGCCCTGATTGTCATCCCACTGTCCCACATTGTCACCCTGTCCAACCTTAAACTGGCCCTGCTCCACTTCCCACAGGAATTTGGACAATGCACCTATGAACCTGATAGTCTGGACTCTGCCATGGACAATCCTCCACCATCACCCCTCACCGATTTGCAACCACCCATTCAAATTAGAGCACTTGAATAAACACACTTATTGCACATAAACAATCTGGAGTCTGTCTGTGATTTTAACAAATGTATTAGACATGACAGTGCCAAAATTGTTATTCACATAGTGATGCCAAAAAACCGCTGTCACACAGCTGTAGTCCATGGGGAAACTAAGCAGATGTCACGCAGTGGGGTCCACAGCTCTGAAAACGGAAGGGAAAGTCACAACACAGTTACCATACACTGGGGGAAAAAGTCAGACAGTAGAGAGGTAGGAGTCTTTAAGTAAATGTAATATGCCGGTGTATAGTCTTACCTGTGTGTCACTGAAAGTATTGCTCTATTACTGTGTTCCTGTTGTCTATGTCGTCCTCTTTGGCTTCCTCTTCTTCACTCTCCACAGGCTCCACAGCTGCTACAACACCACCATCTGGACCATCCTCCGGCAGAAAAGGCACCTGGCGGCGCAAAGCCAGGTTGTGAAGCATACAGCAGGCCACGATGATCTGGCACACCTTCTTTGGTGAGTACATTAGGGATCCACCTGTCATATGGAGGCACCTGAACCTGGCCTTCAGGAGGCCAAAGGTGCGTTCGATCACCCTCCTAATCCGCCCATGGGCCTCATTGTAGCGTTCCTCTGCCCTGGTCCTGGGATTCCTCACTGGGGTCAGTAGCCATGACAGGTTGGGGTAACCAGAGTCCCCTAATAGGCACACACGGTGCCTCTGGAGTTGCCCCATCACATACGGGATGCTGCTATTGCGCAGGATGTAGGCGTCATGCACTGAGCAAGGGAACTTGGCATTAACATGGGAGATGTACTGGTCTGCCAAACAGAGCATCTGTACATTCATCGAATGATAACTTTTCCTGTTCCTGTACACCTGTTCACTTTCTCTGGGGGGTACCAAAGCCACATGGGTCCCATCAATGGCACCTATGATGTTGGGGATATGTCCAAGGGCATAGAAGTCACCCTTCACTGTAGGCAAATCCCCCACCTCAGGGAAAACAATGCAGCTCCGCATGTGTTTGAGCAGGGCAGACAACACTCTGGACAACACCTTGGAAAACATAGGTTGAGACATCCCTGATGATATGGCCACTGTTGTTTGAAATGACCCACTTGCTAAGAAATGGAGTACTGACAGCACCTGCACTAGAGGGGGGATCCCTGTGGGTTGGCAGATGGGTGACATCAGGTCTGCCTCCAGCTGGGCACATAGTTCATGTATAGTGGCTCGGTCAAGCCTGTATGTCAGAATGACATGTCGTTCCTCCATTGTTGACAGGTCCACCAGCGGTCTGTACACAGGAAGATTCCTCCATCTCCTCGCATTGCCAAGCGGACGGTGCCTAGGAAGGACAACAGCGAGCACAGAGTCAATCAACCCACAGGTACGTTCCCACAGCTTGCACACAACACGATTCACTATGCATTGAATGGTGTGTATGAGTGTTGAGGAAAGGCCTAGGTATGTGTGACGCAGTAGAAATTAAGCCATGTGGGCCCTTGAAATGGCGGCTGCCTGACCTGTGAAGTGTGACAATGGGATGTGAGGTCAATGCGCTGGCGTTGGACACCGTGGCGGTAGGTGGTCGAAGACAGCGGCGCAAGGCCGCATTGGTTCACATTGAATCCTATGGGTTTCAGGAGCCAATGACGATGTGCGCCGGCGGTCGCGGTACGCACCGCCGCGGTACTCACCGCCGCGGGCGTGACCGCCATTTTCTATCAGCTTAATCACTCGATCCCTGATCTTCCACAGGAGAGGACCTACACTGCAAGTGCTGCTGTGACCTCGGTCTGGAAGAGACAATAGCTGCTGCGACTGGGAAAAGGGCCCCTGCCTTCACTTCTGAAGAATTGGAGAAACTCGTGGATGGGGTCCTCCCCCAGTATGCGCTACTCTACGGTCCTCCAGACCAACAGGTAAGTACACTGGGACCATGCTTTGTGGGCAATGCCTGGGTTGAGTCGGGTGGATGAAAGATAGTGGGGAGGGGAGCGATTGAGGCATGCATCAGACGACAGATGAGAGCATGTGCCACATGGCAAGGGTGGGGATGGGGGGCCACTCACATTGAGCATGCAGAAGGTGATGACAATTTTTCTCTCCCTGTACATGTCACATAGGTCAGCGCCCACCAGAAAATCGCGATTTGGCGTGCCATCGCCAAGGACGTCCGGACCCTGGGGGTCCACAACAGACAGAGCACCCACTGCCGGAAGAGGTGGGAGGACATCCGCCGCGGGAGCAGGAAGACGGCGGAGGCTCTGCTGGGGATGGCCTCCCAACGCAGGAGGGGTGCCAGTCGTCAATTGACCCCCCTGATGTCCCGGATCCTGGCGGTGGCCTACCCCGATTTGGATGGGTGCGTGAGGACATCACAGCAGACACAAGGGGGTGAGTACAGTCTCATTCTGGTGACTTTGCGCGCAGTGGAGGTGTCTGGGTGGGGGAGGAGGGCTGTGGGTCTCCCTAGGCCAGGGCGAATTCTGTAGGCTAGGCCCCTCCGTAAGGCATGGCCCTGTGCCCCCGCCCCCCACCTCTGTAGGGTGCCAAGTTCAGGTATCCATGGCCCTGTCTCATCTATGTGTGCAGTTGTCATCGATAGGCTTGAAGGCCATGTCCCGCAGATTGCGTAGTGGACCCCAAGTGCGCGGCGTAGTGCAGGGGGCTTCTGTGTCTGTCTTGTCCGCCAACGGTAGCGGTAATCCATGCACTCAACATGTCTTCATTTCTCCCCCCCCCTTTTTTGTGGTCTTTCTGTTCATGGGTGCATCAGCATCATCAGGCGGAGGAGAAGTGGCATCGGAGCACGAGGGAGCTGCATCTCACATGGCCATGGGGGGCCATGCAACTGAGTCGGATTTCACCAGTGAGACGGAGGGCGAGGGGAGCACCACAGCGGGGACTCGTGCTGATGTCAGTGTCAGCGACTCGTCCCCTGAAGGGAGCTCCCTTGTGGTGGCGGCAACATCCGTGCCCCCCGCAACAACAGGTACAGCCGCCACCCAGCACACCAGCACCGCCCTCCCAGCAGCCCCTCAGCCTTCGCCCCGTGCCCGCTCACCCAGGAAGGTGGGCATCTCCTTCACCCCAGGCCCCTCAGGCCCTGCCCCAGTCACCCCTGCTGCCCTCAGTGAGGAGGTCATTGACCTCCTGAGGACGCTCATTGTTGGGCAGTCTACCCTTTTGAATGCCATCCAGGGTGTAGAAAGGGAGGTGCACCGGAGTAATGCATACCTGGAGGGCATTCATTCGGGTCAGGCTGCCCATCAGCGATCGTTCAACGCTCTGGCCTCAGCACTGACGGCAGCAATTGTCCCTGTCTCTAGCCTCCCCCCTCCAACTTCCTCCACCCAGACCCAATCCACTGTACCTCTGCCTATCCCAGACACACCTACAGACCAGCCTGCACACACCTCAACACCCAAGGGAAGTTCATCCAGACATAAGCACCACACATCACACAAGCATTCACACAAGCAACATCCACATGCAGACATACCAACAGCCACTGCCTCCACTGTGTCCCCCTCCTCCTCGTCTCCCTCCTCCCTCCCTGTGACGTCTCCACTCACACTTGCATGCACAACATCTTCAGCCACTACGACCATCACCAGCACACCCACCAGAACACTCCGCACACGTGCAGTCACCACCCCCACTACCATGTACACGTCCCCTGTGTCCTCTCCCAGTGTGTCTGTCACCCCCTCTTCCAAACCACACAAACGCAAGCAGCCACCCACCCAACAGCCATCCACCTCACGACAGCCTCCAGCCCAAGCACCTGCACCCAAAGACACCAGACTTCACACTCCTACAACCACATCCTCTTCCTCCACTCCCATACCCACTACACCTACCCGTCACTCTCTTTCCAAATTGCTTTTCCTTGCCAACCTTAACCTCTTTCCAACAACTCCCCCCCGTCCATCTCATAAGACTGCAATCAGCACCTCAGCCACCACCAAACCAGGACCTATCAGGACTGTTGTCCAAGGACTGTGGAGTCCCCCACCCTCAAGGTCAACAACTCTGGCGAGGAGCCAAGGCACGCCCAGCCCACCCCCGAAAAGCACCCAAAAGTGAGCAGTGCCCGGCGCGAGAGGCCACGGACACCAGGGACCAAAATCCCTACCCTGGCTCCGTCTGGAAGTGGGGTGCCACCTGGCACACCGCCAAAGTGGTCAAAGGGCCACAGACGACCAGGGAAGGGTGGGAAGGGCAGCACGCCTTACAAGTCCGGCAGCAGGCCAGCTGCCCAGGAGTGCCCCACCAGCCCCCTCCCAGGTGTGCAGGAGGACACCCAGAGGCCTGGTACGGCAGCCCAGGAGGGCCCCGCAAGCCAACGGACAGATGGGCAGGAAGGCCCTGCCAGCCACATGCCAGGGGGCGAGTGACACCCATGCCAGGGCCGGAACCGCTGAACTGGGCCCTTTCAAACAAGCACCGCTGAACTGGGCCCTTTCAATCAAGCACCGCTTAACAGGGCACCTTCATCACAAGCACCGCTGAACAGGGCACCGCCGTCTCAAGCACCGCTGAACAGGGCACCGCCGTCTCAAGCACCGCTGAACAGGGCACCGCCGTCTCAAGCACCGCTGAACAGGGCCCTTTCAATCAAGCACCGCTGAACTGGGCCCTTCATCTCAAGCACCGCTGAATTGGGCCCTTCATCTCAAGCACCGCTACGCTGGGCCCTTCATCTCAAGCACCGCTCCGCTGGGCCCTTCATCTCAAGCACCACTCTGCTGGGCACCGCCGTCTCAAGCACCGCTGAACAGGGTACCGCCGTCTCAAGCACCGCTGAACAGGGCACCGCCGTCTCAAGCACCGCTGAACAGGGCACCGCCGTCTCAAGCACCGCTGAACTGGGCCCTTTCAATCAAGCACCGCTGAACTGGGCCCTTCATCTCAAGCACCGCTGAATTGGGCCCTTCATCTCAAGCACCGCTCTGCTGGGCCCTTCATCTCAAGCACCGCTCCGCTGGGCACCGCCGTCTCAAGCACCGCTCCGCTGGGCCCTTCATCTCAAGCACCGCTCCGCTGGGTCCTTCATCTCAAGCACCGCTCCGCTGGACACCTCCGTCTCAAGCACCGCTCCGCTGGGCCCTTCATCTCAAGCACCGCTGGCCCATTGGCGGAAGGGGCAGGCCCGCATCTCTGTCGGGCAGGGCTGCACGAAGCACTCTGGGCACTAGTCCCCCTCCAGTACCAGTGGAGACTGTTATCCACTTGAGAGACTGTGGCTTTGCACTCCCCAGGATTGGACAGTGGGCAAGCCACCCACTGTAGAGACTTGTGAGACTGTGGCTTTGCACTCCCCAGGATGGGACAGTGGGCAAGCCACCCACTGTAGAGACTTGTGAGACTGTGGCTTTGCACTCCCCAGGATATGGCAGTGGGCAAGCCACCCACTGTAGAGACTTGTGAGACTGTGGCTTTGCACTCCCCAGGATGGAACAGTGGGGAACCCACCCACTGTAGAGACTTGTGAGACTGTGGCTTTGCACTCCCCAGGATGGGACAGTGGGCAAGCCACCCACTGTAGAGACTTGAGAGACTGTGGCTTTGCACTCCCCAGGATATGGCAGTGGGCAAGCCACCCACTGTAGAGACTTGTGAGACTGTGGCTTTGCACTCCCCAGGATGGAACAGTGGGCAACCCACCCACTGTAGAGACTTGTGAGACTGTGGCTTTGCACTCCCCAGGATGGGACAGTGGCCATGGAGGCCCCTCGTGGATCTGGCGTCGTGTACTCATGTGGCTGAGGTGCCCCCCCTTCCCTTCCCCCTGAGGTGCCTGTAGTTTTTCTATCTGATGCCCCTGCAGTGTTCTCTCCGTTTAGGTGAGGTATCTTGTGTGGGCCTTGCCCATGTGATTTGGGCCCAGTGGTCCACGGACAATGACAGCTAGAATTATTGGACTTTTAATATTTATGTATATATTAGTTTTAAATGTGTGATATTTTTATAAGGCAATGATCCAATATATTCAACTGTTTATGATCTATTCCTTTTGTCTTTGCATTCTTTCGGGGGAGCTTGGGGTTTGTAACAGTGATGTATTGCTATGCATTGATGTGTGTGTTGTAGTGGGTGGGGGTGGGGGTGGGTGTGTCGCGTATGTGTGTCCCTGTAATATTTTCTCCTCCCCCCCCCTGTGTCGTAGGTGCAGTACTCACCGTTGTCTTCTGCGCCGGCGTTCGTGCTCCTGGTAGAGGAGCAGGAATACAATAGATGGTAGGATGTGTAATTCGGGTTCCATGCTGTCCAGATTCTTCGTGGGGTGTATGGAGGTGAGCGTTTTCAGTTTGAAATGTCTGTTTCCGCCGTGTTTTTATCGGCGGGGCTACCAACCCGGAAAAGGTGGCGGATTGGTGGGTTGTGATAGGGTGTGCGGTACATTGTCTCCCGTCTGTCTGTTGGCGGTGACCGCTGCGCTCTTTGTTTGTCCCGCTGTGGCGGTCGGAGTGTTAAAGTGGCGGTCTCTGTTGGCGGTTTCAGCCAGGGTCAGAATTCCATTTTTTTAACCGCCAGCCTGTTGGCGGGTTAGCCGCCGCTTTAACACCGACCGCTTGGGTTGGAATGAGGGCCAAAGTCTCTTTCAAGCACAAAGTACCTGGTTTGGAGTGGAAAATCTCCACAAAGGGCCGCAGAGGAGGAGATACGTGGAAAAATGGTGTGTGCGTCGGTTTCGCCCCTTCACACATGGACTTGCGTCATTATTTTTCACGCGGGGAAGACATGCGTCGATTCCCGGCGTGCGGTCAGGTCTCCTCTGTGGGTCGCGGGGTTTTCAGATGCCCTGGGGTCTGTGCGTGGAATCCTGGGCTTGTCGTCAGGCTGTGCGTCGTTCCGGTGGGCTGTGCGTGGAATTTTCTTCCTCACGGCAGCCGTTGCGTTGATTTCCTCTCTGGAAGTCGGGCGGCGTTGTCCAGGCGGGCCGTGCGTCGAAGTTCTGGTCGCACTGCAGGCATCGCGTCGATCTTTTCCTTGCGGGGTCGAGCGGCGTCTTTCCGGATCGGCGTGCAGTGAATTTTTCACCGCAGAGCAAGCTGTGCGTCGAATATTTCCGCGCACAAGGAGTCCAGTTGAAAGATGGAAGTCTTTTTGGGCCTGAGACTTCAGGGAACAGGAGGCAAGCTCTATCCAAGCCCTTGGAGAGCACTTCTGCAGTAAGGCAAGAGTTCAGCAAGGCAGCAGGCCAACAGCAAGGCAGCAGTCCTCTGTAGAAAGCAGTCAGGTGAGTCCTTTGAGCAGCCAGGCAGTTCTTCTTGGCAGGATGCAGGTTCTGGTTCAGGTTTCTTCTCCAGTAAGTGTCTGAGGTGGTAGGGCAGAGGCCCTGTTTTATACTAAAATGTGCCTTTGAAGTGTGGGAGACTTCAAAGAGGGGCCTAGAAGTGCACCAGGTCCAGTTTCAGTTCAATCCTGTCTGCCAGGGTCCCAGTAGGGGGTGTGGCAGTCCTTTGTGTGAGGGCAGGCCTTCCACCCTCCCAGCCCAGGAAGACCCATTCAAAATGCAGATGTATGCAAGTGAGGCTGAGTACCCTGTGTTTGGGGTGTGTCTGAGTGAATGCACAAGGAGCTGTCAACTAAACCTCGCCAGACGTGGATTGTAAGGCACAGAAAGATTTAAGTGCAGAGAAATTCTCACTTTCTAAAAGTGTCATTTCTAAAATAGTAATATTAAATCCCACTTCACCAGTCAGCAGGACTTGGTATTACTATTCTGGCCATACTAAATATGACCTTCCTACTCCTTTCAGATCAGCAGCTACCACTTCAACAATGTATGAGGGCAGCCCCAATGTTAGCCTATGAAGGGAGCAGGCCTCACAGTAGTGTAAAAACACATTTAGGAGTTTTATACTACCAGGACATATAAACTACACAGGTACATGTCCTGCCTTTTACCCACACAGCACCCTGCTCTAGGGGTTATCTAGGGCACACATTAGGGGTGACTTATATGTAGAAAAGGGGGAGTTTCAGGCTTGGCAAGTACCTTTAAATGCCAAGTCGAAGTGGCAGTGAAACTGCACACACAGGCCTTGCAAAGGCAGGCCTGAGACAAGGTTAAGGGGCTACTTAAGGGGGTGGCACAACCAGTGCTGCAGGAACACTAGTAGCATTTAATCTACAGGCCCTAGGCACATATAGTGCACTCTACTAGGGTCTTACAAGTAAATTAAATAGCCAATCATGGTTAAACCAATCAACAGTACAATTTACACAGAGAGCATATGCACTTTAGCACTGGTTAGCAGTGGTAAAGTGCCCAGAATTCAAAAGCCAACAACAACAGGTCAGAAAAATTAGGAGGAAGGAGGCAAAAAGTGTGGGGATGACCCTGTAAAAAGGCCAGGTCCAACAGTCAGGTAGCAAGTGAGTGAACAGATAGAAAATGGCAGTCACGTCCACGCCGGTGCGTACCATCACCACCGGTGTACATCACCAATGGCCACTGTAACCCATAGGGCCCAATGTTAACCAATGAGGAGTTGCACAGCAGTTTTCGACCGCCTCCCACCACAGCACACAACGTCTACAGAATTACCTCATTTCCACATGTCCCTCCTAACAGGACAGGCGGATGCCATTTCAGGGGGGGCAGGCCATGGCACCTAACTATGTCACAGCACACATAAGCACCATTTGAACCTATCCAACAATATACTGTTACAAGCACAACATGCAATGAACTGTAGTGTTTGGAAATATGGGATACTGACCAGCTGCTCACAGTTTTGCCCACTAGACTGCAAACGCTGCAGATGAATAGGAGATGGAGACATCCCCTGTGTACAGGACCCCTGGTGGACTTGGCAACAATGGAGGACAGACACATGATCTTCACCTATAGACTGGACAGGGCCACAATCATAGAGCTGTGTACCCAATAAGAGCCTGACCTGATATCTGCCATCTGTCACCCCACCGGGATCCCCACTCTTTGGCAAGTGCTATTAGTGCTCCATTTCTTGGCAACTGGTTCTTTCCAAGTGACAGTGGGCTTGGCAGCAGGAATGTCACAGCCAATGTTCTCAATAGTGCTGACCAGAGTATTGTCTGCACAGCTACATCGTTTTCCCCAGGTGGAGGATTTGGCCACAGTGAAGGCTGATTTCTATGCAATGGGACATATCCCCAACATTATTGGGGCTATTGATGGTACACATATTGCATTTGTCCCCCCTTCCGGAGAAATGAACAGGTGCTCAGAAATCGAAAGAGCTTACACTCTATGAATGTGCAGATAGTGTGCCTGGTGGAACAGTATATCTCCCATGTCAATGCAAAGCATCATGGGTCTGTGCATGATGCCTTTATCCTGAGGAATAGCAACATCCCATATGTGATGGCTCAACTCCAGAGGCACAGCGTGTGTGGCTAATAGGTGAGCACTGGTTCCCACCCAGTGGATGTTGGTGTATGGGTATGGTGTGGGCCCTATGGGTGAGTGTGTGGCTAACAGTTGTCCCTCGATATTTGCATGGGACTCTGGTTACCCCAACCTCTCATGGCTACTGACCCCTGTGAGGAATGCCAGGACAAGGGCAGAGGAATGTTACAATGAAGCACATGGGTGAACAAGAAGAATCATAGAGAAGTAATTCAGCATCCTGAAGGCTAGGTTTTGTCGCCTCCATCTGACAGGTGGTTCCCTGTGCTACTCACCCAAGAAGGTCTGCCAGATCATCGTGGCATGCTGTATGTGGCACAACCTTGCCTTATGTCGCCAGGTGCCTTTTCTGCAGGAGGATGAGGCTGGAGATGGCCGTGTGGCAACAGTGGACCCTGTGGACAGTGAAGATGAGGAGGCAAAGGATGAGGATGAGGATAACTGAAGTGCAATGATTCAACAGTACTTCCAATGACACACAGGTAAGATAGTGTAACTTCACATTTAAATGACTGTTTTGTGTTTGACATTGTCACTGGAAGGCTGATTTTCCCACTTCTATGGCCACCCACTGTAACCTTTGGCATCTCTATTTGCAGATATTTGTGCCCCACTATCGCTCCTGGTGTGTTCACTGCAGGTAACTACAGGTCATCCCTATGTATACATTATAGTACAGTTGTATTGCAGTGTTTAAAGCTTGTTAAACGAATACATAGTTCAATCATTTGACAAACTCCATACTTTTTTTTCAAATGGTGTTTATTTAAGTGCTAATAAGTAGAAGGGGGTGTGCAATGGGCTGGGTTGATGGTGGAGGAAAGTTCATAGAGTCCAGTCTATATGGATCACAGGTGCATTGTCCAAGGGGGCATAGGAAGCGGAGCAATGGCAGTTCACGGTGGTCAGGGAGACAGGGTGGGACACAAGGGTGACAATCAGGAGAGTCTTATATCCTGGCGGGGGTCGTTGCAATAGTCTCTGGCTTCTGCCTGGATTGCAGGAACTGTTTATGGGATTGTTCTCCTTCTGCAGGGGGAGGTGTGCTGGTTGCCTGTTATTCCTGTGGGGCCTCCTGTCTACTAGCGGCTGCTAAGGAGGAGGGCTGGTTATCTGTTTGGCTAGGGGTAGGGGCCCGGTGGGGTGCCACTGCCTCCCTCATAGTGTTGGCCATGTCTGCCAGCACCCCTGCAATGGAGACCAGGGTGTTGTTAATGGACTTCAAGTCCTCCCTGATCCCCAGGTACTGTCACTCCTGCAGCCGCAGGTTCTCCTGCAACTTTTCCAGTATATAGCCCATGGTCTCCTGGGAATGTTGGTTTGCTCCCAGGATCTTAGTGAGTGCTGCCTGGAGAGTCGGTTCCCTGGTCCTGTCCTCCCCCTGTCGCACAGCAGTCCTCCAGGTTTCCTGTTGTCCTGTGCCTCTGTCCCCAGAACCGTGTGCCCACTGCCACTGACCCCATGTCCCAGATCGCCCTGTGTTTGTGGGGTGGCCTGGGGTCCCTGTAATGGTGGACACACTGCTGATTGACGTGTCCTGGGGACAGAGGTATGGGCCTGCTGGGTGGGTACTGTGGTGGTGTTTTCTGAGGGCGAAGGCTCTGTGGTGATATGGGACTGTGCCTGAGTAACCAACTGTCCGCAGATCCCTGATGGGCCAGTTGGTCATCCAGATCCAGGCATCCAGAGCTGCTGTCATCACTGTGGGCCTCTTCTGGGGGGGGACTGGATGTTGCTGGAACCTCCTCTACTGTGACATTGGCTGGGGGACCTGTGGGGATGTAAATGCAGTGTTATTGTTTCTGCGTGTGACATCTTGTGCATGGGTGTGTTGCCCTCTAAGGTTGTTATTGCCCTGGGTGCTTTGCCTTGTGTGAGTAGTTATTTGGTGGGCTTGCTGTTTCCCCTCTAGTGTGCATGCTTTAGTAATAGGTGTCCATGCAGGTCTGTGATTGGGTTCCATGCATTGGTGTTGCATGCAGGGCTTGGTATTGGGAGGGGTGGGTTGTGATGGTGGGGTGTGTAGGAGGTGGTGGAGTGATGGGAGTGTGGGTAAGGGTGGGAGTTTGTGATGGCATGCAGGTGGGGGAGTGATAGTAGTAAAGAGTCGACTTACCAGAGTCCACTCCTCCTCCTACTCCTGCAAGGCCCTCAGGATGCATGATTGCCAAAACTTGCTCCTCCCATGCTGTAAGTTGTGGGGGAGGAGGTGGGGGTCCACCACCAGTCTTCTGTACAGCTATTTGGTGTCTTGCTGCTGTTGAATGCGCCTTCCCCCGTAGATCGTTCCACCTCTTCCTGATGTCATCCCTTGTTCTTGGGTGTTGTCCCATGGCATTGACCCTGTCCATGATTCTCTGCAATAGCTCCATCTACCTAGCAATGGATGTCTGCTACACCTGTGATCCGAATAGCTATGGCTCTACCTGAACGATTTCCTCCACCATGTCCCTCAGCTCTTCAGAGAATCTGGGGTCTCATTGTGGTGCCGTGGGTGTAGTGTGAGTGGTATGGGTGAGTGCGTGTGGGGTGATGTGTTGGGGTGTGTGATGTAAGGTGTGTGGATGGTGTGTAGGTGATGGTGGTGTGGGGCTTTGGTGTTGTCTGTGGTCTTGCTATCTCTCTTGTGGCACTTGTTTCTATTTGTAAAAGGTTGTGGGTAGTGTGAGTGTTTGTTTTATAGTGGTGTGGTGTGTGTATGGGTGACTGGTGTGTGTAGTTTGAAATGTCCAATGTGGTGCTGTTTTGTATATGTGTGTGTATTTTGAGAGCGACGGTATGTAGCGCCAATGGTTTACCGCCATTGAATGTCCGTTGCAGTGATTTTTGGGTCATAATGTTGTGGGTGTAGTTCTGTTGGCATAACAGTGTGGGTTTTGCTACTGCCAGTTTATCACTGACCTTTGGGCTGGCGGACTTGTGTGTGTGGCTGTATAGTGACGGATTGCTATGTAAGTGTCGTAATATGGGTAGCGGTGATCTGCTGCGGCAGCGTATGTTGGCGGCAGTCAGCATGGCAGTAAGCGGTACTTACCACCAATGTCATAATGAGGGCCATAGTACTGTACTACAATACCTGTACCATGCACATCCCTTTGATGCTACACAAACTGCAACAACTGGCACAGAAGCAGTCTAACACAGGAGCACATTGTAGCCTGTGAGGAGGGAAAGGATGGTGTTGAACAGAGTCAATTGTGCCTATGAGATTCTTAGTAGGCCTGGGCACAGTTTATGATGTTGCGCTACATGGAGTTCCGTGAAGTGCCCAAAAAACTCTGCCCTGAGGAGTTCCGCAAACAGCAGAGTGCGTTAGGTTGCGCTGTTTGCACTGACTTTTGTCCCGTGCTGAAAAATCAAGAGGGTGCTGCTTCTTTTCTGCCACTTGAGTTGCTTTTCTACTCGGGCGGCAGCTACCTCAACGTGAACTAAAGGTTTCTCAATGCAAGCGATCACAACCATTCCTGTGACTGCTCGCATTGAGAAATTTCACCGAGAGGTGGTCTTGAGTAAGATTTTCCTTGCTCGCGCACACCAACTCGCCGTTGATGAGCGAGCAAAAAAACTCTGCTCTGCTCAGCGCAGAGCTCTGAGTGGAAAAAACTCTGCAAACTCCACAAGTGGAGCGGAGTTCACCGCCCATCCCTAATTCTTACCTTCTCTTCTGGTGATCCGTAGAGCTGACCATACAGGGGAAGAACCTTGCCCTCAAGCTTCTCCAGCTCCTCAGTAAGAGAAGGCAGGGACCCTTTCACCTGCTGGCCATGGCATGATTGCTCCCAGAGGTGGCATACAGAAGCTGAAATGGTAGAGGTGTAGATGGCAGCAGTGTCAGGAGTCAAGTGACAGGTTTTGCAAAACTCGACATACACGTACGCCATGTACACCATCATCACCACATAATTCAACTGTACCATCTGAATAGGCAAACAATACTTGATTTATGCTGTAAATTGGAGCCAAATCTGATGTCTGAAAACACAAATCCAACATGCATACCACCAACTGTGAGACTCATGGCAGTATTGCACTTTCTGGGCACAGGATCCTCCCAACATATAGTGGCCATGTCTGGTGGTATGTGCAAACCTATGTCCAGTCTTGTGTTGAGAGATTTCCTATCAGCAACGTTGAAACACATTGACAATTATATCAGGTTCCCCTGACATGAGGATTTAGCCAATGTGAAGGTTGACCTCTATGGCTTGGCCCACCTCCCACATGTGGTCGGGAGCATTGATGGCACAGATGTCGCCTTGAACAAGTGCATCACAACAGGAACGACTTCCATCTCATCAACGTGTAAGCTGTCTGTTTTTCTGATCGCTACATCCCAAACGTCTGTGGGCGTTTCCCAGGATCAACCCATGATTACTTCACAATGCAAAACAGCCCCATAACCCAGCTGATGTCACAACTGCAACCAGGGAGGGCTGGACTGGTTGGTAAGTCAAATCTGTCTTGATTGAGTATGAGCAATGTTAGGTGCAACAATCATGAACTGGGTGACTCATTGTTGCACTATGTCCCATTCTTCAACAGGAGATTGAGCATATCCAATCTGTCCTTGGTAATTGACACCGCTGAGGAATTCTACCATGCTAGGGGAAGTCCACTTGAATGACACCCAAGGAAGAACACCCTGGGCAGTAGAGGTGGCTTTTGGGCTCCTGAGGGCTAGATTTCGGTGTCTGGACAGGACTTTTGGAGCCCTTCTCTACTTACCTGGGAAAGTGTGTCAGATCACTGTGGCATTCTGTAGGAGGCTGGACTGGTTTGTAGTGGGTACCTTGGGTACTTACACTTTACACAGGTCCAGTTATCCTTTATTAGTGAAGTAGTAGTGTTCTTGCAGCTTAGGCTGATAGAGGTAGCTATAGCAGAGCAGCTTGGGCTGAACTAGGAGACATGCAAAGCTCATGCAATACCACTTATAGTTACACAGTACTTATACACAAGTAAAGACAATACTCAGTGTTACCAAAAATAAAGGTAGTTTATTTGGGTGACACAGTTCCGGAGGTAAGTATTATACACAATACATACACTAGACACCAAAATCAGACACATAATTAGTCTTAGAACAGTGCAATCAATAAGAAATTCAATAGAATGTAATGGGAGAAAATAAGTCTAGGGGCAACACAAACCATATACTAAGAAAGTGGAATGCGAATCACGAATTCCCCCCTAGACAAGTGTAGTGTGTTCAGAATCACTGGGAGAGTAAGAATACAGTAAAGGTAAGTAAATTGCCCCACCCCAGAGCCCAGAAAAGCAGGAGTAAAGCACAGCAAGTTTCCTTAGGACACACTACATCTTGTGATATGGATTATTGCGGTAACCAACCAAGTCTGCAAACAACAACTGCTGGATTCCTGGACCTGAAGACCTACAAAAGAAGGAGACCAAGCCCAGAAGTCAAAAGATGTTCCAGGAAGGACAGGAGCTCCTGCCAACTCAGATGAGGGAGCAAAAGAAGAGTACCTTGTTAGTCGAAGACTGCAGAAAATGCACCCTAGGAAGATGCCAGCAGGTTCCTGCATAATGCAAATGATGTCCTACGACGTGAAGATGGATGCAGATGTGATTTTGTGTTGGAAGTCGCAAACAAGCCTTGGTTAAGACAAATATGTGTGGTGATTTTGTGTTGGAAGTTGCAAACAAGCCTTGGTTAAGACAAATATGCGTATGGCGTCAAACTGGTGCTGGCTGGACCCAGGAGGGACCTCTGGGTCTCAACTCTGTGTGAGGAGGAAGAGGGGGCTCTCAGCACCTTAGAGAGCCCTCAGAATGCCTGACAGCAGCCACAGGAGTCCCAGAACATGGGGACAAACAAGGTGCAAAACACAGTTGGTGCAGCACAACAAAGGAAGGTCCCACGCCGTCGGAGAACAACTCAGCGAGTTGAGCATCGCAGGATGGAGTGCTGGGGACCTGGTCCAGGCTGTGCATGAAGGAATTTAGCAAATAGTGCACAGAGGCCGCAGGAGGTGAAGAAGACACAGTACACAGGGGTTCTGTTGCTCTCAGGGAAGGCAAGGTCTTATCTCCTCCAAATTGCATCAGCAGGACCTCAGGACAGTCTATGTTGATGGGCTCCACCCTCTGTGACCTTAGGAGCACTCTTGTTGATGTGAGAGGAGTCCAAGGGTACCAGTCATCGTCTTCAAAGGTGCCTGCATGAGCAGGGGGGTGACTCCGTCACCCCACGGGAGATGTCTTCGGTCCTTCTTGTGCAGGGTGAAGACAGGGAGTGCTCAGAGCGTGCACACAGTAGAAACTTTTGCAGTTGCTGGCTGGGGTTGAAGTTGCAGAGGAAAAGTATCCCTTGTGGATACTTTGTTACTGTTACAGCAGTTCCTGGAGCAGGCTGCAGTTGATCCGAGGTCAGAGGATGAAGTAGTAGTTGGAGAGGATTCCTGAAGGAAACTTGCAAGCAGAATCTAAAGAGAACCCACAGGAGAGACCCTAAATAGCCCTGAGAGGAGGTTTGGCTACCTTATCAGGTATGGACCTATCAGGAGGGATGTCTGATCCAACCTGCTGGCCCTGGCCACTCAGAGCCCTCCAGAGTGCTCCCACACCTTGCAAAGCAAGATGGCTGAAGTCTGGGGCACACTGGAGTAGCTCTGGGCACCCCCCTATGATGGTGATGGACAGGGGAGTGGTCCCTCCCCTTTCCTTTGTCAAGTTTCATGCCAGAGCAGGGGACAAGGGGTCCCTGAACTGGTGTAGACTGGCTTATGCAAGGAGGGCACCATCTGTGCCCTTCAAAGCATTTCCAGAGGCTGGGGGAGGCTACCCCTCCCCAGCCTGTAACACCTATTTCCAAAGGGAGAGGATACCCCCTGTTCTCAGAGGAAAGGCTTTGTTCTGCCTTCCTATGACTGAGTAGCTCAGACCCCACGAGGGCAGAACCCTGTCTGTGAGGTGGCAGCAGCTGTAGCTGCACTGCAAGCCTGAGAGAGCTGGTTTGGCAGTACTGGGGGTCCATGGTGAAGCCCCCAGGATGCATGGAATTGGCTCCCCAATACCATATTTGGAATGGGGAGGTCAATGCCATGATCTTAGACATGTTACATGGCCATATTCGGAGTTACCATTGTGGAGCTGCATATAGGTATTGACCTATATGTATGACACGTGTGTAATGGCGTCCCCACATTCAGAAAGTCCCGGGAAATGGCCCTGAACTTTGTGGGGGCACCTTTGCTAGTGCAAGGGTGCCCTCACACTTAGTAACTTTGCACCCAACCTTCAGCAAGTGAAGGTTAGACATATAGGTGACTTATTATGTTACTTAAGTGCAGTGAAAATGGCTGTGAAATAACATGTGCGTTATTTCACGCAGGCTGCAATGACAGGCCTGTGTAAGGTTTTGTCTGAGCTCCATATGGGTGGCAAAAGAAAAGCTGCAGCGCACATGGATCTCCTGGAACCCCAATGTCCTGGGTTCCTAGGTACCATATACTTGGGACTTATAAGGGGGGTCCAGTGTGCCAAATTAAATCAGTAAATGCAGACACTAGCCTACAGTGACAAATTTAAAAGCAGAAAGAGCATAAGCACTGGGGTTCTGATTAGCAGATCCTCAGTGATACAGTCAAGCACTATACAGACACACATATTAGGCCATAAACTATGAGCACTGGGGTCCTGACCAGCAGGATCCCAGTGAGATCTCATCAACAGATTCTTCTCATGAGTATGTCATGTAATGTCATGAGTTTGACTTTACAATGTACTGTAATTGTGAGAATGTGTGGAATTGATTCTTTGAAATAGTGAAGGAGCTGAAACTATGGCAAAATGATGACTGTTTGAGGAGATAGCTTTAGACACATGCCCACCTAGATGATGTTGCTTTGTTTGTGTCAGATTTATTGCAATGTACTTTCTTATCCAGATGCTTGCTATGTGACTTGTGGCATATGTATGGTTTCATGCCTATGCTCCTTGTTTTGTTCTTTGTTCAGGTACTTTCATCATGATATCTGCATGTGAGCATTTTAGAACTGGAAGGTATGTGATGCTGTTCTGACATATGAAGTGGACATGGATTGTTCCAGGGAATATAGGTCAGAGAGTTTGGGTGTAAGAGACCTCTGCAAAGACAGCGGGTGCAGTGATAGGATGGAAGTTTGTAGGACTTTGTTAGACTTGTTTCAACTCCTGTGTTGGCCATGATGCATTATGGGTGTCATTATGTGGTCTGAAAATATGTAGTTGTAGGCTACAATCATGTCAGTTACCCTTCACCTTGGCTAAACACTCTTTTTGTATGACCTGTATGTGGCTGTTGATGTGTTTCATCATTTTAGGCCAAAGTGCCTGTGCAAAACACTGTCATATGTTCGTATCATACCACCATATGCATGAGCACTGGATTGTAATGATTCTGTGGTCAAAAACTGATGTACTGCTATCTCTCTGAGTCTTGCATTATGTTACGTTGGATTACTTTGGTGTTGTAGGTGATATGACTCCAGCTGATGACATCAAGCGCTTTAATAGTTGCCTATTCTACAGTACATTGTCTGACAAATCCCTTCCTTTCATGGTCTGGAGGGCTGGACCTGTAAACATGTTAATTTATGCAGTATAATGCAATCAATTATGATTTTCTGTTTCAGACATATTGTAATTGTAATTGTAATAGTATTTATATAGCGCTTACTACCCCTGACGAGGTGTCAAAGTTTTTTCCGGCAAGTAACATGCTACTCGGGAACCCAAGAGGAATTAGTGGTGGATTAATATAGGGAAATGCGAGTTCAGTTTCAGTATTTTTATGAGTTCATTTGAGCAGAGGATATTTGAGTTTATTGGTTGGGTTGACTAGAGTAATGGAGCGATAGAGGAGGAAAGAATCCAGAAGTGTTAATTGGGAGTTTACTGTAATAGGACCAGGCTTGGGATGAGTAAAGGAGAAATGGAAGAGTCTGTGGAAATGGTTAGGGGCATCATAGTAGCAGTAGGGGTTTTGGATGAGTCAAAGGAGAGATACATGAGGGAGCATTTAGTAGGGTTGTTTGGGAGATCATTTAGTAAAGTGAGGTTTGGGTGAGCTAGATGTGGAAGAGTAGGGAAGAGCTTAGGCAGGGTTATTCTTGGAGATGAAAGTAGTAGAATGGGTTTGGGATCAGTCAGAGTAGGGATGGAGGATAGATTGATAGAGTCATGTCATATGGTGATGGGTAGACAAATTAAAGCTTACAAGAGAGTACATTTATATTATTTTCATGTATTTATAATGTTATTTATTTATATGTATATAGATATACTTTTTTAATAATTATTTTATTTTTCTTTAATTTATTTATTCATTATTTATTTTTATTTTTTTACTTTAATTTACATATTTGTAATTTGAATTTATTTATAGATTGTATTTTATTTATTTTTATTCATATATATATATATATATATATATATATATATATATATATATTCACCTACATATACATATTTAATCATTAGTAAATATGCATTTGTTAAACAGTTTTAAAGAGTATGTGTGTAATTTCTTGTTATGACATAGTAGCAATACATATTTCCTAAAGAACTATACATATCTAGAATATACAAATGTTCAGATTAATTTTTTTTATCAACACAAGTATATGCAGCCCATTGCTGTTTGAATATGGTGGTTATGAAGGAAAGAGACAACTCTTGAGTAGTCTTCTGAAGACAAGATAGTTATCCGTGGATCTTATATTTGCGGGTAATGAATTCCATAGTTTGGGTGCTTAAACGGAGAAGGATGTACCACGTATAGTCGTTTTCTTGTATGGTGGTGTTCTAAGGCGGGGTGCCAATGTATTTGGTTATTTTGTTTCTGATAAAATGTGGTCCTGTTCCATGTATAGCTTTGTGGGTGATACAAAGCAGCTTTGAGGTGGATCTTCTGGCAATGGGTAACCAGTGTAGTGCTCTTGGCAGCCTAATGAGCTGAATCATGTAATAGAAGTTCTTCTTTGATTTGACACTTGTATGTATGTGTTTGTGTGGAATGGTTTTGATCCTGAGATGGACACTGTGTACATGCAACATATGCCATCTTGAACAAGTACCTTGAATCATCAGTGTATGGTTCACATGGTCTGACATATCTACATGGCTAAATGTGAAATTGAAGACAGCAGACAATGAGTTAGTGACAGGTCATTTTATTAGGAAGATACAATGAATAGAAAATATATGTGACATAAATCAACACAAATTCAAAAATGCAGGGGTCAGTCATGGTGAGTGAAATCATTGGAGTAGATGCCACACCATTGGAAGTCCAAAGTCCAGAGTGCATTAGAAATGGAAACTGGTACAGGATCAGGCCACAGAGTGAATGTGTGACACACAAAAACAGACATTAAGGAAGAGGATTATTGCTGACAGTGGAGGTTGTTTTGCAATCCAGACGTCTTGGATTCTTACATGGACATCCCTGCTTGTGAGGGGGAATCAGCTGCTGCAGAGGCAGGGGTGTCTATGGCTGATTGTGCCTCTTTCACGCCGCCCTTCCTGTGTCTTTCACAGATGCATTTTGGCATGATGTACTTGCCACACAGGAAGGGGGTAAATGCTGGGAGTAATGCTATGATCAGTGTGGTGTTTCCCGCAGCACTCCTGTTATAGTGCCCATTTGGTATTATGAGCATCCATTTTGTCAATCATGAGCCTCTGCAGCTGTCTATTGTCCAGAATTTCTATTAACACCTTGCCCATCATGCCTTGGGACTCCTGATAGAACACCAAGACACGGCTGATGGTGTTCTGGCTGACAACAGCTACAATGGCCTAACTCCACTGGCCCACAGTATCACCGCCCATGCATCCTACCTCCACGAGCCTGCACCCTTGGCACAGGGTGCCCTTCCCAACTGGGATCCTCAGTGTCCAAAGTGTTGAGTTGCACCTCAGGATCTACTCCACTTCCCACACTTGATAATGTTATCCTCCCAGGTGAGTACATTTCAACTGAGAGTCACCAAACAGGAGTATTTGAACAAGTGAACACTGGCTGGTGGTTGGAGTTACAGACAAAGGCCTCCTGAGAGTTGCAGTCATGTCACCATCTCTACTTCCCACACTTGACAAATTATGTCCTCCCAGGTGAGTGCACTTCAGTTGACAGCTACAAAATAGGGGTATTTGGACAAGTAAACACCGGACTGGTGGTTGGAGGAGTTACAGACACAAGGCATCCTGGGACTTGCAGTCATGTCACTCTGTCTACGACACACACTATATAAATGGTATCCTCCCAGGTGAGTACACTTCTATTGAGAGTTCCTAAACAGGGGTATTTGGACAATTGAATATCAGGCTGTTGGTTGGAGTAACAGACATAGGGCCTGATTACAACTTTGGAGGAGGTGTTAATCCGTCCCAAAAGTGACGGTAAAGTGACGGATATACCACCAGCCGTATTACGAGTCCATTATATCCTATGGAACTCGTAATACGGCTGGTGGTATATCCGTCACTTTACCGTCACTTTTGGGACGGATTAACACCTCCTCCAAAGTTGTAATCAGGCCCTTAATGCCTCCTGGGAGTTGCAGTCATGTCACTCACTACTCCACAACACTTGACAAATGTTGATTATTACAAATCTGTATGCAGATGGCAATTATGTTGGAGCATGCATTTATATTTAGGCACATACCATGAATCGAGAATCTTTTTTGATATTGTAGGATTTCCAGGCATCATTTGGACATATGGCATATGATGGGCCTTAGTAGCTTTGTTGTTGGGTGCAATAATACAGATTGACAGTGTCATATCTCAGATGCTCTGGGTATTGCATGGAGGTGAAGCTCATGAACAAAGACAGTGGCAGAAGCTCAGCTGTGAGCATACATGACATTGCAGTTTTGTGACATTTTTTGTGTTGTATCTTAATAGACTCCACTTCCCCAGGTTTTTCTGTCAAGCCCTAAGGTTGCAGGACGGCCAGGACCTTCTCCTTCCAGGGAAAGAGTCTTAATGGGGCACCAGGATGGCCACTGCCAGTCTTGTTGGCCTCCAGCTGCTGCTTGGAGACCAGGAAACGGACTTGCCCCTCAGGTCCCTCCACCTCTTCTGAACGTCCTCCTTTGTGCACGGGGAGGGGGGTGCCTACCGCATTCACTCTGTTGACTATCTTTTGCCACATATCCATTTTCCTACTGAGAGGGGTGTGGTGGACCTTGGCTCCTAACAATTGTGGCTCTATTCTTATGATTTCATCCACCACGACTCTCAACTCATCTTCTGAAAAATTGGGATTTTTGGAACGTGACATGGTGGACAACTATAGTGTGTGAGAGGGACATTCTTTACAGGGGATGTGCAATGAGGACTGAATGAACAAAAGTGTGTGCAGGGCGCTCTATGGGGTGGTGAGGAAAAGTGTGCCGAATCTATATAATATTAAAAAAAGTGGAGTTTGTTTTTTTTGGCTTCCTGTGAAAATGAAAAGGATTGTGGTTTGTGAAGGAGTGTGCTCTAGAGTGTGATTTGCAGGTGTGTCCACTGGACCAATATGTGTCAGCTGGTTTGTTTTGGAAGTCCTTCAATGTGCACTTGTCTGGTACTTTGCTGGACCCCTATCATGGTGGTCGACCACCATTGGCTGACCGCTGCTAGGAGACTGCCATGGCGACTGTGTGATTGTAATAAGCTTGATGGTTGGCCACAGCGCTGATGGTGCTGGAGGATGGACCACCTAGATACAAGCCGCAGCTCCATTGGTGGTCTGCCTTTTTTGCTTGGCGAACAGCAGTCCTGCCTGTTTGCATTGTAAAATGGCAGTCTGAGGACCACTGATGCAGCGGTCTTTTTAGGACCAGCAACATGGCAGTCTGGCAGCCCTACCGCCTAACTCGTAATCCGGCCCTTACTGTTGTGTATTGGCAGATCTTTCTCCATCTACACGTAACAAAAAAAAATATGAAGAAAACAAACCCAAAAAGCCCAAATGAAAATGCAAAATATAAACAATCCAATCTAAATCCCTTGACGTAATCTACATTTTGTAGGTTCCATAAAGAAATCAACAAAATGTTTTCAAAAACTGCTGCAGGAAACCCAAAAAATGGAAATTAAGTAATGAACATTGGTTTATAATAAACAAATACTGATTTCTTTCATATCAAATTTGAAACTCTAAGTTCCCATAGAAATCATTCATAAAAAAAAACAGTAAACAAAAAGTTAAAAACCCACCCACACTATACATTGCAGTCCCAAATATACATAAACATATTATTTATTCATCAGAACATAAAAAGCATCACATAGGTTAAAATGACATATTGATACATTAGTATACCAATGCAAAATGCAAAAAGACAAAAGAGTGCAAAACAGTAACAAAAACACAAATAAACATAAAGCCAAAAACTCACAAGCAACACTGTGCACACGTTTTAAACATGCAGGCTAAATCTCCCCTACCCTCAAAACCCTTAAAAATCCTTTAAAAAGGACTTATCTGTTCCAACAAGCTGCACCTTGGTTCCTGGAAAATAGACTCTAAATAACACCAAAAGACTTCAAAACAGAAGGTAGCAGTAAAATAATGAACTAAAAAAAGACTCCCTCCCCATAGAAATGAATTTGAAATATTGTACACATATTTATTAAATGTTAACAAATATGTACAGAATTATTAAATATGTAAAACATCTAAAACAATGTTTTAAAAATGTCTGAAAAGCTGTAAAGTATAAATTGAATAATAATGTAAAATATATATAATTATTTAATATATACTAATGAAGGATATGTTGAAATAATGTTAAAAATGAATTTAAACATGTTTAAAAAGTGTCATCAATGAAAAATACCATTTGAAAATGTACATTCCACAAATATATATATATAAAATCTTACATTACATGCTTTTTAAATTCAAAACAATTTTTTTTTTTTTCATTTATGTGAGTTTGCATTTATTTTTATTTCAAATATTTATTTTTTAGCATAAAAATTGTGCTATATATTAAAAGTGTTCACAATCAATGAAATTGAAAAACTATGTGTGACATCTTTTTATTACATTCAATTTGTGGAAGAAGTTGGACACTAAAAGGATGACATTTACTATTTTCACTCTAATCTAAACCAACATGTTGAAGGTGTTTGGCACAAAGGGGTGACATTTAGAAATCACACTCCAATGTAAACACCTTTGGGAAGGTGTTGGGCAATAAAGGGGTGACTTTACTATTCCCACTACAATCTTATCTAACTTTGGGAAGATGCTGGGCACTAAAGTGGTAGCAGTTACTATTCTAACTCAAATCTAAGCGAAATTGCTGAAGGTGTTGGAAACTAAAGAGGTGACATCTACTATTCGTGCTCCAATCTTAACTAACTTGGAGAAGATGTTGGACACTAAAGAGAGACATTTACTATTCTCACTTGTTGGAAATGGCCTGCTCTGCCATTTTTTAACTTTATAACCTCCACTTTTTGTTGAATTTGTTTTTGTTGGCCAGAGAATTCTATGCACCTTACCACTGCTAATCAGTGCTAAATTGGCTGTGCTCCCTTCCTAAAACATGGTACAATTGGCATATACCTAATTGGCATATTTCATTTTCTTGTAAGTCCCTTGTAGAGTGGTATACCATATACCTAGGGCCTGTAAATTAAATGCTACAAGTGAGCCTATATGACTAATTGTGCCACCCACTTAAGTAGCCCTCTAAAGCATGACCAAGGCCTGCCATTGCTGCAGGAATACTGTGTCACACTGCCCTAGGCATCCAATAAGACAGGGTGTGGTGTAATTGAAAGATTGGACATGTACTTTTAACTTTTATATGTCCTGGGAGCGAAAAACTCCCACATTTGTTTTTCACTACTGTGATGCCTACCTATCCCATAGGATACCATTGGGGATTCCTTATTATCATTAATTAGCTACTTTTCTAATTGAGAGGTGGTACATATATCAGGTTTGGTATCTATGGAATTGTAATGATAAACCCTCTATAATGGTAAATTCTGATTTTTCATTGCAATTTTGAAAACGCGACTTGAGAAAGTTGCCATTTTCCTGCTCTTAGCCCTTTGTGCCTCCAGCCTGTCTTGGGTCACTGCTGTATTGTCATTACAGCCATCTTGGTGCCGAGGGAGGCATGAAACTCCCAGAACTTCCGAGAACCTTTCTAGAAACATGTACCACTTTCTAGCTAGGAGAAGGGCACCAGGTATAAGAATAGGTGTCTCAGACCCACTCTTTGGTTAACTACTGGACCTGCAGAAGGACTCTCAAAGGACTGCCTGTAACTGTGACCTGCTGTGCACTTTGCCATACAGCTGCTGTACCTGGAAGGACTGCTTTGCTGCCTGATGCCTGCCTTGAACCCTCAGAGGCCAGCCCTGCTGTTGAGTTCTGCTTCTAGTTCTGCACCTAGGACGACCAGAAGAGATTCCAAAATTGGTTTGGGATTTTTCTTGTGCTTTGTTTTCATGTATTACAGTTTGTGTACTGCAAAGATACTCTACACATTGCCTCTAAGTTAAGCATAACTAGTTTTTGTATCAAGCTATTTAAGGTTAACTTAATTTAATGACTTCTTGTGGTTTAGCCCACAAGGGATATTGTCTGTTGCTTGACCAGGGCTCACACTCCAGTCAACAAACAGCACCATTAATATTACACAACCTCACCTTGTGTAGATTACAAAATTATCAAAATTATTAAATTAAAACACACTAATATAAAATACTAACATTTATATATATAAATTCACTTTACAGTTTAAAATTAATATTTTAAGTACAAATAAAAATTCAAATATTATTAAAAATATTGACTACCAGTAAGAAACATTAAACAATACGATTCCATAAAATTCCAAACACAAATTTATAAATAATATTTAACAATGTTTTATAATGTAGGATTTTTTCAACATGTTTTTTTAATTTCAATTATTTTTGTAAAAATGTCCTAAAAATAATGTCATATTTTCAATTTAAACCTGAAAAAAATTCCAAATATACTACTTTATACTACTTTATTCAAAACTGTAAAACTATTTTTAAAGTGTATAAATATTTTGTTATTTCTATAGAAAATACCATTGAAATATATCGTACTTAACATCAAATTAAAACAATTAAAACAAATAATATAATAAATTACATTTAAAAATCACTTCACATATTTCTGTTATTTTACTCATATAACCATTTTGCATATTGGCTAGGGAAATGAGTAACCCACGCTATGTTCACTTCAAACTTGTTATGGGCGAATATTGTCTCCCACTGAGATGCGTGCTTCTCTGGCTGGGGAAACAAAGAAACACCTTGCCCAGTTATCAGCTAACAGTTGCCTATGACAGTGTATGCCTCTTTGAAGTTAAACAGATTCCTGGACACAGTTCAGATGGCCAAACTGCTAGAAGAAATGGCTTTTCGGGTCTCTGGATTGCAAAGACATATTAAACATTAACATTTTACATAGCCTGTTTTCGAATAACATTAGTCCTCTTTATAGGCAGTAAGGTGACATTAATATGACTTAATATTTAAAAGGAAGCTTTAGACCTGACAAAAAGGGTTATGAAGTTGTAGTTTTTTAACTGCACACCCACTACTCTGGTAGGCCTGCACTCATGTTTGCACTGTAGTGGGTATCACAATGGCTGCTGCAGTTCACTAAGAACAGCAAACATACTGGCCCTGGTAACACTTTGTACCAAATACTGGGGTCTTAAAGGAAGCAAATATGTCAGTTAAGATTGTAGCCAATTCCAGCATGTTATAAGGGTCAGAACACCTGCACTGCAGCATGGTTTGCAGAGTTCCATTGCACAGAGTAAAAAAACCATCAGCATCACTCCAAACACATGGGGATGACCATGCAAAAATAGGCATTTCCCTACATATTTACATTAATTTGTACTTCATTTTTGTTATTCAATGATTTTGTTTGCCAGTCTTATACTGGAGAGTAAACTGCGTCTTCATTAATAGTCAGCTTTAGTTTTTTTAAGTTGATTGCCATTTTACCTGACCAGTTGTGTTACCTTTTTCTCGCACCACTGTTTACCAGCATTCTCAGCTGTCCCACTATGCTAAATGTTTGCAGTTCTGACGTTTTTAGGCTTGTCATCCTTAGGGTGGTGTTTTCTCAGACTTTTTGCTTTTTGCCTCCCACTTTTGCTGATTTTCTTTTTGCCCTTAGAACTCTGAGCACTTTACCACTGGTAACCAGTGCTAATGTGCATGTGCTTCTTCCATAAACATGATGACTTTGGTGTATACCTGATTGACATATTTGAATTAGTAGTAAGTCAGTTGTAAAGTAGTGTACTGTAATTCGAGGGCCTGTGCCACCCACGTAAGTAGCATTTTAAACCTGCCTCAGTCCTGCCATTTCAGGGCCTGTGTGTGCAGTTTACTGCCACTTCGACTTGGTATTCAAGACTACTTGCCAAACCTTAAACTCCCCTTTTAGTACATATGGATCAGGAGGCTATGTATGTAAAAGGTAGAACATGTACCTTTATGTTTTACATGACCTGGTAGTAACACACTGCCTATTTGGTTATTTCATCAGTGTAAGGCCTACTCCTCTCTAAGGCTGGCAGTGGGGATTTCTTACACTTTTAAGATGTAAGTCCTTATCAGACAGAAGTAGCATGGTCATGTTTCATATCATTGGAATTGTGATGATAAATCCTCTTTACAGGTGAAGTCGGATTCAACAATATTATGTTGGAAATGCCACATTTAGAAAGTGAAAAAAAAAACAATGATGGACAGAATTCTGTACAATGCAAACATTTACGCTCCGTCACAGATCTGGGTTTAATCCATCATTTTTTATGATTCGCACTCTACCTCATTTTGGATCCAGCCACATGCAAATCAGTCTTGACCCTCCTCACCATGGGACTAGTCCACCCTGAACTGGCAGGCTAGATACTCCCTGTACTGAAAACAAGCATCCTGACACTGTTTTCTCTGTACCACCTCCCATCAGCTGGGCTATCTTGAATCTAATTTCACTATGAGCATGAGATCCATGTCTGGGCATACTCTTCCAACTTAGGGTGAAAGAAGCAAAAAGAATAGATGATGAACAGAATGCTGAACAATGCAAACATTCACCCCTAAGTCATAAAATTGATTTTGAGACATTGTTTTTTTTCCACTACGTCATCCCAGTTTGGACCCAGTAATATGCAAATCAGTCTTGACCCTGCTCCCCATGGGAATAGTCCAGCCTGAACTGCCAGGCCAAATATTCTCTGTACCCGAAACAAACATCCTGGGACCGGTTTCTCGATATCACCCATCATCAGTCAGCTATCTTGAATCCAGTGGCACAGTGAGCCTGGGACTCACGTCTGGGAACACTTAGGGAGACAAAAGGAAAAAGAACAGATTGTCGACGGAATGTTGAATAATGCAAACATTCTCCCTCTCTCACAGATCTGGATTTAATCCAGCATTGTTTTGCTCATCGCGCCTCATCAGTTTGGACCCACCCATACGCAAATCAGTCATGAGCCTGCTGCCCATGGGAACAGTCTAGACCGAACTGCAAATCCAGGTCCTCCCTGGACTGGAAACAAGAAACCTGGGACTGGTTTAGGGTCATCTCCTCTCCTCAGCCAAGTATAGCTTGAATTCAGTGCCACAGTGAGCATGGGACCCATGTCTGGGCATATCCTACCCACTTAGAGTGACAAAAGAAAAGAACAGATGATGGATGGAATGAGGAACAATGCATACCTTCACCCCCAGCCACAGATCTTAGTTGAATCCATTGTTTTCTTGCCTACCACACCACCCCAGTTTGCACCCAGTCATATGAAAATCAGTCTTGACCAAGCTCCCCATAGGAACAGTCCAGACAGAACTGACATGCCACGTTATCGTTATATACACTAGAAACAAGCATCCTGGGGCCACTTTTGGGTATTACCCCTCATCAGCCAGGCTAGCTTGAATCCAATGGCACAGTGGGCATGGGCCAAAGTAAAATGAACAGATGATGGATGTAATGCTGAGCAGTGCAAACATTCACCCAAATCACAGATCTGTGTTTAATCCATATTTTTTTGCCCACCATGCCGTGCCACCCCAGTTTGAACTCAGCCATATACAAATAAATCTTGACCCTGCTCCCCACTGGAACAGGTCAACCAGGCTGCCAGAGCAGGTCCTCCCTGGGCTGGAAACAAGAATCTTAGGACCGTTTTCGGGGTATGACCACTAATCAGCCAGGTTAACTTGAATCCAATAGCACAGTGAGCATGTTATCCAGATCTGGGTTTAATCCATCATTTTTTTGCCCACCAAACCACCCCAGTTTGGACCCAGCCATACGCAAATCATATGGCTGGGCTGTTCCCATGGCGCAGGGTCAAGATCGATTTCCATATGGCTGAGTCCAAACTGGAATAGCATGACCAGGAAAAGAAATGATGGATTTAAAACCAGATCTGTGATAGGGTGAATGTTTCATTTGTTCTGCATTCCGCCCATCATCTGTTCTTTTTGCATTTGTTGCCCTAAGTGGGAAGGGTATTCCCAGACCTGGGTCCCGTTCTCACAATGTCATTGGATTTAAGCAAGCCTGGCTGATAAGGGGTGATATCCCGAAACCAATCCTGGGATGCTTGTTTTTGTTTCAGGCAGAACCTGGCTGGAAGTTTGGGCTCAACTGTTGCCATAACAAGAGGGTCAAGACTGATTTCAATATGGCTGTGTTCAACCTGGAATGGCATAACTAGCACAGAACCAATGGATTTAACCCAGATCTGTGTCTGTGGGTGATTGTTTTATTTGTTCTGGGTTCAGACCATTATCTTTTCTTTTGTATATGTTGCCCTAAGTGTGAAGGGTATGCCCAGATGTGGGTCCTTTGCTAACTATGTCACCACATTCAACCTAGCCTGGCTGATGAGGGTTGATGTCCTGAAAGTGGTATCAGGGTGCTTGTTTCCAGGTCAGGGAGGACCTGGCTTGTCAGTTTGGCCTAGGCTGTTCCAATGGGTAGCAGCGTCAAGGCAAATTTGCATGTGGCTGGTTCCAAATTGGAATGGCATGGCCAGCAAAAAGACAATGGGTTTGAACTTGATCTATGACTGGGGTGAATGTTTGATTTGTTCTGCATTCTGTCCATCATCTGTTCTTTTTGCATTTGTCACACTAAGTGGGTAGGGTATGCCCAGACATGGGTCCTGTGTTCGCTTTGCCATATGATTCAGGCAAGCCTGGCTGATGAAGGGTGATACCCCACATCTGGTCCCAGATTGTTTGTTTTTGGTTCAAAAAGGGCCTGGCATTTTGGTTTGGATTGTTTCCATTG
The DNA here is from genome assembly GCF_031143425.1 of Pleurodeles waltl. NCBI lineage: Eukaryota > Metazoa > Chordata > Amphibia > Caudata > Salamandridae > Pleurodeles > Pleurodeles waltl. The sequence goes on along the minus strand of NC_090440.1, from coordinate 1,062,383,223 downwards.
GGAGCAGGGTCAAGACTGATTTGTGTATGATTGGGCTCAAACTGGAACAGCATGGCCTGCAAAATAAATAATGATGGATTTAACCTAGATGTGTGATGGGGGTGAATATTTGAATTGTTCTGCATTTCGTCCATCATCTGTTCTTTTTGCCTTTGCCTCCCTAAGTGGGAAGGGTGTGTTCAGACGTGGTTCCCGTGCTCACTATGCCACCGCATTCAAGCTAGCCAGGCTGATAAGGGGTTATACCTTGAAACCGGTCCCAGGATGCTAGTTTCAGGTCCAGAGAGGACCTGGTCTGGCCTTTTGGGCTGGACTGTTCCCATGGGGAGCAGTGTCAAGATTGATTTGTATGTGGCTGGTTCCAAACTGGAATGTCATGACCAGCAAAAAAAACTATGGGTTTAAACCAGATCTGTGACTGGGGACAAATGCTTTATGTGTTCTGCAATCCGTGCATCACCTGCTCTTACTTTTAGAAAGTGGGCATTTCTCTGTACTTACTGGTCTGTGTTCTTGAGAACCTGTATCTAATATGTGTCTGGGCTAGGGTGGGTGACAAATACATTTTCCCATTCCCTCCAGACAGCTACAATGCGGGACACTCAACAGCATCTGCATTCTGACAGGTCTTTCTGGGTAGGAAGTATGGGAGATTCTTGCACTTACACTTTGAAGTGTATTGTCCTCACCCCACACAAAGGACTGCTTACCCCCTCATAGATAGACTGGCAAACAGGACTGAGTTCAAAGGGATCACTGTGCACTTCAAAGAGTTCCTTTAATGTCATTCCCTACATCAAAGGCACTTTTGGGTATAAGTACTAAGTTTCTGACTCCCTAAAATCAGACACTTCTGAATCTTGAACTCAATCTCTGTCAGAAGGACTCCTGTGCTGCTTAAAGGACTCAACTGGACTGCTCTTCTGGAACAACTGCTTTTCCTCTTATTGTCCTGCTGCCTGCTGCTCCCTGACTCTGCTGGCAGGACTCTACCTTCCCTCCAAGTGATCTCCAAGGGCTTGCAGACTTACCTCCTGTTATCTGAAGTCTCAGGGACACACAAGATTACAATCCTGATGGTGCTGCTGGACTATGCCTTCTATGAGTCCCACCATTACCTGAGATGCCCCCCCAAGCTCCGGGCCTCAGAAGTGGGTTGTGCAGCTGATTTCTACAAAACCTGACACATCACATCAACTGTATGAAAGATTCCGCAGCATCACCCTTTGACTCTTATGCAGAGGCTGTTCGATGGCAGCAGATTCACTGCCTGAGCGGTTTGACAACAACACATTGCATTCACTTTAATGGAGTTTGATGCCGACTCAGGACCCAACTGCAAGGCTCGACGATGATGCATCTATCCAACTGCACGAGTCGGAACCAATGCATCATGCCCTCGATGTTGACACTTTGCTCCCTCAAAGTTACTTTTACAGTAAACCCTGCCGGGGTTCTGTAACCAGCAAACACTTTCGGCCTGAACTTTGGATTTGCACCGGTCATTTGTGACCTCAAGTAACCTTTTGAGTGCTAGTCACTTCTAAGCACTATTTTTGCAATTAGGGACATAGTTATACTCAGTTTGTGCCAAATTAGCATAATTCTTTTACACTAATTCAGCACAACCTTAACTCCATATTTATACTTTGGCACTCGACCCGTCTAGCGCCAATGTTTTGCAGTTAAAGTCATTTTTGCCTGTGGAAAACTACCTTGCGTCAATGAGATGCAAGGTAGGCATTCCTGGGCAAAAAATGACAATATGGCTTTAGCGTCATATTTATCCCCCCATTCTAAATTCAAGCACGGGGATCGGGGCCTTAAATAATCGAGCTAAGCTTGCTTGGCGCCATTATTTAACACCTGGACCTGTGGGCCTATTTCCATGATCAAGTACCACGGAAAGAGCCCACAAGAGCCCTTCACTAGTCTCAGGGACACCCGCACCCACACCAAAGGGACAGCTGAGTATGGGGTACCATGAGTTCAAGTGAGTTTTTTAAATCTTTTTTCAAACTGCCAAAAGGGGCTAACTTGTCCCCCCCCTACATGGAACTGGGCCAAATGGCCATGCCCAGGGGACATATGTTAAATGTGAAAATGTACTATCCTGACTAGAGTGGTGCTTCCTGCCTGGTGTGGGTGCATACCTCAGTCAACCAGGAATGCCACTTCTAACAAACATGCTCATTACCATTGGCTCATGTTGCTATTGTTTAAAGTAAATATTTTATTTGACAATTATGGACTTATTATATGAGGCAAGATTCCCTTTTACTCTATTTCCAGTATTTAAGTTCAATGTAATCAAGAGGAATGTCGGACTTAAATTTGGACAGGTTTTTCATAAAACATTTGCTATTCGTAATTGCAAGTATTTTGCTATGTTTTATTTTTAAACATGGTTCCCTTTTACAAATTCAGGGCCTGATTTATAAATTTTGACGCAAAACTGCGCTAACACAGTTTTGCGTCAAAAAGGTTAACGCTGAGTAGCGTAATTTTTTGACGCCACTTGGGCGTCAAATTTATACTTTGATGCCGGGTGGTGTTAAAAAATGTTTAGAGTAATTTTTTCCCCCATTAACCATTGGGCCTTGTCGTAAGGCAAAAAGATGTTAACGGAGGAAAAATTACTCTAATCCAGTTTACGACATGGAAATACGTTGCAAAGTGGAAATGTACCATTTTTGCCCGCAATAGCGTCAAAAAGAGATGCACACTGAGCAAACAGTGCAAAGGAGCACCAAAATGGAGACCCCAGTCAACCAGCAACCAGTCAGCAGGACACAGACAAGACCCAGGGAAGGGAGAAGAAAAAGAGGAAGTGTTTTTTCAGCGCAGAGGAGCACGAAATACTGGTGAGAGAGTTGACAGAGCATCAAAATCAACTCTTTGTCACCTCGAAATTGCCGATTGGAAGGAGAGAGGCAATCTGGCAGCAGAATGTGGATAAGGTATACAGTGTGGCAGAGGTTAGGAGAACAGTGACTGACTGCAAGAAACACTGGCATGACTGCAAGAGAAGGACCAAGCAAAAAAAATGACCCAGAACAGGAAGGCATTACTGCAAACTTGAGGTGGGAGTCCAGCACCCGAAGAGGACTTTGACGGGATGGAGGAGATGGTTGCAGCGGTTATCCTGAAAGAAATCATCACAGGGATACAAGGACAGAACGGTGCAGAATACCAGGAAACACCACAAATGCAGGGTAGTTGCATGGGGGCAATATATGCATGAAGGGGAGGCACATAGGACACACACAATGTATGTAAAATGAGCGCAGAGGGACACATTGCACAGCAAGCAACTTGCACCATGTCAACATAAGCTTACCCATATACCTGCGCATTGGGAGTGCCATGCACCATTGAAACATACACAACCTGGACAAATTAAGAACACCAGGACTAAATACCCACATGTACAAATGCAGCACATGGGATGGATGACATGTATAATCACTAAACCACTGGTTGTGATATCACTAAGGGCCAGATTTAAAGAAAATTGGCAGCGTCGTGCTGCATCACTTTAGAAATGCAGTGATGCGCCATATTTAAGGGAATATGGCGCACCCCTGCATTTCCCCTTGTGCTGGCACTAAATTTAGCTACCAGCACCAACGTAGGCATCCTTGCACCGTTATGCAAGGATGTCTGTGTTGAGGGGTATGATTGTTTGTGTGCCGGAAAGGACTCCTTACTGCACATAAACAATAATTTCTGGTATTTTGCTTTTTCTAAGTATGTGGCAGAATGCAGCACACATAGAAAAAGCAAAAAAGACGAGGAATAAAAGTATTCCTCCCTGTTCATCCCTGCTGAGGCAACCCCTGGGGGTGGGGTTAGATTTTGGCGCTGCCTGAAGTTTAAGAGATTTCATAAATCTAATGCAGCGTCAAAATGCAATGGGTGTTGCTGTGGCATGCCCACAGCAACACCCATTGCACACCCCTTCCACGCACAGTGCTGTGTGGGAAGGGACGTATTTACAAGGTGGCATTAATCCACAAAAAGTGGCTTAATGCCACCTTGCAAATACAGCGCTGTGCTTAGCGCCACTGGAGCGTCACTCTCAGTGACGCTCCAGTCGCGCTAAGCACTGCGCTGTATTGACCAGGTAGCGTTAAGACACTTTTTATGTCATTATGTCAGCTTGAAAATACGTAGCCACCTGATCATGACAGTGTGCGGAAGGTGGTGCAACTGTGCAATGGGTGTTGCTGTGAGTGTGCCACAGCAAACCACAATATATTTCAATGCTGCCTCAGATGAATGGAATATTGTACACTTGAGGTAGGGCTAAACCTATAATGCCAGCCTCAGGGGTGGCATTAGCAGGGTACAACGAGGAGGAATACATTTGTATCGCCTTCATCTCTGAATTCCTATGTCTGCTGCAATCTGCAGCATGCATTGGAAGAGCAAAATGCCAGAAATTATCATTTAAGACTATGAAGGTGTGACTCCAAGCACATAAACAATCCTATGTAAGTGACGGTTTGGCTCTTCCATGTGCCAGAGGGCCATTGGTGATTGTTAATGTGCATGAAGGGACACTTTCACACACATGAACAGTCACACCCTTCAACACATACATACTTGCACAATGGTGCAAGGATGCCTACAATTACGCTGGCCGCTGAATCTTGCACCAGTATGGTGCCCCATTATCACTTTCATTCGGTGCAATCTTGTGTCACCATAGTCAAGCAGTGTGGTGCTAATTATTATTGCACGGCACTGTGCTGCACCACTTCAACATCAACATGGGCCTATGGTGACAATGAGCCTCAATCATCAAGTCAGTGAAGTGACTTGTTGACTGCCATAACACAGATAGACTGATTATACACCATCTCATTGCAGAGGGTGATGGCTCCCCAGTGGAACTGCCTGTCCTGGAGTACCCTGATGACCTGGATGACCAGCTGGCAACTATCAGCCAAGAGATGCTGCAAGAAGTCCTTGTGACCATGCAGACATCACCTCCATTGGCAAGGGGGAGAATTCAATTAGCAGACATCCCACAGGCCCCACTTAGCACCCCAAGAGTATGACCTGCCAGCACCGATAGAGCAGAGAACTCAGAGGAAACAGATACCAGCTTCGAGACGACAGTGGTGGGAGTCAAGCGTGAGCTGGCCAAGGAAGTGTGGGTCAGGATAACAAAGGCAGCCAGCCTTGAGGGGATGCAGACAGGCATGGTTATGGCAAAAGGACAGACTGCAGCCAACCATCGCACACACACCCCAATGCGTGGAGTCCAGGAGTGTCTGAGGGACATAGCTGCTGCCATGAGGGAAAGGCCACAACAACTGCCCTCCCAAACTGGCAGCAGTTTGCCTGAGGACAATAAGGACTCCATGCACAGGGAATTGGTCTCCCTCAGGGCAGACATGGCTGCCTACCAAAGGGAGGGATGTTGCAGCTATACTTAAAAACCAGCAGCTCTTCCTTGCTGCAGTGATGCCATATGTAGTGTCACAGATGGCAGCTGCCGGGAATTGAAGGTCCACATCTGCAACCACTAAGGTGTGTGTGGCCTCCACTACCTCCCCACGGCCACCATCAAGGGTAGAAGAGGCACCACACATCGGAGGATGAAGATGTGGAACAGATCATCTTCACCCGTAGGAGTTCCCGGTAGCACCAGCCCATGCCACATGGGCAGTGTTTTCCTTATTCCTGTGCTTGACATCATGCCATTGTTGGCACTCTGACAGATATGCACTCCACCTTAACACACTGTTGATCTCTCTGCAATGGACTGCTATTGCCCTTAACTTTCCATTTGGCAATGTAATGTACTCCTGCACTGAAACACATTTTACACAAACATGTCCTGTGACATGTCCCTCAACCCTGGACTTATATTGTGTCCCAATTGGATGGATTTCACAAATGGGGTCACAGACCTGGACATTGTTTGTACTTTGCACTATTACACTTGTAAATAAACACCACCTACACAACCAGCGTGTTTATGTGTGTTGTGACAATTCTACTATGGCTAGTGTTTGTGATGTGTGTAACATGTCTCAAGTCACAGAGTGTCAGTACAAGAGTGCATGTATATGTGGGCACATATCTATGCACATGGTACCTACATATTGTACATTGACGTTGGCCTAATCCCCTACAATCAAATCACTGACTATGTGATATATTCTAAAAAAATGTATGCTACACCCACTACATACTGCAAGAATGGGTGTGAAACAGTCATCAGACAATTTCATGAGCTGGGAGTACCACTAGAACACATTGGTGTGAAACAGATGGACTCAAACTCATCCATTATTGCCACTGGTGAGTTTGAGCAGTAGATGAATTATATGTAGGCAGTAGTAACATGTCCCACAGTGACCAACATCCCAAAACAAAACACACACATACAATGTTAGCTGAATTCCCACACCTATGCTGTCCTTTACATGGTCAACATAGTCAGCCTGAGTTGTGGGAACACTGGATGGCAGGTGCACAGGTAGGTAGATGTGGTGTAAGTGCCAAAAGGACATCTCAGGCTTAAGGAGGTGTTGTAAATGTCAAGAGATGGATTTAGATGCAGAACTGAGACCCCAGGACAACACACAATTTGCACTGTACACCTATGGGAAGACTCTGAGATCCAGGTATATGACACATGAAGTAAGGGAGTATCCAATAACATTTATTATGACAAATAAATCGATTAAACAATAATATTTAACACCTAGCTTAATCTAACGTATCCTAACTATACATAATCCACAACAGACCCTTACTACTCTATGTTACACTTACCTTACACATTTGACGTCACTCTGTAAACATTCACCACCTACCCCTCTTGTATCACAGGACACATGCAGGACAACATACACTAAACTACACATTTACTAACTATGACTAAACAAATATATATTTTGTTGTGTTTTCTTTTTTCATTTTTTTTACAAACATATAAAAGCTCCAACATCACCATCCACCTACATAGTAAAATATAAAAAGTAGTAAAGCCACTACCCAAACCTACTTATCCTAACTAACCCACTAACTTATTCTAACCTACAACTAACCCCCTAATTCCCACAAAAAACTGTGGAAAAAGAGGAGGGAGGGTAGTCAATTTGGGAGGAGTGACATAATGTCATGCACAGGTTGGGCCTTTTGAGTCTTTTTTTTAATAATCTTGAGGGCCTTGCTATTCTTGGCCACCTCTTGCTCAATGGAGTCCAACTTTTGTAGAACCATTTTGTTAGACCTGACAGCCTTAGGATGGTGACCCCTGACTTTTTGCCTGCCTCCCTCCACATTTGAGATACTGTTTTTGCTGGTTTTTAGACTCTGTGCACTTTACCACTGCTAACCAGTGCTAAAGTGCATATGCTGTCTCCCTTTAAACATGTTAACATTGGATCACACCCAATTGGGCTATTTAATGTACTTATAAGTCCCTAGTAGAGTGCACTATATGTGCCCATGGCCTATATATTAAAAGCTACTAGTGGGCCTGCAGCACTCATAGTGCCACCCACTTCAGTAGCCCCTTATCCTTCTCTCAGGCCTGCCATTGCAAGGCCTGTGTGTGCAGTTTCACTGCCAATTCGACTTGGCATTTAAAGGTACTTGCCAAGCCTAAAACACTGCTTTTTCCACATATACGTCACCCCTAAGGTGTGCCCTAGGTAACAGCTAGGGCTGGGTGCTCTGTAGGTAAAAGGCAGGACATGTACCTGTGTAGTGTACATGTCCTGGTAGTGTAAAACTCCTAAATTTGTTTTTACACTACTGTGAGGCCTGTTCCCTTCATAGGCTAACATTGCCGCTCCCCTCATACATTGTTTGAGTGGTAGCTGCTGATCTGAAAGGAACAGGAAGGTCATATTTAGTATGGCCAGAATCGTAATACAAAATCCTGCTGACTGGTGAAGTTGGATTTAGTATTACTATTTTAAAAATGCATTTCTCTGCACTTAAATCTTTCTGTGCCTTACAATCCACGTCTGGCTGGATTTAGTTGACAGCACCTTGTGCATTCACTCAGGCACACCCCAAACACAGGATACTCAGCCTCACTTGCATACATCTGCATTTTGAATGGGTCTTCCTGGGCTGGGAGGGTGGAGAGCCTGCTCTCATACAAAGGACTGTCACACCCCCTACTGGGACCCTGGCAGGCAGGATTGAACTGAAAGGGGACCTGGTGCACTTCTAAGCCACTCTTTGAAGTCTCCCCCACTTCAAAGGCACATTTAGGTATAAAAACAGGGCCTCACCTGAATGCTTTCTGAAGAGGACTGCTGCCTTGCCGTTGCCCTGCTGTCTTGCTGCTCTCTTGCTTTGCTGTAGAAGTGCTCTCCAAGGGCTTGGATAGAGCTTGCCTCCTGTTCCCTGAAGTCTCAGGACCAAAAAGACTTTTCTCCTGCAGCTGAAATCCCTGTGTGGTGAAAATTCAACGCACCGCCTGCCAAGAACGACGCACAGCCTGCTCGCGGTGAAAAAATTCACTGCATGCTGAGTCCGGAATGACACAGCCCGACTTTGCGACAGAAGATCGGCACATCGCCAGCGACGTGACCAGAATATCAATGCACAGCCCTACAGGATCGACGCAAGCTGACTCAGAACGCCGCCGCCTGACTTCCTGGGAGGAATTGACGCAGCGCCTGCCGCGCGGAAGAAAATTTGACGCATCGCCTACCAGAATCAACGCAGCCCCTGTGACTTCGCTCCGCAAGCCCAGGATTCCACGCATCATCCCTGGGGCGTCTGAAAAACCCGAAGAGGATCTAAGACCACACGCCGGAAATTGCCGCAACACCTTCCCTGCATGGAAAATAATGACGCAAGTCCATGTGCGAAAAGGCGAAACCGACACACACTCACCGTTTTCCACGCATCTCCTCCTCTGTGGTCCCTTGCGATGAATTTTCAACTCAACCAGGTACTTTGCCCTGCAAGAGACACTTGTTGTTCCTAGGAGAACTTAAGACACTTTTTATTGCTTTTACAGTAATATTTCAACTCTAAGACATTTGATATCACTTTCAGTGATATCCCTACAATTGCTTATTTTATCTTTAATCTTTTTGACCTGCATTTATCCAGATAAATATTATATATTTTTCTAAACACTGTGTGGTGTATTTGTGTGGTGTTCTATTGTGGTATTGTATAGTTTATTGCTCAAATACTTTACACATTGCCTTCTAAGTTAAGCCTGACTGCTCAGTGCCAAGCTACCAGAGGGTGTGCATGGGATAATTTGGATTGTGTTTGACTTACCCTGACTAGAGTGAGGGTCCCTGCTTAGACAGGGGGTAACCTGACTGCCAACCAAAGACCACATTTCTAGCAAAGTTATACATCTCTCTGTAGATCTTGTATGGCAGTCATGTCGATTGCAACTGATGTGGGTGACTGTGTCATGCTACTTGTGGGTGCAGCAGCTGAAGCAATGGTTACCTGCACAGCAGTTGTGCTTGGTGCGGCTTGTGTGGGCAGTGTGGGTCCCCCTTGGCAGAATGCCCGCTACTCACCAGTGGATCGCTCCCAGCGATAGCGGCATGCCATCTGCCTGAACCCAGATTCCACTGCCAAAATGTGCCTATAGCGCACTACCCTCTTCTGAAATGCATGGAGTTGGTTCTTATTCATGTTGGCAGCTGTAAAAATGAGACAGTCAACCATCAGGGTCAGTATTGTGTGGACTATGTACAGTAAATCTGCTTACTATCAACATCGAATAGCACATGCACTCCTACTCAAAGTCCAGATGGTTCAATGGTCCTGATGGATGAAACGACAACTCTGCCTTAGCACCATTTCCCTTACACTATAGCCATTCACAACAAGATTAGGTAACAAACAAATTCAGATGTGCTTAGATTTTGTACCATGTGTGACAATGCTAAGGAAGTGTCAGATTAACATTGATCAGGGCCACTATTCCTCTTCTTAAATGTCAAATTTTCTAACAAACATCACCTGAAAATTGACGCTGTTATTGTGAGTATGGGATGATGATGTTTACCATAAGGGTTCAGTGTTGATAGGTACACATGCAAGCCCGATCAAATGGACTGTCTCCTACACTGTCTCCTACACAGTGAGAATAATATCTACATACACATTTGTTGATCCCACCTCCTGTGCCCCAGGGGGTATGACCATGCAGGTCAACATCTCAACTGTTCAGCCATCCACTAATGCATGCCCACTCATACATGGAGTCAGGGGGTGGACCATAATTTCAGTCATGACAAAATATGATGCTCCTATCCATATTTCTATCACTCCTACATTCATGTGTCCAGGTGTAGACACCCATCAATACCTGATCAGCCAATACCATTCCTCACACATCCATAACCATGCCAGCACACAATTGTACTTGACCTACATGCACGCCTATCACATTTCATTTAGTTGTCACATACATGGACTACAAGATTATTGGCACCATGCTAGTAGGCAAATGCCCACACTTTCCTACATGTACATCACAATACAGGGATGGCCCAATTTGTCAAGAAAATGGTGTAAAACTGTGTTGTGTGAATGACGGTGTGTTCCAGTGCCATTACATACACAGCGGTGCACATCTGAATCACATAAGAAACTACATGTGGCGTGTAATCACCTTGTTTACACAATGCTGGCCATTGAGCACCAGAAGCCTCACATGCTATGACACTCTGCTCGTGCATGGGTAACCACTTAAATGTGACACATTTTCACCATCCATCCTAATCTGCTTTCTGATCATTTTACAGCTTATGACTCCTAGCATTGGGTGCTGAACTCATGACTCACTCATACTTAACACTTCAACTCTACACAGGAAAGACAAAATCACACTTACTGGATACAACTGGTTCCCCAAAGCTTCTCACTTCACCCATGGTGTAGGGGGGAGGTCCACCTGAAATATTTAGATGGAAAACCATTGTTAGTATCACATAACTGTCACTACTAGAGGACAACATATGGCAGTATGTACTATTTCAGAAAAGTGAGGTATTCATCCTGGTTGTGGACAGTGCAATAGACACACCACTGCATACTCACAATGAGACTGTCACTCTGGTGTGTGAGAGACATACATCTGCACTGTTACATTGGGCCTGAGACTCATATAGTGCTACACCATGCAACAACCATATGTGGCCAATCTGTAGAAGATGGAATTCCATGGTATGAAGGAGAGTTGGGTGAGAGATAAATGACACAACCCTTGTGCTCAGAAAGTCAACTGATCTAGGTATTCTAGCTTGTCCTGCAAGGCACACAGAGGCACTTTGTGGAGGACAAGCATCTAATTAGTTAGCCTGCAATTTGCATGCATTGTGTAATCCATGACTGATGTGTCACAATTGGTTGATGGCATCAAATGGCCCAATGCAAGTGCCCCCTCAGGCAGGTATTCCCCCTTTGTAAACATAATGGCAGGTCTGATGTATGTGAAACTCTGACATTATTGCACCATATATGGATTGTCGTATCTAGTTATCACAATCCACTCACAAGTGATATGCTGGCAGTGTTTTACCTGATCATACATGACACAATGCTGGGGCACATATGTTGCCATGGGCCTTGAAATGTGTGACTTAGTAATTCATGTGCAGGACTATTCAAACTTCTGACTTGCATTGGTTAAATGTTAGGATACATGAAGCCCAGGTCTATACTGGCATAGTGACACTCCATTCTGGTTGCATGCAACCTGTCCACATGCATTCCATGCATCACGCCAACACATCTGCTACTGGCATTCAAGTGCAATGAACAGTAATTAGTTAGCCAATGGGGTACTCACCAACAGGCCCACCAATCACCACACCAAGATGATTGAGTAGATCCTGCTCCCTGCACAAAAGGTCAACCCAGCAATGCTTCAGCTGATGGTCATTGTGACTGGTGTAGTACACCCTCTTCAGGTGGTGGAGCACCTTTCCCCACTGCAGCTGCCTTGCCTCCGTACGGTCACCCATGTTGAACATCAATGGGAGTTAATGGGCTTCCAACCAAATAAATCCTTCTGGCTCCCCCTCCCCCATTCTGGTCAGCCTCCCCCTGCCAGCCATTGCACTGGGGTACAGGTGGGAATAAATGTCAGACAGTACAATGGAAAAAAATAGTAATGAAAGGAAACTTAACACCAAAACATTCTTTAACCCAACTCACCCACCTATAGAACTAACCCAGACAGACACCCGACAGCACAAGTACAAGGTAAAATACACTGAATACAACAAATTCACAGACACTGGGACAAATGAAAAAATACAACAATAAACACGACATGAGGGACAGCACAAGATAGACTAAAAACGCAAGTAGACACCACCAACTCCAAAACACAACCACACAGTTAAGAGAGGCGCAGACTGTAAGGAGAAAGTGAAAGTACACCCACTGTACCATGCCTGGAAATAGGATATCCTATTACATCACTTCCTGTGCCCTTGCATCACGTTTTCTGTTATGTCTGTATTTTTTTGACGCATCTGATATTTGTGTGTTTCTGACGCTGTACTTACGTGCGTCTATTTATATTGACGCATTACCCGTATCCACCGATTTAACAGTAAATCAGAATTGAGAGGAGTGTGATGGTGGAAAACACGCTTAGGGCCCGTGGGTCATGTAGTTTGTGTTTGTGGATATTTCCAATGCATTTGCGTCTTTTTTTCTCTAATCGTGATTATGTGATTTTGAGATTTGTTGATGTATGCACCCTGTATCAAAATAATAATTGTAGGTGCTGGGCTGCAATATGTCATCTTGTGCATGGCCACATGTGGTAGTCCATTGTACAATGTGATTTGTGTGATGGTTGTGTTACAACATGTGTATTAGAAAATCAGCAGCATGCAAATGTACACACATCATGCATATGACTGTAAATGTGACCACAGTGTATCCACATATGTATGGCAGTCAGTACTATGCAAAAGTCATGGTATGTGATTATGATTTGGGTTCACTTATGTGTTATGTGTAGTTGTCTTACAGAGCATCACATTTCATGCAACATGCACAGCTCAGCGATTTTTGATGATGGCTGATGCTTGCAAATTGTCAACTGTTATGCGACAAATGCCTCCATATGTTAATCTTGTGTATATGGATGACTTGTGTGTGGACTACACATCTGTCTGACATGCATACATCTTAGCTACATACTGTGATTGACACACTTTACCTGCTGTCCTACCCTTTCATGTATTGACCACAATAGCTAGTTGACAACCCAAACATTTTGCTTTGTATTACAATTAAATTGTGGTGGACATGCAGCCCTAGCTGCATATGCTCTCATCCATTCTGCTGTTCATTCCATAGACATGTTCGTGCAAAGTGTGAAGTCCTGTGTACCCTGTGACAGGATTGGGCACCATGGCAGTGGCAGGTGTTATTTGCATGGATTTACTGTGCATGCACCATTTCTCACATTGCTTGTCATACCTGGGCTAATCATGTTGGGCATTATCACCAATGATCTCCCCACCTTGTCACACATGCCCCATGTAGCCATTGCAAATCTCACACTGACTTGTGTTAGTGGTCTGATCAAACATTACCGTACCACCATATTTTGACATCCACTGACTAATGTGCGCACCCCTTACTAAGTTTATTTTTAGACATGTTGTTGTTATGTGGTATGTGCTATTGTTATACACGTTGGCAATGAGGATGTAAATTATATGTAGTGGTCCATAAACTGTGTCTTTCAGTTGTCACATTCAAGTGATGGGGCTAATTGTGATGTGTGTGATGGTAGAAGTTCACTCTAACACATCACTTGTGATGTTGCTACAGTACTCTTCAGATTTGTATTTGTGACATGCTCCCTGAGGTTAGACTGATAATCCTAAGGTATATGTTGGAGAGACTGAAGACACTGCAGCCAGATTGTGTGGATGAGTGTAATGCTTATTGACAAAATTTACAATGTGAATTACATGATGACTATGTGAAAAAGTTCTGTTCAATTTACAGTCTGCAGCACATTCTGTATGTACCATGTGTTTTGTAGTGCATTTTTTTGTATCAGTGTGCTATCAGTAGAGGGGACATGGCACATCGTGACAACACAATGGGGTCAGATGTGGTGGCAACATGGTGGTACTACAGTGCCTGAACATCCCATCCCTTTTAACATGTGTCATTGCAGATGAGGTGTAACACTTAGGGCCTATGAAATTGGTTAGTGTGGATACACAACATGTCTCCTAAATTGGCTACTGTGTCATGCAAGGATGCCCCATGTGTGAGATGCTCCTTGGCAACTCTTTGTTGTCCCCTGCACCAGTTGCACATGTGTAGCCGTGCACCAACGCTATCTACCCTACACCAGGGTACTTGGCTATCTGCCATGTGGAGGAGGATGTATCTGTGCTGTACAGTACACCGCCCTGGACATATGTTTTTTTGATGGCCAATTGGCTCTTTCTGTGTGTGCAGCATGCATATGTGCCACATTCATCTGATTTCATAGCACCGTCTACCTCCTATTTGCAAACTGCATACTGCACCCCCGGGGTGGTGTTTTTTTGTTGGTACTTCTTCAGGTCTTAGGGCACAGCTATATGTGAGTCTGCACCTTCATGCTCTGTATCTTGTAGTGACAGAGCTGCAGTGACAAACATTGCACACCCATTCCACGCTAAATGCAGCATAGGAGGGTGGCCAGTTTAGAATGTGGCTTAAAGTAATGTAGAGATGGTCATCTGCCAAGACGTACATACAGTGCAGGCTATAACTATGAACCTGTGGGCTATTACATTGTTCCCTTGATGTTCCAGAGTGGCAGCTAATGTTTGTGTCAGCCATGAGGAGTCCAAGGGTGTGTATCCCATTGTCACTGGATGATCATCATAACTAGCAGTGTCTCTCCTATCTTCCAATACAATACTGTGCATTTCTACTGTCGACACATGCACAGTGAAGGCTATGGGATGTAGCTCAGCTACTTAGCAAATGTGTCCTTTGGCACAGTGCATGTGAAGTCAGTGATGTCCTGTTGTCTCCTACTGGGTCCCACTATGACATCCATGATCTGCACTGTCTGACTGTGTCACTGCCCCCTGTTAGGTCATTTCTTATATCTGATACAGACATGCTGGTGTTGTGAGTCTGTGAGTGTTGCATGTGAGGTTGCAGTACAGTGACTGTGGTTCCACTTCTGATACATCTGGCACATGGTATGTGGTGATGATTGATCTTGTATTCCTATGTGTGTGAGCCACTGTGTCAGACAGTTGTCTCTGCACACTACAGGTAAGTTAGGTATGTGTTGATGAGATGCAGTAGGTATTGGCGCAAGTTGTGTGGTGTTTGATATTTGTTCTGGGAGTGATTAGCCCAATATGACTCGAGACATCTGTGCCTATTTGGAAGTTACATGACATGGACATGGTGTATGCTCTTGAAGTGTCTGTGCTATTGTTTATTTGGTGTAGTGTGAGTGATGTGTACATAGTGGGCAACCTGAGGCCACTTGTAGTGGTCGGTGTAGTTCTGCTGTTTTCAAAGGGTACATGTCTGCACCTGTGCCTCCTGTGGCGTGCCTGTCAAGTTGTTGGTGTGTTACGTAAAAGTGGGTGTGTATTGGTGTTGAGCACTGATTGTGCTGTACTGCAGCATGTTGCATATGTGTTATCACCTGCACATGTGTGTTACCCCGGCCATATGTTACTGTAGTGGAGTATGTCTTGTGTGTCCGACAGGGTTGGTGTGTTGTGTGTACATTACTAGATTTGTAGACTTACCCACAAGTAGGCCATTTCATTGATCATACTGTGCCGGAATATGTAGGTGTCATGGAAACTCCCATAATACTTGTCCAAAATGTGTATGAATAATCTGCGGTGGTCCACTATGCCCTGCACATTAATGGAATGCGTGTGCTGGCGATTCCGTTATAAGTGCTCTGTTACTGCAGGTGGTATGAGCCGGACACGGGTGCAGTCCATTGCACAAAGCACATGCGGGAAGCCATGGATTTGATGGAACCTGATGCTGATGATCACCTGATGCTTTTGCTGGGTGTTGGGGAATCTGATGTGGCAGGGTGTCAGGGAGATGATGGCGTCTAAGTCCTTTGGCAGGAATGCAGAGAATGATGGCTGTGATACACCAACATCAGTGCGCCCGTTGTTTGGAATGAGCCACTTGCCAGCATGTGCAGGACAGCGAGCAGCTTTGTCATAGGTGGTATGTTGTGTGGGGTCTGCAGGCTGGCTGCAATTAGCAATTCACAGAGTATACTGTTCCAAAACACACATGACAACACAAAAGAGTTTCAGATGTCTCAGGTATGGGTAAATTCAGAAGCAGAGGCCCTCATGTGTCATCATTGGGTTTCCTCCACGTCAGACTGGTGCTGCAATGTTTGGCGGGACCCTAGTAGTGGCCTCTTTGACAGAATTTAAAGAAAAGACAAAGAGCTGAAAAAAGCTGGAGAGAAAGAAAAGTGTTAAAATTGGATCTGACACTCCCTTGGAAAACAATTTTATTAGGAGAAGGAAGTGTTGGTCAAGATTAAAAACAAAATTAGAGTTATGGAGGTAATGGTTCTTTACTCTAAAAGAGGAGTGGCTCTAAAAGCTATTACTTATTCCACTCCAGTAAGTCAACATGTTTGGCACCTTGCTATGTCCATACAGATTAATTGGTGCTTCATCAGGACTAGATAAATTCTTCTCCAGATGTTGTAATAAAATTCATACATTAGAAGCTAAATTATATGAAAACTATATCACTGTGAGACTCTACTCACACCAGTTCCTGTTGATTTTCAGAAGAACTAAACCATACCATCCTAAATTTAGGTCAGGTTTTATTTGGAAGCACGGACTCTTAATCACTTGTTGTGTTTGTGAGACCTCCAGGACCGCGTTTGGTCAAATTCGGGTGCCACCTTCCTGACAAACGGTTGTAATTAGTGGCACAATGTGGTGCAGCAGGTATAGTATGGCTTGCCGGTTCAGTCTATAGGTCCTAATAATGTCCAGGTTCCTGAGGCCAAGGAGTGTTTTCCTGATTCTGAAGACCCTCTCCTGCCTTCTGCGTTGGTTTTATGGGCTTCATTGTGGTGGTGGTGATTGCTGGAGTTGTTGTTGTCCTCTGTGCAGTCTAGCAAGCTGCATCACTATCACCTCCATCTTCTCCTGTGGGTTGTGATGTTGCTTCTGTGTGTTTTCCTTAATTAGTGGTGTGTTTGCCCCATTTTAACACCTGCCCTGACCCAGGCATTGAATTTTGATACAAATCAGTGCTTAAATCATTTTTTGTCTCCACCTCCCACCCATCCGTCTTTTTTGCCCAGGTGGATAAATATGGCACTAGGGTGTTTGAGTCATTTTTTGGACAGGAACCCCTACCTTGCATCTCATTGATGCAAGGAAGTTTCACGCATCCAAAAAATGACGTTAACACAATTATTTTGACACTAGATGGGTCTAGCGTCAATATTATAAATATGGAGTTAAGTTTGCGCCGTATTTGCATAAAGAAAAGACGCAAATCTGGTGCAAACAGAGTATAAATATGCCCCTGAGCACTTTGAAACTGAAAATTTACTTCAGGCTGTATCAGAAAGACAGGGTAGAATGTACAACCACAATCTGTTGGCGTCTCACCCGCTCTGAAACGGAATCACGCTTTCTGACTTGCTGAAATAGTGTCCAAGTGACCTGAATGAAAGGTTCAAGTTTTGATTGGTATATAGAGTGACAACATATTATTTAATTTGTAAATGACATACGGATGCCAAGTAAAAGGCTAAATGTTGTTTAGTTTGCTAAATATTTCTAATGAATGTACTATTTCAAATGATTTGGTATGTCTCCCCAAAAAAAGGCAACACTGAGTGAGGTGCACTGTGGTAAGGGCTATATATCATTTAAATATTTGAACTGCTAATCTTAAGGATCATATTGACTTTATTATTAGCCTTGAGGAAAACAAAAGTGGACTCTTTTTCTAATTCCTTGTCCAATATCTTTTCATGTATTTTTCATGCATGCATGACGTGCAATTTTTGTAATCTTCAAAATAGTTTGAAACTCTATAAAGCAATAATTCCAATCCATTAGTTCCTTACTGTTACAAGCAAGTCCTTGAACATCGTTTACATATCGGTTAAGCTCTGTTTTACTTTACAACTCAGACAAGCATGATCATTTTGAAATACACATTGAACTCCCTAAAACTGCACCTTCATGCATATGTTTATCGAGAAATCTCCACTTGCATAACTATGACAGATATACAAATTATCTCAGCCCTAAGAGAAATCCGTTGGTTTTAAGATTGTGTTAATATATACTCGAGCGAAAGCGAATTACTTTTTGTAAATGGCAATGAGCCTCATTCCCATTCTGCACATTCATTTTATGCATTCATTTTTACACAATTGGTTCTGATGACGGCAAAACTCTTCTCTTGCCTTTCAGAAAACATAAAGCATTCGAATTTATTGTGAGTGTTTTATGCTTTTCTCTCTACTCAAGTTCTGGACATGAACAATCAGACTATCCGCTGTTTTCTATTTTTAGAGAACATTTTTTTTCTGTGCTGCATTACCCACCACTGTTAAGAATGGGGTGGGGGCGTCATAAAGTATGTAAATAGAATGCAGATCAAGAATACAATATGTATCCTTAAAATCGTATTCTGAACGACTCACATGTCCCACGGACCACATTGAAAAGTGTGGCCTTGGTGAGGTCCATATGGTTCTGGAAAAATATCTAAACTGAACATACATCTTCTTGCATCCTTTTGAAGAAATATAAAAAGCTTCGTCTTCTGGCTAATTATTCTAAGCAAACATTTATGTTTATGTTTCTCTTGGTATACAATTGATCAAATCATTACTTGATTTATTTCCGGAAGTAGTGACATCAACTGTGAATGAAGAAAGGAAAATACAATATTACAGTTGGTTTTCTGCATAAACAAAATCAGCAACATCTTCCAGTGATACACATCTTGTTGCCAAGTAGGGATTCCCCTGAGAGATAAGTGAGAAAATTAATCTTAGAAGTAATTAGCTTCCGAGGCATGTAAACCTGATGGCAACAGACATTAACATTCTGGCATTCTTGCAATCTTTACAAACTCTAAATTCTGTTAGCAAGAATTATTTGATAAAAGTGTACCATTTAGAGGAGGAAGATTGTTTAATTCGTCAAGTTATTCATTGCTTAGAACGGCTTACTACAGTATAAATATGTACAAATATGTGAGTATAAGTACTTTTTAATTTTTAATGCAGAACTATTTGCTAAAATGAAAAAGGCAGCCACTCTGTTAATCAAGGGACATTTAAAAACCTATTGATTTTCAAAAAAACAGAAAAAAGTTTAAAAAATGCAGAAAAATCAGATATAGAACTCGCTTTTTTATAGGTCTGCTTGATAGTAGTTTGCTACCAAATCTGTGAAAATATATTTTTCAAACTTACAGGTTAGTTAAAATGAAATTTGCAAATATTAAGGCACATATTTTAACTTTTTTAGCGCTGCATTTGCGTTGTTTTTTTACGCAAAATTGGCGCAAACTCACAAAATACGATTGTATTTTGTAAGTTTGTGCTGCTTTTGTAACAAAAAATGACGCAAATGCGGCACTAAAAAGTATAAATATGGGCCTAAATGTCAAATCTTCTATTAGTACTTCCTTTTTATTTTTTTCCCAATTGGCTTCAGGACATTATCACCCCCATGTAGATTGAGCCTACATCATAATGAAGTTGGGATAGTATTTATCCATGCTGTGATAAAATAAACATTATCTAAAGAGATTTTAAAACAACAGGAGGAGTACAGTGAAAATCCACAAGTCATAAATGACACTGGACCAGATTCACACTTTCTGAGTAACACTGTTGAGTATGTTTACTACTTTTAGTGTATTCAAAAAATCTGTGTTGTAAGTTACTATAAAAAAACAGTAGTGAGTCCAGCACTATACATGGCCAACGGCTGGCGGTGCAACACCTTCCCACAGGCAATGGTGGAGGTAGGGAATTAAATTAGAAGCCAAACAAAGAAATATTAAATATTAAATTACATCAACTGATTTAAATAGTTAAATATAATGTATTCTTACAAAAGATATAACAATAGTGCAAATATATTATTTATCTAAAAATAAATATGTGAATATCCTATTTTAAATTTAAAAATTAATAGCACAACTATTTTTTATTAAAACTGATTAAATGAATTTCAATTAATTCTATACATCACTTTTAATATGCATGGAAAAAAATACTATAGCAGAAAAAGCCAAACACTTTGAGATATTAGAGTATAAAGAGGCTAGATACATTATGGTAATATAAACACCAAAATAGAAACAGGATGGATTGGAAATCAAAAGACTATAGCCCTGACTTATAATAGAATGGAAGACCATGAGGCATTTAAATTACCTGGTAAATACCACTTCAATTACAATTCAGGCATAAGAAGCAGAAGCAGTATTTTTTGCACGATATTTGTCATATTTTTCCTTTTTCCCTCAAACTTTTGTCCCAATATATTTTGGCTGATTTGAAAACAGTGGGGAGCATGATATTTATCTCATGTCTCAGAGTTTCATCTCCATTTTTCACAGAGAGCAAAATTTAGCCCCCAGCCTATGGTGGTTGGATCAAGGAGTGTGCTTCAGAGACAATGGAATACAATCCAGAGAGGCTAATTCATGGGTGCATCAGTTGTCCTTTCAGAATACAGTGGCACTAACTGCAGGCATGTCTCAGTCCAGGGTTTTGAAGGCTGTACTGCCTGCATTGTTGATACACCTGGACAGCTACATCAGGTTTCCCCCAACGTGCATATTTGGCCTTTGTGAAGGCAGAGTATTATACTTTGGGACACATTCCACATGTGGTTAGAGTAGCACTCATGTAGCCTTGGTACCCCCCAGTGCCAATGAACAGGTATATAGGAACAGGAAAAAGTACCACTCAATCAATGTCCAAGTGGTGTGCTTGCCAGACCAGTACATTTCACAAGTATGTGCAAAGTATCCTTGATTAGTCCATGATTCCTTCATCAAGCTGAACAGCAAAATCCCACTGCTGATGACACGACTTTACACAAAGAGGGCCTGGCTGGTTGGTAAGTTACATGTGACATGTATGTCTGTAAATTGTTTATCCTGTTAAAACAAATGTGCCCGCCCAAGATATGTTTGTGCTGTTATACCTTCTCGTTACAGGAGACTTGGGCTATCCAAACAGTCCTTGGTTTTTTACACCACTGAGGTACCAACTCACACCAGGGGAAGTCCGCTTCAGTGATGCCCACGGAAGTACAAGGCATGTTGTGGAGTGAACTTCTGGGCTCCTGAAGGCAAGATTTTGCAGCCTGGACAAATCTGGAGGAGCCCTCCTCTACGCACCCAACATGGAATGTCCAATAAATGTTGCCTGCTGCATGCTACACAACTTTGCCCTGAGATGTCATATACCATTCATACCAGATAAGGAGGAGCCAGCAGAACCTGTGGGTGGAAATGCAGATCTGTCAAGTGAGGATGAGCCTAATGAAGCTGAAGACACCATGGCATCTCATCAATCAGTACTTCAACTAACTACAGGCATGTGATGTGTTCTTAAAAGTGAGATTTCTTTTTGTGGGCTGTAATTGATGCCTCGCATGTCACCTCCTTTTACCATCATCTGTGAGGTATTAAGTAGCTGCAGTGCCAATGAGTCAGGTATGCAAGCAGATTGTTAGTTGATATTGTGTACTGAACAGTGTGGTACACAGTGTCATGATTTGTTAATGCACAAGCAAAGTCACACTTGTAGAATTGATGTGTGTTTACAAATATCTCCTATCCCTTATCTTTGACAATCATATATTTTCTGAGTTACTGTGTGGCCAATGCTCATTGGCAAATCACAGACAGTGTGAGAGGTAGATGGGATTTGCAGACAGACATAAGTGGACATTGATGAAAACAGGTACTAATTAGCATGAGAATGTGTTTTTCAAAGAAGAATATCTGTTTGGTACAGGAGGGGGTCAAATGGTGCCATGTGTGTGTTCATATGTGGCTGACACGTGAAAATGCTGAACCAGAGCCTCTACCATCATGATGGTTTCTGTTGTTTGTGACCTACCTTGTACATAGCTGTCAGTGTGTTACTACTTTGCAGAACAATGTGTATGTCTCTGAGGACTGACATAGGTGAGTGGCATTCCTACATGTACCTGACCATGGTGAGTGAAATGTTCCAGGACTGAGGATATCAGTACTGATCTATGTCTGCATCATGGGGTAAGAGAATTAGGAAGGTAAGATATGGGTATGTGACAAGGCTTTGCCTGGTGATACAAAAGGCCAATCAGTTTGCCTCCTGGCTTGTAGAAAGACTGGCCTGTCCCTACCTTCAGTGTCCTGTGGGTTAGTAGTGTATGACACCTAAGCTGACATTTCCAAGACACCAGCCTCTATCTGCTGATTGCAGCTCTACAAATAAATGTGTGGAGATGTACAATATAGATGTTTTGGTTATGTCTATGTTACAATCCCAATGTAATGGGTCTCCTGGTTATACAGTACATGTGTGATGTCCACAACAGAGGTTGTACAATACAGAGGGACATTTTGAGACACGAGGTGTCATACATGACAGTTGTACATGGTTGATACATGACAATTACACAGTACCAGTGTTTAAGTAGTATTTATTGAGGAGTGCAAAACAGTATGTGTGCATTGAAACAGAAATAACAGAGAATAAACAGTGAATGGTTCAGTCATGGTGGATAAAATCATCAGGGCAGCTGCTACACCATTTGGAAACAAAAGTCCAGTGTCTTTGCACCATAGGAAAATGGAGTTAGGTTTCAGAACATTCAACAGGGTGTATCTGTGGCAGACAAGGTGAAACAATCCAGAGAGGTTCACTTCCTGGCAGTGGCTTTGTCATTGGCATCTGCTCCTCCTGGATGTCTGGTTGAACATCCACATTTATGGGGGGTTCCTCTGCTATAGAGGGTGGGGTGTCTGAGGCATGTCTTTCCCCTGGGAGGGCCACCATTCCACTAGCAGCTGCAGATGTTGAAGGACCTGATAACTCATAACTAGTGGAAGAGGCCGTGTGGCAGACATAGGGGGTCATTCCGACCTCGGCGGGCGGTGGGTGCCGCCCGCCGGGGCGGAGACCGCCAGAAGACCGCGGTGGTCATTCTGACTTTCCCGCTGGGCGGACGGGCGGGCGACCGCCAAAAGGCCGCCCGCCCGCCCAGCGGGAAAGCCCCAGCAACGATGAAGCCGGCTCCGAATGGAGCCGGCGGAGTTGCTGGTGTGCGACGGGTGCAGTGGCACCCCTCGCGATTTTCAGTGTCTGCTTTGAATGGGGCCCTGTTAGGGGGCCCATGCCAGTGGCATGGGCACTGCAGGGGCCCCCAGGGGCCCCACGACACCCGTTCCCGCCAGCCTCTTCCTGGCGGTGTAAACCGGCAGGAACAGGCTGGCGGGAAGGGGGTCGCAATCCCCATGGCGGCGCTGCTTGCAGCGCCGCCGTGGAGGATTCCCTGGGGCAGGGGAAAACCGGCGGGAAACCGCTGGTTCCCCTTTTCTGACCGCGGCTTTACCGCCGTGGTCAGAATTGCCCCAGAAGCACCGCCAGCCTGTTGGCGGTGCTTCCTCCGTCCCCGGCCCTGGCGGTCCATGACCGCCAGGGTCAGAATGACCCCCATAGTCAGGCTAGTGTTGATGGACCGCAGCAATGGAAAACAGGATGGCATGTTGTACCTGACACTGCTGCATGGCTTCCTGGTGGTTGTCCCTCTACAGCTGTTGGATTTCCCTCATCATTGTGAGTACCTGGCCCATCATGCCTAGGGAATTGTGGTAGGCTCCCAAGACTTGGGAGATAGTTTCCTGATCAATATTGTTACTCTGAGCCCCAAACCTCTGGTCCACACCATCCCTCCCATGAACCCTACCCTCACGTGCCTGTACTCCTGACACAGTGGGGGTCATTACAACATTGGCGGTAAAAGGCGCTTACCGCCGTGCAGAAGACCGCCAACACATTCCAGCGGCCGCGGAATTCCACCACAGCTATTATGACCCACATCTCGAAATCCGACAAAATTCAGACACCC
This sequence comes from Pleurodeles waltl, assembly GCF_031143425.1. Taxonomy (NCBI): domain Eukaryota; kingdom Metazoa; phylum Chordata; class Amphibia; order Caudata; family Salamandridae; genus Pleurodeles; species Pleurodeles waltl. The sequence goes on along the minus strand of NC_090440.1, from coordinate 1,062,359,077 downwards.
ACACAAGTCCGCCACACCAAAGGTCAGTGATAAACTGGCGATAACAAAACCCACACAGTCACGGCAACAGAATTACGCCCACACTATCACGACTCACAAATCCACGCGGTGGTCTTTCAACCGCGGTATTCCATTGGCGGCACACACATTGCTGCGCTCAAAATACACACACACATACAAAACACCGCCACATTGGACTATTCGAAATACACACACCTGACACATACACACACCACTCCCACACACCCATTACAATATAAAACACACACCCACTTCACCAACAAACCCCCACAACAAAAAATTCCGAAAGAAGGCCAGAGAGAGACAGCACCAGCAAGAACAACAGCATCCACAGGCACACAACACCATCACCCACAGAACTTCCACGCACCTCACACAACACACCACTACATATCACCACACTTAACACCACACACACCACCCCACACATCACCTACACCACCCCATGGCACGGCAAAGACACCCCAGGTTCTCGGAGGAGGAGCTCAGGGTCATGGTGGAGGAAATCGTCCGGGTAGAGCCACAGCTATTTGGAGCACAGGTGCAGCACACTTCAATTGCAAGGAAGATGGAGCTATGGCGAAGAATAGTCGACAGGGTCAACGCAGTGGGACAACACCCAAGAAATCGGGACGACATCAGGAAGAGGTGGAACGACCTACGGGGGAAGGTGCGTTCCGTGGTCTCAAGATACCACCTGGCAGTTCAGCGGAGTGGCGGCGGACCCCCACCTCCTCACCCTCAACTAACAACATGGGAGGAGCAGGTCTTGGCGATTCTGCATCCTGAGGGCCTCGCAGGAGTCGGTGGAGGAATGGACTCCGGTAAGACAAACCTTTAACTACCATATCCCCCACCCTCCCTACATGCTATCACATACCCCCACCCTTGCCTCCTCCCCTATCACTCCAACTCCTCACAAATGTACCAATATCACAAACCACACATCCCAACACCAAGCCCTGCATGCATCACCAACGCATGGACACCCATCACTAAAGCATGCCCACTGCACATACCCATAAACACCCCTAAACCATCATCACACAAGCCCCCAATCAGGAATGCAAGCACTAGGGTACACGCTCACCCACCCATTGCACACCATGACACACACAGATGCAATAATCATGCTTTTCCACCCCTGCAGGACCACTACCCAACGTCACCAGACAGGAGGGTCCAGACATCTCCACCCCACCCACAGAAGAGGCCCACAGTGATGACAGCAGCTCTGTCCAACTGGATCTAGATGACCATCCCGCACCATCTTGGGCCTCGGGACAGTCGGTTCCCCTCACACAGGCACAGGCCACCACAGACCTTCCCCCCTCTGGTAACACCAGCACAGCACCCACCCAGCGGGCCCATACCTCCATCCCCAGGAAACGTCAATCAGCTGTGTGTCCACCACTACAGGGAACCCAGGATAACCCACCAACCCAACAACAACAGGGACCTGGGGGCAGTGGTAGTGGGCACACGGTCCAGGGGACGGAGGCCCAGGAACACAGGGGAACTGGGAGGGCTGCTGTGCGACGGGGGCAGACAAGCCAAGGGATTCCACTCTCCATGAGGCCCTCTCCTCCATCATGGGAGCATACCACCACTCCCAGGAGACGATGGCAACGGTCCTGGCCAAGTTTCAGGAGACCCAGCGCATGCAGGAGGAACAGTATTTGGGGTTCAGGGAGGAATTCAGAACCATCAGCTCCGCCCTGGGGACCATCGTAGGGGTGCTGAAGGAAATACTCAACACCAGGAGGGACACTGTGGCACTCCAAGGGGCCCCTGACACTAGCATGGACGATGAACTGCCCACCACCTCCGCCGGCGTTAGTGGACAGGAGAACGGACGGATAACCACCCCGCAAATGGTCCCTGAGATCCAGGAACAAGACAGAGCACGATGCCAAGACCCCCGCCAAGAAATGAGACCACCCTGATTGTCATCCTACTGTCCCACTTTGTCACCCTGTCCATATTGAAACTGCCCCAGCTCCACTTCCTATACCCATATGGGCAATGCACCTATGAGACAAATAGACTGGACTCTGCCATGGACACTCCTCCGCCATCACCCCTCACCATTTAACTTCCCCCTCCAATATTTTGCATCTAAATAAACACACCTTAAGAACCAAAAGATCTGGAGTCTGTCTGTGATTTTGAAATAGTGTATTTGCAATTACAGTGACAAAATTTCCAGGAACTAGGAATGTCAACATACCTATGTCACACAGCTCTAGTCCATGAGGAATCTAAGCAGATGACACACGTTGGGACCCACACCTGTGAAACCGTAAGAGAAAGTGACAACTCAGTGACCATACACTGGGTGAAATCGACAGACATGATAGAGGTTAAAGTGTAAAAGTACTTGTAGGAGGCAGGAATGTATTCTTACCTGTGTTTCACTGGAAATAGTGCTGGATGGCTGAGTCCCTGTTGTGAATGTCTTCTTCCTCTGCTTCCTCCTCATCACTGTCCACAGGCTCCACAGCTGCCACAACACCGCCATCTGGACCATCATCCTGCAGAAAAGGCACCTGGCGTCGCAAAGCCAAGTTATGAAGCAAACAGCAGGTCACGATGATCTGGCACACCTTCTTTGGTGAGTAGAATAGGGCTCCACCTGTCATATGGGGGCAGCGGAACCTGGCCTTCAGGAGGCCGAAGGTCTGCTCGATCACCCTCCTAGTACGCCCATGGGCCTCATTGTAGTGTTCCTCTGCCCTTGTCCTGGGATTCCTCACTGGGGTCACTAGCCATGACAGGTTGGGGTAACCAGAGTCACCTAATAGCCACACATGGTGCCTCCGGAGTTGACCCATCACATAAGAGATGCTGCTATTCCGCATGATGTAGGCGTCATGCACTGAGCCAAGGAACATGGCATTCACATGGGAGATGTACTGGTCTGCCAAACATACCATCTGTACATTCATCGAATGATAACTCTTCCGGTTCCTGTACACCTGTTCACTTCTGTGAGGGGGGACCAAAGCCACATGGGTCCCATCAATGGCACCTATGATGTTGGGGATATGTCCAAGGGCATAAAAGTCACCTTTCACTGTAGGCAAGTCCTCCACCTCAGGGAAAATGATGTAGCTCCGCATGTGTTTCAGCAGGGCAGACAACACTCTGGACAATACGTTGGAAAACATAGGCTGGGACATCCCTGATGCCATGGCCACAGTTGTTTGAAAAGACTCACTTGCAAGGAAATGGAGCACTGATAGCACCTGCACTTGAGGGGGGATTCCTGTGGGATGGCGGATTGATGACATCAGGTCAGGCTCCAACTGGGTACACAGTTCCTGGATTGTGGCACGGTCAAACCTGTGGGTGATTATCAGATTTCTTTCCTCCATTGTCGACAGGTCCACCAGCGGTCGGTACACTGGAGGATTCCGCCATCTCCTTACATGTCCCAGCGGACGGTGCCTATGAAGGACAACAGCGACCAGACAGTCAAACAAGTCAGAGGTATGTACCCACAGTCTACACAGAACACGATTCACACACAAAATCTGGCCTGTATGTGTGTTGAGAGTAGGCCTTGGTATGTGTGACGCAGTTGGTAATCAGGCCATGTGGGCCCCTGAAATGGCGGCTGCCTGACCTCTAAAGTGGGACAATGGGATGTGAGGTAACTGCGCTGGCGTTGTACACCGTCGCGGTAGGCGGTCGAAGACCGCGGCGCGATGCTGCATTGGTTAACATTGGACCCTATGGGTCCCAGGAGCCAATGACGATGTACGCCGGCGGTGACGGTAAGCACCGCCGCGGACGTGACCGGCGCGGACGTGACCGCCATTTTCTAGCTGTTGAATCACTCGATACCTGATCTTCGACAGGAGAGGACCTACACTGCAAGCGCTGCTGTGACCTCGGTCTGGAAGAGACAATGGCTCGTGCATCTGGGGAAAGGGTCCCTGCCTTCACATCGGAGGAGTTGGAGAAGCTCGTGGACGGGGTCCTCCCCCAGGACACGTTACTCTACGGTCCTCCAGACCAACAGGTAAGTACACTGGGGGCATGTTGTATGGGCTATGCCTGTGTGGAGAGGGCTGGTTGTAAGAAGGAAGGGGGCAGAGTTCTGAGTGCATGAAAGACGGTGGGTACATGTGCCACATGGCAAGGGTAGGGATGGGGGCCACTCACTTTGACGGCGCAGTTGGTAATGACTTCTCTTCTTCCCCTGTACATTTCATGTAGGTCAGTGCCCACCAGAAGAAGGATATTTGGCATGCCATCGCCAAGGACGTCCGGACCCTGGGGGTCCACCACAGACGGAGCACCCACTGCCGGAAGAGATGGGAGGACATTCGCCGCTGGAGCAAGAAGACGGCGGAGGCTCAGCTGGGGATGGCCTCCCAACATGGGAGGGGTTCCCGCCGAACCATGACCCCCTTGATGTTCCAGGTCCTGGCAGTGGCCTACCCGTAGTTGGATGGGCGCTCGAGGGCATCACAGCAGACACAAGGGGGTGAGTACACTCTCATTCAGCTGACTTTGAGCGCAGTGGAGGGGTCTGGGTGGTGGAGGAGGGCTGTGGGTTTCCCTAGGCCAGGGCGAGTTCCGTAGGCTAGACCCCTTCGTAAGGCATGGCCCTGTGGCCCCCCACCCCACCTCTGTAGAGTGCCAAGTACAGATATTCATGCACCTGTGTCATCTATGTGTGCAGATGTCGTCCATAGCCTTGTAGGCCATTTCCCAGGAATTGCACTGTAGAGCCCAACAGCGCGACGTAGTGCAGGGGGCTTATGTGTCTGTCTTCTCCGCCAACGGTAGCGGTAAGCCATGCACTCAACCTGTCTTTCTTCTGTTTCCCCCCCCCTTTTTTGCGGTCTCCCTGTTCTTGTGTGCATTGGCATCATCAGGCGGAGGAGCAGTGGCACCGGAGCACGAGGGAGCGTCCCACATGGCCATGGAGGGCCACACCACGGACTCTGAATACACCAGTGGGACTGAGGGTGAGGGGAGCACCACAGCGGTGACAGGTGCTGAAACCAGCGACACGGACTCGTCCTCCGATGGGAGCTCCCTTGTGGTGGCAGCAACATCTGTGCCCCCCAGTACTACAGGTACAGCTGCCACCCCCCCTACCAGCACCGCCCTCCCAGCAGCCCCTCAGAGTGTGCCCTGTGCCTGCTCACCCAGGAAGGTGGGCATCACCTTCGCCCCAGGCACCTCAGCCCCTGTCACCTCTGCTGCCCTCAGTAAGGAGGCCATTGACCTCCTCAGGTCACTCACTGTTGGGCAGTCTACCATTTTGAATGCCATCCAGGGTGTAGAAAGGGAGTTGCAACACACAAATGCATTCCTGGAGGGCATTCATTCAGGTCAGGCTGCCCTTCATCGAACCGTTCAAACTCTGGCCTCAGCACTGATGGCAGCCATTGTCCCTGTGTCTAGCCTCCCCCCTCCACCTTCCTCCACCCAGACCCAATCCCCTGTACCTCTGCCTATCTTAAGCACACCATCAGACCAGCATGCACACACCTCACCACACAAGGGAAGCTCAGGCAAACATAAGCACCACACATCCCACAGGCACTCACGTAAGCATCACACACATACAGACAACCAACATCCACTGCCTCCACTGTGTCCCCCTCCTCCTCATCTCACTCCTCCCTCCCAGTCTCGTCTACACTCACACCTGCATCCACTACCACTACAGCCACTACGTCCCGCACCAGCACACCCACCACCACACCCCGCTCACGTGCAGTCACCACCCCCACTACCATTCACACGTCCCCTGTGTCCTCTCCCAGTGTGTCTGTGACGCCCCATCCCAAGATACACAAATGCAGGCACACACCCACCCAACATACATCCACCTCACGACAGCCTCCAGCGCATGCACCTGCACCCAAAGCCACAAAACATACACCTCCTACAACCACCACCTGTTCCTCCACTCCCAAACCCCCTCCAGCTACCCGTCCCAATGTCTCCAAACAACTTTTCCTGTCCACCCTTAACCTATTTCCCAACACCCCCCCGTCCAACTCATAGGTCCCGTACTAGCACCTCAGCCACAAAATCACCGGGACCAGTGGTGCCTGTTGTCACAGGTATGTGGAGTACAGCCAGTGTATCACGGAGCCAGAGCACAGCCAGTCACCCCCCTGTGAAGCACCAGCAGTTGGCCAGTGCCGGGCGGGAGAGGGAGAAGACTCCAGCCACCCAAGCCACTCACAGGGGTCCCGGGGGGAGTGTGGACTCAGCTGTGACTCCTCCCAAGGTGGGGAAGGGGCAGAAGAAACCTGCAAAGTCTGAGAGGAGCAGCACGGCGGAGAAGACAGCCATCATCCCCTCTGGCCAGAACGCCACCGCCAGCCCCATCGTCGCTGCCCAGGAGGACCCCCCCAGCCACAGCCCAGCTGCCCAGAAGGGCCCCGCCAGCCACAGCCCAGCTGCCCAGGAAGACCCGGCCAGCCACAGCCCAGCTGCCCAGGAGGGCCCCGCCAGCCACAGCCCAGCTGCCAGGGAGGACCCCGCCAGCCACAGCCCTGCTGCCCAATGAAGGACCGCCAGCCCCAGCCCAGCTGGGCAATGAAGGACCGCCAAGTCAAGCACCGCTGAACAGGGCAAGCACTGCTGAACAGGGCAAGGACCGCCAAGTCAAGCACCGCTGAACAGGGCAAGCACCGCTGAACAGGGCAAGGACCGCCAAGTCAAGCACCGCTGAACAGGGCAAGCACCGCTAAACAGGGCAAGGACCGCCAAGTCAAGCACCGCTGAACAGGGCAAGCACCGCTGAACAGGGCAAGGACCGCCAAGTCAAGCACCGCTAGCCCATGAGCGGCAGGGGCAGTGACACAACAGGGACCGTCACAGGGTGAGTGATGCACTCTGGGCACCAGTCCCCCTCCAGAACCAGTGGAGACATGCATCCACTCCGTCTGTCCTGCACAGGATGAAGCACTCTGGGCACCAGTCCCCCTCCAGAACTAGTGGAGACATGCATCCACTCCGTCTGTCCTGCACAGGATGAAGCACTCTGGGCACCAGTCCCCCTCCAGAACCAGTGGAGACTGTTATCCACTTGAGACACTGTGGCTTTGCACTCCCCAGGATAAAGCAGTGGGCAAACCACCCACTGGAGAGACTTGAGAGACGGTGGCTTTGCACTCCCCAGGATGGCACAGTGGGCAAACCACCCACTGGAGAGACTTGAGAGACAGTGGCTTTGCATTCCCCAGGATACAGCAGTGGGCAACCCACCCACTGGAGAGGCTTGAGAGACTGTGGCTTTGCACTCCCCAGGATAAAGCAGTGGGCAAACCACCCACTGGAGAGACTTGAGAGACTGTGGCTTTGCACTCCCCAGAATAAAGCAGTGGGCAAATCACCCACTGGAGAGACTTGAGAGACTGTGGCTTTGCACTCCCCAGGATAAAGCAGTGGGCAAACCACGCACTGGAGAGACTTGAGAGACTGTGGCTTTGCACTCCCCAGGATGGTACAGTGGGCAACCCACCCACTGGAGAGACTTGAGAGACTGTGGCTTTGCACTCCCCAGGATACAGCAGTGGGAAACCCTCCCACTGGAGAGACTTGAGAGACTGTGGCTTTGCACTCCCCAGGATAAAGCAGTGGTCAAACCACCCACTGGAGAGACTTCAGAGACTGTGGCTTTGCACTCCCCAGGATAAAGCAGTGGGCAAACCATCCACTGGAGAGACTTAAGAGACTGTGGCTTTGCACTCCCCAGGATACAGCAGTGGGCAAACCACCCACTGGAGAGACTTGAGAGACTGTGGCTTTGCACTCCCCAGGATAAAGCAGTGGGCAACCCGCCCACTGGAGAGACTTGAGAGACTGTGGCTTTGCACTCCCCAGGATAAAGCAGTGGGCAAACCACCCACTGGAGAGACTTGAGGGACTGTGGCTTTGCACTCCCCAGGATACAGCAGTGGGCAAACCACCCACTGTAAAGACTTGAGAGACTGTGGCTTTGTACTCCCCAGGATCGTACAGTGGGCAAACCGCCCACTGGAGAGACTTCAGAGACTGTGGCTTTGCACTCCCCAGGATACATCAATGGGCATGGAGCCCCCTCGTGGATCTGGCGTCGTGCACTCATCCGGCTGAGGTGCCCCCCCTTCCCTTCCCCCTGAGGTGCCTGTTGTATTTCTATCTGATGCCCCTGCAGTGTTCTCTCCGTCATGTTCGGGTATCTTGTGTGGGCCTCGCCCATGCATTTCGCTTCCCAGGAGGACCCCGCCAGCCACAGCCCAGCTGCCCAGAAGGGCCCCGCCAGCCACAGCCCAGCTGCCCAGGAAGATCCGGCCAGCCACAGCCCAGCTGCCCAGGAGGGCCCCGCCAGCCACAGCCCAGCTGCCAAGGAGGACCCCGCCAGCCACACCCCTGCTGCCCAATGAAGGACCACCAGCCCCAGCCCAGCTGGGCAATGAAGGACCGCCAAGTCAAGCAACGCTGAACAGGGCAAGCACTGCTGAACAGGGCAAGGACCGCCTAGTCAAGCACCGCTGAACAGGGCAAGCACCGCTGAACAGGGCAAGGACCGCCAAATCAAGCACCGCTGAACAGGGCAAGCACCGCTGAACAGGGCACGGACCGCCAAGTCAAGCACCGCTGAACAGGGCAAGCACCGCTGAACAGGGCAAGGACCGCCAAGTCAAGCACCGCTAGCCCATGAGCGGCAGGGGCAGTGACGCAACAGGGACCGTCACGGGGTGAGTGATGCACTCTGGGCACCAGTCCCCCTCCAGAACCAGTGGAGACATGCATCCACTCCGTCTGTCCTGCACAGGATGAAGCACTCTGGGCACCAGTCCCCCTCCAGAACTAGTGGAGACATGCATCCACTCCGTCTGTCCTGCACAGGATGAAGCACTCTGGGCACCAGTCCCCCTCCAGAACCAGTGGAGACTGTTATCCACTTGAGAGACTGTGGCTTTGCACTCCCCAGGATAAAGCAGTGGGCAAACCACCCACTGGAGAGACTTGAGAGACTGTGGCTTTGCACTCCCCAGGATGGTACAGTGGGCAAACCACCCACTGGAGAGACTTGAGAGACTGTGGCTTTGCATTCCCCAGGATACAGCAGTGGGCAACCCACCCACTGGAGAGACTTGAGAGACTGTGGCTTTGCACTCCCCAGGATAAAGCAGTGGGCAAACCACCCACTGGAGAGACTTGAGAGACTGTGGCTTTGCACTCCCCAGAATAAAGCAGTGGGCAAACCACCCACTGGAGAGACTTGAGAGACTGTGGCTTTTCACTCCCCAGGATAAAGCAGTGGGCAAACCACGCCCTGGAGAGACTTGAGAGACTGTGGCTTTGCACTCCCCAGGATGGTACAGTGGGCAACCCACCCACTGGAGAGAATTCAGAGACTGTGGCTTTGCACTCCCCAGGATACAGCAGTGGGAAACCCTCCCACTGGAGAGACTTGAGAGACTGTGGCTTTGCACTCCCCAGGATAAAGCAGTGGGCAAACCACCCACTGGAGAGACTTCAGAGACTGTGGCTTTGCACTCCCCAGGATAAAGCAGTGGGCAAACCACCCACTGGAGAGACTTGAGAGACTGTGGCTTTGCACTCCCCAGGATACAGCAGTGGGCAAACCACCCACTGGAGAGACTTGAGAGACTGTGGCTTTGCACTCCCCAGGATAAAGCAGTGGGCAACCCACCCACTGGAGAGACTTGAGAGACTGTGGCTTTGCACTCCCCAGGATAAAGCAGTGGGCAAACCACACCCTGGAGAGACTTGAGGGACTGTGGCTTTGCACTCCCCAGGATACAGCAGTGGGCAAACCACCCACTGCAGAGACTTGAGAGACTGTGGCTTTGTACTCCCCAGGATCGTACAGTGGGCAAACCGCCCACTGGAGAGACTTGAGAGACTGTGGCTTTGAACTCCCCAGGATACATCAATGGGCATGGAGCCCCCTCGTGGATCTGGCGTCGTGCACTCATCCGGCTGAGGTGCCCCCCCTTCCCTTCCCCCTGAGGTGCCTGTTGTATTTCTATCTGATGCCCCTGCAGTGTTCTCTCCGTCATGTTCGGGTATCTTGTGTGGGCCTCGCCCATGCATTTCGCTTCCCAGGAGGACCCCGCCAGCCACAGCCCAGCTGCCCAGCTGCCCAGAAGGGCCCCGCCAGCCACAGCCCAGCTGCCCAGGAAGATCCGGCCAGCCACAGCCCAGCTGCCCAGGAGGGCCCCGCCAGCCACAGCCCAGCTGCCAAGGAGGACCCCGCCAGCCACACCCCTGCTGCCCAATGAAGGACCACCAGCCCCAGCCCAGCTGGGCAATGTAGGACCGCCAAGTCAAGCAACGCTGAACAGGGCAAGCACTGCTGAACAGGGCAAGGACCGCCTAGTCAAGCACCGCTGAACAGGGCAAGCACCGCTGAACAGGGCAAGGACCGCCAAGTCAAGCACCGCTGAACAGGGCAAGCACCGCTGAACAGGGCACGGACCGCCAAGTCAAGCACCGCTGAACAGGGCAAGGACCGCCAAGTCAAGCACCGCTAGCCCATGAGCGGCAGGGGCAGTGACGCAACAGGGACCGTCACGGGGTGAGTGATGCACTCTGGGCACCAGTCCCCCTCCAGAACCAGTGGAGACATGCATCCACTCCGTCTGTCCTGCACAGGATGAAGCACTCTGGGCACCAGTCCCCCTCCAGAACTAGTGGAGACATGCATCCACTCCGTCTGTCCTGCACAGGATGAAGCACTCTGGGCACCAGTCCCCCTCCAGAACCAGTGGAGACTGTTATCCACTTGAGAGACTGTGGCTTTGCACTCCCCAGGATAAAGCAGTGGGCAAACCACCCACTGGAGAGACTTGAGAGACTGTGGCTTTGCACTCCCCAGGATGGTACAGTGGGCAAACCACCCACTGGAGAGACTTGAGAGACTGTGGCTTTGCATTCCCCAGGATACAGCAGTGGGCAACCCACCCACTGGAGAGACTGTGGCTTTGCACTCCCCAGGATAAAGCAGTGGGCAAACCACCCACTGGAGAGACTTGAGAGACTGTGGCTTTGCACTCCCCAGAATAAAGCAGTGGGCAAACCACCCACTGGAGAGACTTGAGAGACTGTGGCTTTTCACTCCCCAGGATAAAGCAGTGGGCAAACCACGCCCTGGAGAGACTTGAGAGACTGTGGCTTCGCACTCCCCAGGATGGTACAGTGGGCAACCCACCCACTGGAGAGACTTCAGAGACTGTGGCTTTGCACTCCCCAGGATACAGCAGTGGGAAACCCTCCCACTGGAGAGACTTGAGAGACTGTGGCTTTGCACTCCCCAGGATAAAGCAGTGGGCAAACCACCCACTGGAGAGACTTCAGAGACTGTGGCTTTGCACTCCCCAGGATAAAGCAGTGGGCAAACCACCCACTGGAGAGACTTGAGAGACTGTGGCTTTGCACTCCCCAGGATACAGCAGTGGGCAAACCACCCACTGGAGAGACTTGAGAGACTGTGGCTTTGCACTCCCCAGGATAAAGCAGTGGGCAACCCACCCACTGGAGAGACTTGAGAGACTGTGGCTTTGCACTCCCCAGGATAAAGCAGTGGGCAAACCACACCCTGGAGAGACTTGAGGGACTGTGGCTTTGCACTCCCCAGGATACAGCAGTGGGCAAACCACCCACTGCAGAGACTTGAGAGACTGTGGCTTTGCACTTCCCAGGATCGTACAGTGGGCAAACCGCCCACTGGAGAGACTTGAGAGACTGTGGCTTTGAACTCCCCAGGATACATCAATGGGCATGGAGCCCCCTCGTGGATCTGGCGTCGTGCACTCATCCGGCTGAGGTGCCCCCCCTTCCCTTCCCCGTGAGGTGCCTGTTGTATTTCTATCTGATGCCCCTGCAGTGTTCTCTCCGTCATGTTCGGGTATCTTGTGTGGGCCTCGCCCATGCATTTTGGGCCCAGTGGTCCACGGACTATGAATGGTGCAATACCTGGACTACTATTTGTGGTGCATATTTTGTTAATAGTGTATATATGTATATATTTGCTTACTGAATTTTGATATATTACAATGGTTACCCTCATTTCCTTTTGTCTTTGCATTCTTCCGGGGGTGTTAGGGGGTGTTACTGTAATGTTTGGATATGCATTGGTGTGTGTGTTGTAGTGGGTGAGGGTGGGGGTTGGGGTGTTTTGTGTTTGTGTCCCTGTTTTTTGCCTCCCCCCTCCCCTATGTCGTAGGTGCAGTACTCACCGTGGTCTTCGCCGCCGGCGTTGGTGCTCCTGATACAGGAGCAGGAAGACTAGTGCAGGAAGAATATGGAGTTCCGGCTCCATGGTGTCTTCGTTCCTCGTGGAGTGTGTAGAGGTGAGCATTTTCCCTTCGAAATGCCTGTTTCCGCCGTGTTTTAATCTGTGGTGAATCCGCCCCAGAAAAGGTGGCGGATTGGCCTGTCATAATAGTGTGGGTGGTACATTGTCTCCCGCCTGTCTGTTGGCGGTGACCGCCGCGCTGTTTGTTTGTACCGCCGTGGCGGTCGGAGTGTTAAAGTGGCTGTCTTTGTTGGCGGTTTCCGCCACAGTCGTAATTGCAAAATTTTTACCGCCGGCCTGTTGGCGGTCTTACCGCCGCTTTAACACCGTCCGCCAGGTTTGTAATGGCCCCCAGTGTGCCGACTATCAGTGGTGGCAGGTCCATTATTGTCATGGATGACAAGAGGAGACTCAGGTACCTGTACTGGGGGGCACACAATGGAAGAAACAGTCCTTGGGACATAGTTTAGGGGACAAATGGTTGGGAGGAGTCAATGTGGGTGGGGTGAGGATGACAGCTGTTGAATGACCAGGTGTCCCTGATAGGCCAGCTTTGTCGTCAGTGTCCAAACATCCAGGGGTGTTGCCCTCTCTGGGGTCTTCATCCAGAGGGGTTGTGGCAGTCTCTGCTATCCTCTCCATGGTGACAATGGCAAGGTTGTCTGTGGCAGTAGTAGAACACACAGTTGCTGTAAGTGATATGTTATGTTTAAGTTTGAGTAGTTGTGATGTTGTGTGAGATGCACACACTGCCTTAACATGATCCCGGAAATGACAATGACAGCTGCTATTCTTAGTTAGAATGAATTTACACTCAGATATTTCAATACCATACACCATGCTCAAAGATGTTAAGCTATGTTGGTAGTTATATGATTGCTGATACCCTCTTATGTTGTGTGACTAATGACATGAGTGATAACCTTTTGTGCCTAGTGAAGTGTATGGCATGATGCATGACACTAAAAGCTGAACAATGCACAATAGTGTCAGAGTAGGGACACAGTATAGGAGTAAGAAATTGACATTGACCTGTATCTGGATGTACTGCATGTGCATCCACTTTGGCATCTAGATTTCTATCCCAGGTGAGCACATTTCTATCTTGGGAATCTTTTTTCCAGGGGAAGTTTGATTGGGCACTCAGCTATAGTTGTGTTTTGCTTGTAATGGTAGTGGGCATTTGCACTGCTGTCATTGCCATAAACTGTTTCATAGTGGAACATTCATGATGGGCCCCATTGGTTGTTAGTTTCACATGCAGGACATCTCAAATTTGGTACATTGTTCTGTTTTTTTTATGGTTGAATATTGCCTTCTGGTAGTTGTAGTGCTATCAGTGCCCAGGACTTATATCATTCCCAAGGACTGCAGATCCAGGTGAGTTTATTGGACATGTGGTAGGCCAGAGAGGGGTATTTGTACATTTGGTACAGAGGGGCGGTGGGTGGTTTGGTAATTGAGGTGGGGAAAGGTGGTGAGGGAGCATGCAAGACAAAACATTTTGTTGACATGAATGTTGTAGTGACTTACCCGACTCCACTCCTCCAAGTATTCCCGTCAGGCCCTCAGGGTGCAGGATGTCCAAGACCTTCTCCTCCCAAGATGTGAAAGTAGGAGAGGAGGTGGGGGCCCACAGCCAGTTTTGAGTACCGCCAGCCGGTGCCTGGATGCCATGGAATGTACCTTCACCCTGAGTTTGTTCCACCTCCTCCTGATGTCCTCCCTTGTGCATGCGTGGCTGTCTACAGAATTTACCCTGTTGACTATTCTTTGCCACAGCTCCATTTCCCAGGCTATCAATGTTTGCTTGACCTGTGCTCTGAAAAGGTGTGGCGCTACCCTGACAATTTCGTCCACCATGACCCTCAACTCATCATCAGTGAAACTTGTTTTTTTTGTGGGGGCATTATAGTGCTGGTAAAGGCAGGGGGTAGTGTAATAAAAAAGGTGAAAGGAAACATTAGTGATGAGGTGTAGGTGCTGTGATATGAGTGGGTAATGGTTGTTGTGTATTGTGTGTGATAGTTAATTTTGTGTTGTGTATGGTGTGCAGGTGTGGGATGTATGTGTGGTGAAATGTGTATAGGTGTGAAAAGTTTTTGGGGTGAAATCTAGGTTAGTTATTTCTTCTCTGTGGCTGTGAGTGACGTTCTGTTTGCAAAGGATTGTGGATTGTGTTGGGGTGTGTTATAAATTGCAGTGTGTAGGTGTGTTGAATGTGTGGATGTGTGTCAGGTTTGCAGTATTCAAATTATCCAGTGTGGTGCGGTGTTCTGTATGATGTGAGTAGAGACCGTAGTGGTTGGAACCTCCAATGGTTTTCCACCATGGAAGAACCGCTGTCATGATTTGTGGATTGTGATCTGCTGAGAGGATTTTTGTCAGGCTGCGGTGCTGGTGGTGGGACCACCTCTTTTCCGTCCTCCAGTGTCCTGGCGGTTTTGGAATTTTGGCTGTTTTTTGGTGGACTTCACAGTGTGATGTCAGATTACTGCCAACATGTTTGTGTTTTGGTGGACAGCACCACGGCGATCTTCACAAAAGATTGCTAAATTCTTAATTTTCTTAATGACCTCCAGAATTATTACAGACAGTGGTAAAGGTGGTCAAATCACACCTCTCATAAAAAACACTGACTGGGAGAACCTATATGATTTGAAGGCCACTAGTTTGTCTTCTAATAATGGTTTGGGTCTTGGAAAGCTGTGTGGAGGAATAGCTATAAATAATAAATAAAGAAAACATCCAGCTTATCTTTAACCAATTTATATTCAGATGTGGTTATACCAAGGAATTAACTATATTACATCTAATTCATCACAATATGGCCATCCTAGTCAAGGGTGTATCAATGCCTACTAGTTTTCCTGGACTTATCATTGGCATTTGACTCTGTCAACCATGTCTCTCTAGCAGAAATCTTGAATGAATGGGTGATGATGGGTATGGGGGTCTGATTGTAGCACAGTTTAAATCTTACCTTTTAAACAAATCTCATAATGCACAACTGACAAATGTAATCTCAACCCTGTCTCTGCTGGAGCAAGGTGCTCCTCAATGAGCCACCCTCTCCCCCACCCTTTCAAAATATACATGGAATTAGACTCTCTCTCCCAAATAAATCAGACATTGGACTCCAGTCATATGCGGACAACACTCAACTGTGCTTGAAGGTATTCTCCCCCAGTAACATACCTGCACCAGGAAAAGTGATGAACAAGTTCCAATCTTGGAGTCCCAAAATCACCCCAAATTGAACCCTGCGAAGATGATATTCATCCTGATCAACTGAACCACTTCAACACCTTTATCATACTTGGTTACATAAATCAAACATTCTTAATTACAAACTTACCATTTCTGAAACTGATAAATTCCTAGGCTTCATTCAGGGAAAAGATTTAAATATTCACACCCATGTCATCGACATGGCAAAGAGCACAACATCAAATCAGACTCTTTCAAAAAAATCAAATCCTTCATTTCAGCAGACAACACTAAGATTATAGTGCAATCCCTGGTGCTGACAAAACTGATCAATACCATAATCTCAATGTCAACGATATTGATTCCCTAAAATATTGGAAAAATATTGCTTACAAAAATAATCATCTGCCTATTCTTATCTAAAAATACATAAATATCAATAACCAAAATATTGCTGTAGTAAATCTCTTCTTACACTTT
This sequence comes from Pleurodeles waltl, assembly GCF_031143425.1. NCBI lineage: Eukaryota > Metazoa > Chordata > Amphibia > Caudata > Salamandridae > Pleurodeles > Pleurodeles waltl. The sequence goes on along the minus strand of NC_090440.1, from coordinate 1,062,343,077 downwards.
TATTGATAACAAAATCATCAGACACAAAGATATCCTGACCTTTAAATCAACACATAAATACACACAACAAATATCAGAACTTAAAATATTGACTACATAAATATCTTAGAAAAATCTATTGTGTTAAACCAAAAAGATACAAATCGCAACATTTTCCATAAAAAATAAAATTAAAAAAAGTATTCTAACAACATTGTAACAATTGTACATCATTAAAGAAAACATAAGTTACAAGCACAAGGAAAATCACAAAATAAAAATATTAATACAGAAATATGTTTATAACAAAATATAAATTTCAAACAATAAATAAATATATATATACATATATATATACATATATATATATATATATATATATATATATATATATATATATATATATATATGTAAATCATACATCTAGATAAAAACAAATACTTCACTATGTGTAAATAGCATTATAACATACACACTAATCAGTGTACACCATTAAAGGCAATACCTAAAAAAGATGAAACTAAAAAAACACGGACACACTCCTGTTTAATGGTGTGCAGGAGCATGACCACAAGCCCCACAGTGCAGCCAGAAGAAGGTGAGTAGTCGTGCTTTACAAGAATTGATTGATTGATTGTGGCTGAATTGGGGAAGGTCTCTGGGCTGACTCAGTGACAGCAGGAAGGGGGACCCACCAGGGAAGCATTCTGTGAGGCACAGAAAACATGCCCTACTCTGGAGTGTTTGCAGCAGCAGGCTGCAGACCAGGCATCTGGCAAGGAGCCTGTATCACATTTGATTTACTAGGAGGACAGCCTCTTGTATAGTGAGCCTAAGGTTGCTGAGCCTGGGTCAGGCCATATGCTGGTGGTGCCCTACTGTTTCAGAGCCGTCCTACTGGGTATGGCTCATGATGTGCCTTTGGTGGGACATTCGGGCAGGACAAGAACTTTGAGAGGCTTGTCACCCACTTTTACTGGCTGCAAATGCGAAGGCACTCAGATGCTTACTGTAGGTCTTGCCAAACCTTGGCAAGAGTGGGTGGAAATGCAAGGCTCCCCTCCAACCTTTTCCTGTGGTTAGCGCCCCCTTTGAGAGAGTGGGTATTGACATTGTGGGGCCTCTGGACCCCTAGACAGCCTTGGACAATAGGTTTATCCTGGTCTTGGTGGACCATGCCACCCGGTACCAAGAAGCCTTTTCTTTGAGATGGATCACTGCCCCTGTTGTGGGATGAGCATTGATGGGAGTTTATACCTGCATGGGGTTCCCCAAAAAAGTGGTATCTGATAGGGGTACCAACTTCATATCTACTTATATGAAGTCTCTGTGGAAGGAGTGTGTGGTGTCATATAAGTTCACCACTCCTTACCACCCCCAAACTAATGGTCTGGTTGAGAGATTCACCGCACCTTGAAAGGCATGATTATGGGCCTGTCAGAGCCCTTGAGGTGGAAGTGGGACGTCCTCTTGCCATGCTTTCTGTTTGCATATAGGGAGGTGCCCCAAAAGGATCCTGGATTTAGTCCCTTTGAGTTACTGTATGCCACCCTGTCAGGGGACCTTCGAGTCTGCTGAAGGAGGGCTTAGAGAAAGCCCCCAGTGAGCCCCACCCCAAGAGTGTATTCCATTGCATGCTGGCTTTCAGAAAACAGACAGACTGCTTCTGGTGGGTTGCTCAGGAGAAACTGGAGGCAAGCCAGGAAGACATGAACCACTTGTATTACCAGAATGCCACTCTGGTTGAGTTGCAGCTGGGGCAAACTTATGAGTGATGGCCCCAGTGGAGCCTAGGGCACTCCAAGATAAGTGGACTGAGCATTTTGAGATGGTGGAGCGCAAGAGCGATGTCACCTATGTGGTGAACTTGTGGACTCCCACGAACCCTTTGAAGGTCCTGCATGTGAACCGCCTCAAGCCGCACTTTGAACGGTCTGAAGTTACCATGCTCGTGCCAACAGATGATGGGGTGGAGGAAGAGAGTGAGCCTCTCCCTGACCTCCTGTCTGCCAAGTAGAAAGATGGGTCGGTAGAAGGTGTGAACCTCTCCCCCTCACTGACCCCAGAGCAACAGAGGGACTGTCACCAAGTGTTAGGACAGTTTTCCTCCTTGTTCTCCTGGACCCCAAGGGTCACTCATTTGTGTACACATGATGTGGACAGTTCTCCTTAAAGTGTACAGAATGTCTGACAAGGTGAGGGCTAGAATCAAAGATGAGGCTTCTAAGATGTTAGCATTAGGGGTTATTGAGTTTTCCAGACACCCTTGGGCAAGCCCAGTGGTCTTGGTCCTGAATTCTGCTGCTCCTGGTGCCACCCCAAACTCAGGTTCTGTGTGGACTACCGGGGACTCAATGCGGTCACTAAAATGGACATGCACCCCATCCCCCGAGCTGATTAGCTCATTGACAATTTAGCGGCTGCCAAATACCTAAGTACATTCTATTTGACCTCTGGGTATTGGCAGATTTCCCTAACTGAGGGGGCTAAGTAGAGGTCTGTATTCTCCACACCAGATGGGCGCTACCAGTTAGCGTGATGTCCTTTGGGATGAAGAATGCCCCTGACACCTTTCAGAGATTGGTCAATCAGGTGTTGGTTGGGCTGGATGAGTTTAGTGCAGGCTACCTGGCTGACATTGCTGTGCTCGACTCCACTAGGGAGGAGCACTTACAGCACCTCTGTAAAATGTTGGAGCACCTGCAGAAGGCAGGTCTTACTAATTAGGCAAGTAAGTGCCAAATAGGGCAGGATTCCGTGGTGTACTTGGGACACCAGGTGGGGAGTGGCCAGGTGGCACCCCTACGGGCAAAGATTGACACTAATCTGGCTTGGGAGCCCCCCAAGACCCAGACTGAGGTGAAAGCCTTTTTTGGTCTCACAGGATATTACAGGAGGTTCGGCAAGCGGTATGGCACTATTGTTGCTCCCTTGACTGAGTTAACCTCCAAGAAGCAGCCCAGAAATGTGATCTGGACTGAAGCTTGCCGGATAGCTGTTGATGCCCTGAATGCCACAATGAACACGGCACCCATGCTGAAGGCACCTGACATCTCTAAGGAATTAGTTGTGCATTCAGATGCTTCAGAACATGATGTAGGAGCTGTACTGTCCCAGCTAAATGAAGAGGGCCTGGACCAGCCTGTGGCCTTCATTAGTAGGAGGTTACTTCCTCAGGAACGTAGGTGGAGTGCAATTGAGAGTGAGGATGTTGCTGTGGTCTGGCCGCTGAAGAAGCTAAGACCCTACTTGTTTGGGTCTCACTTCTGGGTTCAGACAGACCAGAGGTCCCTCAGATGGTAATGCAGATGAGGGATGAGAACCCAAAACTGTTGAGCTGGTCTATCTCCCTACAGGTAATTAACATTAGAGTGGAACACCCCCCTGGAACACAACAGGCCGATGCTGATGGTCTGTCCAGGTTCTTCTGCCTTAGTGGTGAGAACTCCCATGAGGCTGGGTAGTTTCTCCCCACTTTCAGCTGGGGGCGACACGTGTTAGACCTAACCTCCTTGGCATGGTCTCCCCTGCCTTTTTTGGTCTCTGCTTCCCATGCTTTGACAGTGTGCTGGTACTCGGAGCACTTTACCACTGCTGGCCAGTGCTGCAGTGCAAGTGCTCCTGTGCAGATTGAATGTGTAATTGGCTTATTCCTGATTGGCATATTTGATTTACTAGTAAGTCCACAGTAAAGTGCACTAGAGATGCCTAGGGCCTGTAAATCAAATGCTACTACTGGTCCTGCAGCACTAGTTGTGCCACCCACATGGATAGCCTTGTAAACATGGCTCAGACCTGCCACTGCAGTGTCTGTGTGTGCGGTTTTATTGTGCCAATTCGACCTGGCAAGTGTACCCACTTGCCAGACCTAAACCTTCCCTTTTTTCTACATTTAATACACCTGTAAGGTAGGCCCTAGATAGCCCCATGGGCAGGGTGCAGTGTATGTTAAAGGTGGGACAAGTACTGATGTGTTTAACATGTCCTGACATTGAAAGACTGCTAAACTCAGCTTTCAATGTTGCAAGGCCTATCTCTCTCATAGGTCAACATGGGGTCTGCCTTTAAATATCATTAAAGTGCAGATCCCTTTGGAAGCAGATGTAAGTATGGAGTTTGGGGTCCTGAACTCACAATTAAAATTACATCTTTTAGTGAAGGTGGTATTTGGATTACTAGTTTGAAAATGCCACTTTTAGAAAGTGGGCATTGTCGTGCTTAAACCATTCTGTGACTGTTTGTGGATTCTCTGTCTGGGTCCGACTGACAGTTGGGCTGGTGTGGGACAGTGAGACAAATTGAGCTGAGGAGAAGCCTGCATATCCTGATGGGCCATCTGTGGTAGAGTGGAGGGAGGAGTGATCACTTACACCTGAATGGGCTGCGCCTTCCCTTTCACAATGCAGTCTCCAACCCCCTGGTGTGAGTCTGGACCCTGGCCTGGGCAAGGCAGGATCATGTGAACAGCAGATACTTTCCTTTGAAGTTTGCCTACTTCAAAGGCAGAAATGGGGTATACGTATTGGACCCAAAACCCTTGAAAGTCAGATTACTTCAAGGATTCAAGAGGGACCTGTGCCAAGGAGAAGAGCTGAAGAGCTGAGGAGAAGTGCTGCCCCTGCCTGTGAGTGTGCTTTGTTGGGCAATGCTACAGTTGCTGCTTCTGCCTGTGAAAGGGGACAAAGACTGGACTTTGATGTGCACTCCTGCTTGACAAGAATCTCAGAGGACTTGAGTTGAGCTTGTCTCCAGTTGTTGAAGTCTCAGGGCCATCAAAGACTTCCTCTGCCAGCACCTGGACTCTCTGGTGAGCCCTGCAACTGCTGTGCGGGGAAATTTTAGACACACCATCTGCAACGCGCCTGCTAAATGGCACACAGCCGGCCTCACGGCTGAAATAGACATGCCACCTGCATCGTGGCTGGAAGATCGAACCATCGCGGCTGGAGAAACAAGGTGCCACACCTGCTAGTGGCTGCTGATAATGGCGCAAATCCCACCCAGTGCTGTTTCCTAACACCGGGCGACCGGATTTCAACGCAACATCGCTGGGCATGAGAAATCAAAGCAAAGTCTGCCCGGACCTGAGGTGCCCTGTCAGGGAATCGACACATCACTCTCTTGTGAGGGAGGAAAAACAACGCATTGTCGACCGGACCAGAAAAGGAAACAATGCACGGCTTCACTTGCGAGTAAGATATCAACACATGACTGACTTTTACAACACATGCTCGCCTGTTAGGATTTATGTTTTACGCAAACCAGGTACTTTGTGTAGCAACAGCATTACTCACTGTTTTCTAAGGATTAAGGGCCAGATGTATGAAAAAAGCCTTTTGCGATTCGGAAATAGCGATTTTTAAGAAATCGCTATTTCTGACTCGCAAAATGCTATGTATCATATTTGCGATTCGGTAATAGCGATTTCTTAAAAATCGCAAATGCTATTACCGAATCGCAAATTGCGATACAGCCCCCATTCGCACCTATGGGCCTGTCGGCCTATACGTGCAAATGTTTTGCATTTCCCAAATTGCGAATTCCTAACTGGAATTTGCAATTCGGGAAATGCAAACTCCAGGGTGCTGGGGGCCTAAGGCCCCCTCTGCTGCATCCCAAAACAATTTTGGAAGACATGTAAGGTGCACACATGCAAAAAGGGCATGTGTGCGTTACATGTCAATTTTAAAAAATGTATTTCTAATGCATTTTTAAAATTTGCACATGGTTACCCCCAAGGTCAACTTGGTGGTAATAGCAAATCCTTAATGCCCAATCCGCATTTAGCAATTGCTTCATACATGTGCTTAAGGAAGCGCAAATAAGGACTCCTTATTTGCGATGCCGCATTTAGAGAATCGCAAATTGCGATTCTCTAAATGGGGTCGCAATTTTAAGGAATTGCTATTTTAGCGATTCCTTTAAATTGCATTCAGAATGCATTTCATACATTCTGAAAGGCCTTTTTGCTTTCGCAAATGGGCATTCGCACTGTCTGTGAATGCAAAAAGGCTTCATACATCTGACCCTAAGACTCTAATTTTTTTTAACATTCATATCTTAACTTGTGCATGTAGGGTTTTTGTCGTTTTGGTCTTGTTTGATTTAGATAAACATTATCTATTTTTCTAAACTGGTGGTGTGTCATTTTTCAGTGTTTTCACTGTATTACTGTGTGTGTTGGTGCAAATACTTTATTTCATTGCTTCTGGGGTTAAGCCTTCCTGCTCGTGCCAAGCTACCAAGGGGGTGAGCGGAGGTTAACCAGGTGTGTTTCTCCTTTACCCTGACTAGAGTGAGGTTCCCTACTTGGACAGAGTGCAAACTGACTGCCAACCAGAGACCCCATTTCTAACACACACCTACTTAGTTGTCAAGAACACTCAAAAGCAACCCAACTCCACGTTGTAGAAAGTCACACACTACAAGCAGATGAGCTTCGGTGGAATTGTATAAAGGTCGATGAATGCACTGAAACACAAAAAATGACAAATAAACAAAATAAATTCAAAACCTAAATGGACCATCATGTTAGTCTAATGGTTGTAGCACTGCACAAATCATCACACACATGAAATCATAAGGTGAACGACCGTGGGGAGACTTAAGGATGCCCATAAAAACACAAACGGTAAGTAGTTATAGCTAAACATTGCACGGCACAATACATATTCAAAACAGAAATTTAATTGCAAATATCCACATCTGATAGCACATGGAAGTTCTCAAATTAAATTCCATCAGGGACTGATATCAGTGATTACACCCGAGCCACACACCAATCCCAATTGAAATGATCTACCAGTGACTAATCAGACATAATTCGTACCACAAATAACTCAACAATAGGCACACTCATTTTCACAGCATAATTTATAGCACTGGCACTGATCACAAGTTAAATTCGGCGAGTGAGAGAGAGGACAGTCATGCAAAGTATCTCACTATTGGACGCTGCTGCGGAATAGTGTGAGGACATACTAATTTCATCCATGAATGATCCTAGTTGTGGAATGGGAAAAAAAGAGATTACTTCAGCCACAGACAAATCCCATACAATCCCTCTCCTTACCCTGGTCCTCACAGCATTGAACGTTCTAGATTGAAAGCCCAGTCCTGAGAAACAGCAGCATCAGAACTGACTTTTCACATATAATGCATTCTCGCTGTATGCACTATGGATTACAACGCCTGAACCATGTGAATCGGTAACTCATCATGCATTCGTCATAGCAGGAGGACAGCGATGGCCACAACAGTTTTATGCATTTGCCTGTTTTCAATGATTTCTAGAAACCATTGACTATTGACTATACACAAGCTGAACTTTCGCCACCTCGGCACAATGACAATTTTTATTCCAAATCAATATCGCTGGCAATCTTTCAAAATGCAATGTCAGCAGCCAATTAATACATACAATTGCTAGCCGTACTTCATTTTCCTTCACTCTGCGATTGCTTCTTATTTGAATGTTGTGGATTACGGAGACATGCAGCTGCACTTGAGACCATGGTGTTGTTTTGGGTCGTCCAACCATGTTAAAAGGTACACATCCCGAAACACATCTCTTCAAGACCTCTGATGCCACTTTACAAACTATGCATGAGCTATATTAATGTTCTTGTGCACAGAGACTTACCATCCTGCATTCAGGGCGACAGGTGATTCGGTCTTTGCTTCCCCTCCCCAATTACTAACACTCTTCCATGGTTCTTCCCATGTGCTCCCAGTGAGGTTTGAAAAATCGGCTGAATTACCCTATACTGAGGATGATAATTTTGGCCTATAGAAGAATTACATTAATTTAACCCCCTCTCACTCCATCATTAAAGTAAGTATATAATTCATATTCGTACCTTCACATATTCAGACTTGGTTATATCTTGCAATCTAGTCATTAGATGTAAGCAACAAATTCAATGCTAATGTCCTAATATAATAATATGTGTATGCAATCTCATGAAGACAGATAGTGCTGCTGAAATGGTGTGCACCATCTTCTTTACTATTGTGAATTGCAAATAATTGTCCTTGGAATAGGGCATATTTATTGCCCCTACCTGTTTTAAATTAATCTCCTCGACCTGGGCCTGTACACAAAGGCCATGGGCTGCTTGTTGGCAACCAACCCATAGCATCACACTTGACCTCATGCACATGCCTGGAGTCACTTTGAAGGGACAGTGAAGAGTCACAGAAGACAGGTGAAAAGTACCTCAGCCTACAGAAACCATTCTGAAATATCAATATGCTTTATACACTGTTGCACTTGACTATCATGCTACAGTTCCCACATATCCCGACCAAAAACACATGCACATGTGCCTATAGGAGTGTGTACATGATTAACATTTCAGCCTAAAGTACAACTGTGGTTGCAAGGTCAAGACGCGGATCCAGATGTCTGTGGACCGCCAAAGCTCTCTGGAACTTTCCACTGTACACCTCAAATAATCCTGCAAAACTGGACAAAATTAACTTCAAACGTCTGGTCTTAATATTCCTTCAATGCCGCCTGTTTAATGAGGGTGTTAGGGAGCTCCAGCAAGCTGCTTGTGTTGAATACTGGGCCCCATTGACCTGTTGGGTAATTATGCCTGGAGCAGAGATGGTCTGGGTGGGCAGCTGCTATTGGCCTGAGAGAGCGTAGCTTATATAATCTATATTAACATGAAATGTTTATGAACTAATGTATAACAATGCCGCATAGAAAATGTATTCAAATGTTTTGCTAAAACATGCATTTGAAATGTGCCCACGGGGAGTGGCCGTCAATGTATACGGGGACTAATGGAACTGACTAATAATGGTGAAATGTTTTATCAAATTGTGATTTTACATTAATGTTGAAAGGCTAAATGCATTAGATCCTTGCTAATAAAGCAGTAGGCCTTAGTTAGCATGAGTCGAGGCCTAGCTGCCTGACTCTCATATTAAATGTATTTTTCTAACGTGCAGTGTGCTGACTTGCTAATGGACATGAACTCTTGTTTTCCAAAAGATTGAAGCAGAATGTAACTGTAGTGGATCCGTTCTCATGAAATTCACCCTGCCTGTAGTAAAAGTTTTAGCTGAATGCAACAGTGTAGATTAATATTATGAACAAGGTCGCCTAAACCGGTACGGACAATGGAGCCACTGACCGAAGATGTGCAAAGGACCACAAGACGATGAAATCATACCAGACATTCCACCCATTAAAGACGTCAATCATAAGAGCCAATAAAATACGTGAGAACTATTATGGGGAAACAAATTTGATGACCTAATGTAAAGTTAATTGGTTAAAGATAGTGGGGTGCAACCCCTTGTCCAACCAGATTTTAGAGGAGTGCACAACGAAAAGAAGATAAAATCCCTTGACACCAGGAAGTAAATTAGAACAGAGGGATTTATGGAGCAGGAGACTAGGAGAGGGGGAGATGCTGATGCTATTTGCTATGACCCAGACACTTTGTCACTCTGCATAGAGACTTTGCTGTTTGGTTCTTAAAACCATTCTGTCCTTAGATTGCCCATTTACACTTTACCTCCTTATGAGGGAAGTGCCCCTTTTCCCCTTTTGCTGGAGCCGAATCTATTTTGATGGCGAATCAACTGATGTCCTGAAGACGAAGACAGAACCTGAGTGCTGACCAAACTTGGATGGTAACTATATGACAATGAAATTGTGATTGTCTGTTTGCTTTTCCTTTCTAGGTGCCAACTGCTTTTCCTTTGACAGCAGCCATAGTTAGATGTTTTCCAAATTGATGTTGCTAAATTGTTTTGCATGAAGCCCAACATGCCAATGCTAATTAGAGGTTATTTGAGAGGGGTTCACCAAGCAGACGCAAAGAGACAAATGACTGAATTTATGCTTTGTTGAACAATGCGCTGATATTCTCTGCTAAGGATAGTTTATGTTCACGCCGTGCTATATTCTAATATTTGTGATTCTTGCTTTGATGAAATCTTATCAGAGTTGCCATATTGTGACTATGCTATTGTGCTTTTTGGTTTTGAGGCTAATAAACTTGCTAGTAGTATTGTAATCAATAGGGAATAAATATCACTAAATTCATACTAAACTGGTGTGGTTATTCATGACTGCAAGGTCAATGTGGTGTCTTGAGTATGATTAATGTATTAGACTAAGGTGAAATGCATTGTTGTGATAAATATTGATGACATTATTGACGTATTAATTGATATGTTGATTAACTATCTCATCCTAAGGTGTTTCTCAACAGGGTCAAAAGATTAATTGGCCTAAAACGAGTCCCAATGTGTAATAATTTATCATAAAGGGGCGCGTTAACAGTTCTGGTAGCAGAGCGATGGTTTAGGCCCTTTGGGGCCTTAGGACGGGGAATTATTGTTTAGATTGTTTTTCTGAGATAATGCAAAGTGGAGTTATGATGTGTTTCAAAATTCCCCATGACTTTCCCGGGACCTCGGAAGCCTGCCTGAGTTGGGAATGTTCCTGGCGTTTTAGCATGTGTGGTGTAGAATTTGCACTTGCTCAGCTTATGTTAATTGCAGGTGACTTCTGAAGTTTGTGTGGTTTTAGGTCAGGTAATGTTGTTTTAGTAGGAGTGGGCGTACTCCACAGTATGAGAGTAGGGAAGTTGGCGAATGTTAGACCTGACAGCCTTAGGGTAGTCACCCCTAACTTTTTGCCTGCCTCCCTCCACTTTGTGGATACTGTTTTTGCTGGTTTTTAGACTCTGCGCACTTTACCACTGCTAACCAGTGCTAAAGTGCATATGCTCTCTCTCTGTAAACATGGTAACTTTGGATCATACCTGATTGAACTATTTAATCTACTTATAAGTCCCCAGTAATGTGCACTCCAGGTGCCTAGGGCCTATAGATTAAATGCTACTAGTGGACCTGCAGCACGGATTGTGCCACCCACTTAAGTAGCCCCTTTTCCTTGTCTCAGGCCTACCATTGCTAGGCCTGTGTGGGCAGTTTCACTGCCACCTCGACTTGGCATTTAAAAGTACCTGCCAAGCATAGAGCTCCCCTTTTTCTACATATAAGTCACCCTTAATGTGTGCCCTGGGTATCCCCTAGAGCAGGGTGCTGTGTAGGTAAAAGGCAGGACATGTACCTGTGTAGTTATATGTCCTGGTAGTGTAAAAAAAAAACCTCAATTCATTTTTGCACTGCTGTGAGACCTGCTCCCTTCATAGGCTAACATTGGGGCTGCCCTCATACACTGTTGAAGTGGCAGCTGCTGATCTGAAAGGAGCAGGGAGGTCATATTTAGTATGGCCAGAATGGTAATACAAAATCCTACTGACTGGTGAAGTCGGATTTAATATTACTATTCTAGAAATGCCACTTTTAGAAAGTGAGCATTTCTTTGCACTTAAATCCTTCTGTGCCTTACAATCCACGTCTGGCTAGGTTTAGTTGACAGCTCCTTGTGCATTCACTCAGACACACCCCAAACACAGGGTACTCAGCCTCACTTGCATACATCTGCATTTTGAATGGGTCTTCCTGGGCTGGGAGGGTGGAGGGCCTACCCTCACACAAAGGACTGCCACACCCCCTACTGGGACCCTGGCAGACAGGATTGAACTCTAAGGGGACCTGGTGCACTTCTTAGCCACTCTTTGAAGTCTCCCCCACTTCAAAGGCACATTTGGGTATAAAACAGGGCCTCTGCCCTACCTCATCAGACACTTGCTGGAGAAGAAACCGGAACCAGAAACTACATCCTGCCAAGAAGAACTGCCTGGCTGCTCAAAGGACTCACCTGTCTGCTTTCTACAAAGGACTGCTGTCTTGCTGTTGCCCTGCTGCCTTGCTGAACTCTTGACTGGCTGTGAAAGTGCTCTCCAAGGGCTTGGATAGAGCTTGCCTCCTGTTCCTTGAAGTCTCAGGACCAAAAAGACTTCTTCCTTTCACTTGGACGCTCCGTGCGCCGAAAATTTCGACGCACAGCTTGTTTCGCGGCGAGAAAAACGCCGCACCCCGACGCTGATCAACGCGACGCTCTCGGGACGATCGAGACTTCGACGCACAACCTCGCAAGGACAACGCCGCCCGACTTTCCAGGAGAAATCGACGCGACGCCTACCGTGAACGCGAAACTTTGACGCACGGCCTCGCAAGGACAACGCCGCCCGACTTCCGAGGAGAAATCGACGCGACGCCTGCCGTGAGACCAAAATTTCAACGCACGGCCTTGCAAGGACAACGCCGCCCGACTTCCAAGGAGAAATCGACGCGACGCTTACCGTGAGATCGAAACTTCGACGCGCAGTCCCGCAGAACGACGCACAGCCGGAAAACAAGTAGGAGAATCCACGCACAGACCCGGGACATCTGGTAATCCCCGCGATCCACGAAAAGAGACTGTCTGCGCGCCGGAAAACGACGCCCGACTTCCCCGCGTGGAAAAGAACGACGCAAGTCTTTGTGTGCTGAGGAGAAATCGACGCACACACCCTTTTTCCACGCATCTCTTTCCCTGTGGCCCTCTGAGGAGATTTCCCACCAGAAACCAGGTACTTTGTGCTTGAAAGACACTTTATTGCATTCTGAAGACTTAAGACACTTTATATCACTTCCCTGTGATATTTCTACAATTTTCCATTTGCAACTTTACTCTTTTTGACCTACAATTATCCTGATAAATATTATATATTTTTCTAAACACTGTGTGGTGTATTTTTGTGGTGCTATATGGTGGTATTGTATGATTTATTGCACAAATACTTTACACATTGCCTTCTGAGTTAAGCCTGACTGCTCGTGCCAAACTACCAGAGGGTGGGCACAGGATAATCTTGGATAGTGTGTGACTTACCCTGACTAGAGTGAGGGCTTTTGCTTGGACAGAGGGTAACCTGACTGCCAACCAAAAACCCCATTTCTAACATTGGTGATCAGCGGTGAGGATAGGACTTGTATTTGTGCAGTGACATACAGTAGCTAAGTATTTCACTACCTACCCACAGTTGAAGGTCAACTTGGTTTTTATCTCTTTTTGAAAATCCGTTTTTTTCCTGACAATTTTCAAAAACTAAATCCTCACTCAACATGTCTCTGACTGGGTCTCAGACAGGGGACTTTGACCTAGTCCAGTTGGATACATACACGGTCAAACAACTAAGAGGATTCTGCAGGGCATTAAGGGTACCCACCCAAGGGGCCTCCAGAAAGGAGGACTTTCAAGTGGCGCTGAGGGCCTGGGCAGAAGCCCATTTAGAGGATGATGAGGAAGAGGAGCCAGAAAATGGCCCCTCAGAAGGATTTTCACTATCTATGGATGGTGTTACCACTGCAATTGTGCACCCTTCCAGACCAGGGAGCAGTGTCTCCATGCAAAGCCTGACCGCAGAGGAAAGGAGAGAGGAAAGGGAGTTCCAATTACAAATGGCAAAACTGAAAATTGAGGCACAACAGGAGGAGAGGAGGGCAGAAAGAGAAGCCAAACAAGCTGAGGCTGAAAGAGCAGCCAAACAGATTGAAGCTGAAAGAACAGCCAAACAAGCAGAAGCTGAAAGAACAGCCAAACAAGTGGAAGCTGAAAGAGCTTTGGCTGAAAAGAAACTATTGTTGGCTCATGAACTGAGTCTCAAGGAGCTGGAGATCAAGGCAAGACAGTCTGAATCCAGCAATAATGGTGGCAGCATACAGACAGGACCTGCTGGAGAAAAGAAGGTTCGTATACCCAAAAATGTGGTGCCCAGTTTTGTGGTGGGAGATGACATAGATAAATGGTTAGCTGCTTATGAAGTTGCACTAAGGGCTCATGAGGTTCCTGAAGGGCAATGGGGGGTAGCTATGTGGGGTTATGTGCCGCCATTGGGGAGGGACACACTTCTCACATTGGATCCACCGGATCAAAACACATACCCACTCCAGAAAGCCACTTTACTTGCCAAGTTTGGGCTGACCCCTGAGGGATACCGTCAGAGGTTCAGGGACAGCACCAAACAAACCACACAAACATGGGTAGATTTCTTTGATTTCTCTAGTAAGGCACTGAATGGATGGGTGCGGGGCAACAAAGTAGCAGATTATAAAGGTTTATATGACTTGATCCTGAGAGAGCATATGCTTAATGTTACTTATACCGATTTGCGCCAGCACCTAGTGGATAGTAAGCTGACTGATCTCAGGAAGCTTGCTGAGGAGGCGGACCTCTGGGTTAGCACCAGAGTGTCCAAAAAGGTACCTGGGGGGGACTCCCACAAAGGTGGTCAGGGTTCCCAACAGAAGAAAGAGGGGGGAGATAAACTTACAGATAAGGAACTCTCTAAAGGCCCCCAAAAGAATTCCCATGGAGGGGGTGGCAACCCTTCCTTTTCCAAATTTGGGAAAAAGCCAGGGACATTTGACAGGTCAGGAAAATCTAGCCCCAAATGCATGGAGTGTTACCGGTATGGTCACTATAAAGGCGATCCCCAGTGCCCCAAGAGGGCACCGTCCACTACTGGACAGGTCCCTGGGTTGACTAGTGTAGCGCTCGGGGGGGAGATGGACCCAGATAGCTGTGGGGGACAGGTAGAGATTTCCCTAGTGTCCCTGGGAGAAGGAGAAATGATGTCCAAGGTCCACATGCCTAAAAATACTTCCAAGTACCGGCAGTGGGTCCTCATTGATGGGCAGAAGGTGGAGGCTCTGCGTGACACAGGAGCCAGTATGACTACTATCAAGAGTCAGCTGGTGTCCACAGAGCAGATAATCCCTAATACATTCCACCAGGTCATAGTCGCTGACAATCGCGAGAGTCACCTACCGGTGGCTCGGGTTCCCTTTGAGTGGGGGGGGGTCTCTGGTACTCTGAAAGTAGCTGTGAGTCCTGCCATGCCTGTAGATTGTCTGTTAGGCAATGATCTAGAGCATACTGCTTGGAAAGAAGTAGAGCTCAGATCTCACCTGGAGATGTTAGGGTTACCTGAGTGGGTCTGCATGACCACCCGGTCCATGGCTGACCGAGAGGGAAGTCAAGGGCATCTGGAGCCTGGAACGATGGCCCAGAGAGCTGCCAAGAGGAGGGACGAGGGGCGCGGGAAACCGGCCCCAGAAGTTCCCACAGTGGCTGACGGGGCTCCTGAGGAGGAGACTCCCGAGCCAACTGGGGAAGACATTGCCACCCTAGGTGACTTACCTGAGCTTGCTGGCTGGCAAGTTGAGGGTGGACCCACCAGGGAGGAATTCTGCAAGGCGCAGAAAGAGTGTCCCACTCTAGAAGGGTTGAGGAAACAAGCCTTAAACCAGGCAGCAGGTGACGCCTCTGGCAATCACCACCTATATTGGGAGAATGATCTCCTCTACAGTGAGCCTAGGGTTCCGGTCTTTGGGGCAGCCCGTGTGCTGGTGGTCCCCCAATGTTACCGAGCCTTCCTCCTGGGTCTGGCTCACGACATTCCCCTGGCAGGACATTTGGGACAAGACAAGACCTTCAACAGGCTTGTCACCCACTTTCACTGGCCCAAAATGAGGACACACTCAGACAAATTCTGCAGGGCTTGTCCTACCTGCCAGGCTAGTGGTAAAGCAGGGAAGAGGGTTAAAACCCCCCTGATTCCACTTCCGGTCGTTGGCACCCCCTTTGAAAGGGTGGGCGTCGACATTGTTGGCCCCTTGGACCCCAAAACTGCCTTAGGCAACAGGTTTATCCTGGTTTTGGTGGACCATGCCACCCGGTACCCAGAGGCAATCCCTCTGAGGACCGTAACTGCATCGGTGGTAGCCAGAACCCTGATGGGGATATTTACCCGTGTGGGATTCCCCAAGGAGATAGTGTCTGACAGAGGCACTAACTTCATGTCCGCGTACATGAAGCATCTGTGGGATGCGTGTGGTGTAACCTACAAGTTCACCACACCCTATCACCCCCAGTCTAATGGGCTTGTGGAGAGATTCAACAAGACCCTGAAAGGCATGATTGGTGGCCTCCCTGAGGCCATGAGGCGTAAATGGGACGTCCTCTTACCATGCCTTCTCTTTGCTTACAGAGAGGTCCCCCAGAGGGGGGTAGGGTTCAGTCCCTTTGAGCTTCTCTATGGGTACCCCGTCAGGGGACCCTTAAGCATTGTCAAGGAGGGATTGGAGAACGCTCCAAAGACACCCCCTCAGGACGTGGTCAGCTACATGTTGGCCCTCCGCAATCAGATGACCCGCTTCTGGAAAGAGGCCCAAAGTAACCTGGAGGCCAGTCAAGAGGTGATGAAACAATGGTATGACCAGAAGGCCACTCTGGTAGAGTTTCAACCTGGAGACAAAGTGTGGGTAATGGAGCCAGTAGAGCCCAGAGCTCTCCAGGACCGCTGGTCTGGCCCATTTGAAATAAAGGAGCGGAAAGGGGAGGCCACTTACCTAGTGGACCTCCAAACCCCTAGGAACCCCCTAAGGGTGCTCCACGTGAACCGACCAAAAGCTCATTTTGAGAGGTCGGAGATCAACATGCTTCTGGTCACAGATGAAGGAATGGAAGAGGAGAGTGAACCTCTCCCTGACCTCCTCTCTGCCCAAGAAGGTGATGGGTCCGTAAGCGGGGTCATTCTGTCTGACTCCCTGACTCTAAACCAGAAAGGAGACTGCTATGAGCTGTTGGAGCAGTTCTCCCCCCTCTTCTCCCTTACTCCTGGACTGACCCACCTCTGTGTTCATGATATTGACACCGGTGACAGTCTCCCTGTGAAGAACAAAATTTACAGGTTGTCAGATAAGGTGAAGGCCAGCATCAAGGAGGAGGTCTCCAAGATGTTGACGCTAGGGGTTATTGAGAAGTCCAGTAGTCCCTGGGCCAGCCCAGTGGTGTTGGTCCCTAAGGCTACTGCCCCAGGCGCGAAGCCAGAACTCCGGTTCTGCGTGAACTACCGGGGTCTCAACTCAGTCACACGGACTGATGCTCACCCCATCCCCCGAGCTGATGAGCTCGTGGACAGGCTAGGCGCTGCCCAGTTCCTGAGTACGTTTGATCTTACTTCAGGGTACTGGCAGATCGCCCTGACTGAGGGGGCTAAGGAAAGGTCCGCCTTTTCCACCCCTGACGGCCATTACCAGTTCCGGGTGATGCCGTTTGGATTGAAAAATGCCCCCGCTACCTTCCAACGGTTGGTTAACGGGGTCCTGGCTGGCAAGGATGCCTTCTGTGCAGCCTACCTGGATGACATAGCTGTCTACAGTTCCAGCTGGGAGGAACACCTGCTCCACCTCAAGGAGGTGCTTCAGGCCCTGCAACAGGCAGGCCTGACCATCAAGGCTAGTAAGTGCCAGATTGGGCAGGGTTCCGTGGTGTACTTGGGACACCTAGTAGGTGGTGGCAAGGTGCAGCCACTCCAGGCCAAGATCGAAACTATCAAGGCCTGGCAACCACCTCGAACCCAGACTGAGGTGAGAGCCTTTTTAGGCCTCACCGGATACTACCGCAGGTTTGTCAAGGGCTATGGTACCATTGTGTCCCCCTTGACAGAACTCACGTCCAAGAAGCAACCTAGGTTGGTGAATTGGACAGAGGCTTGTCAGAAAGCCTTTGACGCCCTGAAGGAAGCCATGTGCACGGCCCCCGTGCTCAAGGCCCCTGACTACTCCCAGGAATTTATCGTGCAGACAGACGCTTCAGAGCATGGCATAGGGGCAGTTCTAGCACAGCTAAATGAGGAGGGCAGAGATCAACCGGTGGTCTTTATTAGCAGAAGACTATTACCACGGGAACAGAGGTGGAGTGCTATTGAAAGAGAAGCTTTTGCTGTGGTCTGGGCACTGAAGAAGCTGAGACCCTACCTGTTTGGGACTCACTTCCTAGTTCAGACAGACCACAGGCCCCTCAGATGGCTCATGCAGATGAGGGGTGAGAATCCAAAACTCTTGAGGTGGTCCATTTCCCTACAGGGGATGGACTTTACGGTGGAACATCGCCCAGGGGTTGACCACGCCAATGCTGATGGTCTCTCCAGGTACTTCCGCCTTAGCGATGAGAGCTCCCAAGAGGTCGGGTAGCTCTCCCCACTTTCAGCTGGGGGGGACACATGTTAGACCTGACAGCCTTAGGGTAGTCACCCCTAACTTTTTGCCTGCCTCCCTCCACTTTGTGGATACTGTTTTTGCTGGTTTTTAGACTCTGCGCACTTTACCACTGCTAACCAGTGCTAAAGTGCATATGCTCTCTCTCTGTAAACATGGTAACTTTGGATCATACCTGATTGAACTATTTAATCTACTTATAAGTCACCAGTAATGTGCACTCCAGGTGCCTAGGGCCTATAGATTAAATGCTACTAGTGGACCTGCAGCACGGATTGTGCCACCCACTTAAGTAGCCCCTTTTCCTTGTCTCAGGCCTACCATTGCTAGGCCTGTGTGGGCAGTTTCACTGCCACCTCGACTTGGCATTTAAAAGTACCTGCCAAGCATAGAGCTCCCCTTTTTCTACATATAAGTCACCCTTAATGTGTGCCCTGGGTATCCCCTAGAGCAGGGTGCTGTGTAGGTAAAAGGCAGGACATGTACCTGTGTAGTTATATGTCCTGGTAGTGTAAAAAAAAAAACCTCAATTCATTTTTGCACTGCTGTGAGACCTGCTCCCTTCATAGGCTAACATTGGGGCTGCCCTCATACACTGTTGAAGTGGCAGCTGCTGATCTGAAAGGAGCAGGGAGGTCATATTTAGTATGGCCAGAATGGTAATACAAAATCCTACTGACTGGTGAAGTCGGATTTAATATTACTATTCTAGAAATGCCACTTTTAGAAAGTGAGCATTTCTTTGCACTTAAATCCTTCTGTGCCTTACAATCCACGTCTGGCTAGGTTTAGTTGACAGCTCCTTGTGCATTCACTCAGACACACCCCAAACACAGGGTACTCAGCCTCACTTGCATACATCTGCATTTTGAATGGGTCTTCCTGGGCTGGGAGGGTGGAGGGCCTACCCTCACACAAAGGACTGCCACACCCCCTACTGGGACCCTGGCAGACAGGATTGAACTGAAAGGGGACCTGGTGCACTTCTTAGCCACTCTTTGAAGTCTCCCCGACTTCAAAGGCACATTTGGGTATAAAACAGGGCCTCTGCCCTACCTCATCAGACACTTGCTGGAGAAGAAACCGGAACCAGAAACTACATCCTGCCAAGAAGAACTGCCTGGCTGCTCAAAGGACTCACCTGTCTGCTTTCTACAAAGGACTGCTGTCTTGCTGTTGCCCTGCTGCCTTGCTGAACTCTTGACTGGCTGTGAAAGTGCTCTCCAAGGGCTTGGATGGAGCTTGCCTCCTGTTCCTTGAAGTCTCAGGACCAAAAAGACTTCTTCCTTTCACTTGGACGCTCCGTGCGCCGAAAATTTCGACGCACAGCTTGTTTCGCGGCGAGAAAAACGCCGCACCCCGACGCTGATCAACGCGACGCTCTCGGGACGATCGAGACTTCGACGCACAACCTCGCAAGGACAACGCCGCCCGACTTTCCAGGAGAAATCGACGCGACGCCTACCGTGAACGCGAAACTTTGACGCACGGCCTCGCAAGGACAACGCCGCCCGACTTCCGAGGAGAAATCGACGCGACGCCTGCCGTGAGACCAAAATTTCGACGCACGGCCTCGCAAGGACAACGCCGCCCGACTTCCAAGGAGAAATCGACGCAACGCCTACCGTGAGATCGAAACTTCGACGCGCAGTCCCGCAGAACGACGCACAGCCGGAAAACAAGTAGGAGAATCCACGCACAGACCCGGGACATCTGGTAATCCCCGCGATCCACGAAAAGAGACTGTCTGCGCGCCGGAAAACGACGCCCGACTTCCCCGCGTGGAAAAGAACGACGCAAGTCTTTGTGTGCTGAGGAGAAATCGACGCACACACCCTTTTTCCACGCATCTCTTTCCCTGTGGCCCTCTGAGGAGATTTCCCACCAGAAACCAGGTACTTTGTGCTTGAAAGACACTTTATTGCATTCTAAAGACTTAAGACACTTTATATCACTTCCCTGTGATATTTCTACAATTTTCCATTTGCAACTTTACTCTTTTTGACCTACAATTATCCTGATAAATATTATATATTTTTCTAAACACTGTGTGGTGTATTTTTGTGGTGCTATATGGTGGTATTGTATGATTTATTGCACAAATACTTTACACATTGCCTTCTGAGTTAAGCCTGACTGCTCGTGCCAAACTACCAGAGGGTGGGCACAGGATAATCTTGGATAGTGTGTGACTTACCCTGACTAGAGTGAGGGCTTTTGCTTGGACAGAGGGTAACCTGACTGCCAACCAAAAACCCCATTTCTAACAGCGAACTTCATGTGAGTGTGGCTCTTTGTGCTAAACAATTATCCACGTGGTTGGTTGGTGATGTACGGACCCGTCGTGGTCTAAGACTCCGGAGTATATTGAGAAGTGTAGGAGACACTTGGGTTTATGTTGTAATTTGTGCGGTTTATTAGGTCAATCGGGCGTGGTTGACAAGTCGAGTTTGAGTCAAAATTATGTGTGTGAAACCTTTGATGGAGATCTGGCAAGTTCTATAGTGCACTAGAACAAACCACTGACAAGTCGAGAGTAGGATTTGCGGGTCGAATTCTGCTTGCATGTGCGGGAACTGAGAAAGAGAGAGGAGCGGCCGAGGCTTCAAGTGAAATCTCTGTAAAGTTCTGAAGCAACTGTGTACCCTTCCTGTAGTAAACCAGCAAATTTGGGTTTTTGTTGTTTAAGGTGCTTGCAGTAAATTTGAATTAGTTTGGTGTGAGTCCAGTGTAAGGAGGACAAGCCGCAATACTTTGTCAGCTGCAGTTTGTGAGTGTGACGTCAGTGGTGCCGCGCTGGGATAGGTCAGTTGCTGAGAAGGGTCGCACACGGATTGGCAGCCGTCCGTGAGATGCAATAG
Source organism: Pleurodeles waltl (assembly GCF_031143425.1). NCBI lineage: Eukaryota > Metazoa > Chordata > Amphibia > Caudata > Salamandridae > Pleurodeles > Pleurodeles waltl. Next base: position 1,062,322,255 of record NC_090440.1, on the reverse strand, counting down.
GTTGAGAAAGGCAGGTGAAGAGTGTTCTGGGAATTAAAGTCACTTCCTGGTAAAAATAAAAAACGTAAAAATTAATTTTTTCAAAGCTTTAAAGAGCGCTCTGAAAGGAGACGCATACATTATGGCGAGTGAAGGGGAGCCTACACCGCCTGAGGGTACTCCAGCTTATATAGTAATGGAGGAAAAGGGAGTCGCGCCATGTCTTTGGATGAAGCAGTGGCACAGATTAACAGAGAAGGAGGGATGTTTAGCGTTTCCGGAGCGTGGAACGTTCAATAGAATAATTTTCGAGAATTTGAGGTGGATTTTGAGTGTACAAAAGCCACCACCGAGACCAGCTCAGTATGAGGCGTTAGCAGTTTGGGATTTAATGGCCATACGACAAAGACAGAAAGGCTAGATGGGACAATGAGAGTAAAATGTGGAGAAAGGGGATAGTTGACGGACTTATATAGTTTCCGGCAATTACACAAGAAGATGAGACACAGGGAAAGAAAGCCACCTGTAAGATAGACAAGGGCTCTAATAAGTCTAAGGAGGCTCAGAGGTCCTGGGTAGACGAAGATGATTCAGACGATGAAGAGTTTCTAAATCAGTTGTTACATGATTGCCCGCCACCATATGCCATAAATGATTCTGCTCCAAGCACTAGTGTGGGTCCTGGGAACCAGACGCAGAGTAAGGAAGTTACAAATACAATGCAGACAAGTGATACGGTTTTGATACAGAATGGTGTCAGTGTACCCACTGCACCAGACGCGCAGATCCAGTTGCAACCTCCGCCACAGATACAGAGGATTTATCCAGACGTCCCAGTACTAGAGACAAACATGAGTCTAATGGTGCCGCCTGATCCAATATATACGAGATCAAAGCTAGTGCAGATTGAGCCAACTCCGCAATTGCTGTCCCAGCAACAGCTGATTCCGGGTTATAATCCAGCAGCAGGGCCTTCGTTAGTACCTGCACCAGCTACAGTGAGTCAAGCTTTGGGAGTTACTGCTCCACGGGGTTTGGGACCAGATTAGACACCAGCTGCCATATCATTACCAATCACTATTGGTCCCCCAGTACCATTGTATGCGAAGGGTAAGCCTGATGTGTGTGATCAGAGTGTGAAAACCCTAGAGGTAGTAAGAGGAGGGTTCACAGGAAATCCTCAGCCAATGACACCAAGAGAACAATCAGCAGAAGGACTCAGGTCCTTGTTAGACCTCAGCCCGATTGGGGCTCCTTTGGAGGCAATGAGACAAGCAGGGTTAGGTGTGCTAGCCCCACAAACAATGAGTACAAATACATCACAGTCACCACTGATGCATTCAGGGAACATTTCGTTGCAAGGTTTTTCTGTGCAACAATTAAATGAGTGGTTAGAAAAGACTTATGCTTCCCAAAATGCTGTGGTAACTACAGACAAGCCAGAAAAGGAAGAATACCTGAATTTTGTGAGACTGGGCATAGAATCTGCGGAGCTGGTGGAAAGGACAATGGGGGTAAACAGATTAGAGTCAGACACAGAAGCAGATTTGAGGTATCTGTGCTACAAGATCACTAATGAAGTGGGCAAGGTGCATCAGAGGTTGGCAAACCTGGCAGACAAGTACAACATAGATATTGAAAATACTAAACATTTGAAAAGAAGCTACAGATTAGATTTTGATTCTAAAGATTTTGAGCACATGAGATCTACAGGAATGAAAGCGCATCTTAAAGAGATACTGCACAGTGCGCAAATCTGGGGTGCTTTAGAGAAGTGAAAAGACAGATGGGCAAAGAAAAGAGATAAAGAGAAGGGTGAAGGTCCGGAACCAAATCAGGCTAAAACCGCACCGGACACGGGGACAGTAAAGATGTTACCAATGAGAGAGACGGCCGGAGGGGTTCTAGTACATGTGCCGTGGTCCAGGGGAGACATTCTGTCATTCACAAATGATTATCCCAGAATGAGGGAGAAGCCGATAGAGTGGTACCAGCAGACAGATAGGTTTGTGAAGCTTGCAAAATGTCCCTGGGAGGACTTGAATACCCTGTTTGAGATTATAGTTCCACCTGATCTATGGCTTGAGTGCAAGAGGGGTGTGGACTGGCCGACACAGGAGCCTGCAAGGGATAAGGTGACTGAAGCACCATCTGAAGAGGTGATGAAATACTATCATAAAGTGATTGAGTTTTTGAAGGAGTAAGTGTCGCCGAAAGTGACTGATTGGCAGAAAATCGATCGAACATCACAGGAGGTTAAAGAGTCTATTCATGCTTACTACGAGAGATTGTTGAAAGCGTTCAAGCATTACAGTGGCATTGAGTCCATTGAGCCGAAAGACATGAACCATCTTGTGTTCAGATTTGTTGAAGGGTTGAGACCAGAGATTAGCCAGATGATTAAGAATCATTTAATCTGTTGGCAGGCAAAGCCGATTGATGAGGTGTTGCAGTATGCAAAATACTGTAGTGACGAGATTGAGTTGAAGCAAAGAAAGTTGAAGGAGAAAGTGATGGTGATGCAGATTAAGGCAGCGCAGGCAGGGATGCAGGGAAATGGAATAAAGCAGATGATACAGCAGCAACCGCAACGAAATGGCATGTTTCAGGCACAACCGAGAGGTCGAGGTTTTGTGAACTGCGGTCCAGACTTGAATACTGTTGTGGTTCAAAATGATGTGCAGGGGATGAAAAAGATGTCACCATGTCACGCGTGCGGGGCGTGGGGCATTGGAAGCAGGAATGCCCAAATATGGTGCAGGATGGTGTTGTTTAACAAAGCAATGATGTCGGTACATTTCAAAATGTGAGGGATCCAAAGGTGAGGGGCCAAAATCTGAATTTCCAGAATAACATGGTTCAGATGCAGGGGTTACAGGCCATGCAGCAAATACAAATGCCGCATGTTCAACCAGCACAAATGTAGCAGGTACAACAGCAGGTTCCCATGGTACCTAGACAGCAAATGCAATTACCATTAGCTCCGATGGGACAGCGACAGGTGATGCTTCCTCAGGAAGTCACAGGCCAAACAATGAGTCAAAATAATACAGTACAGCAATTCCCATTGCGTGGTGAGGATGGAATGAATGATGAATGGTCGGATGATAGTTCGGACAGTGTGGAGTGCAGGCTTGCAGCGTCCCTAGAAGTAGATCAGAGGGGACCCTATCTAGAGGGAAAGGTGATGGGACACAAAGTTTCATTCCTGGTTGACACGAGAGCTACACGCTCTACAGTCAGAAGGGCAGAGGTCCCGAAATTGCCACTTTCAGGGCGTACCATAAGGGTGGTTGGTGTGGCAAATCAGTATTTGACAAACCCGATTACAGACCCAGTTCAAGTTGAGATTGGCAACTTCCAGGGATTACATAAATTTGTAGTCTGTGATTCTAGTCCAGTGTCCCTACTGGGAAGAGACTTATTATTGTGCAAAACTAAATGCTTGATTACCTGTTCTAATGAAGGAATTGAAGTGCAGACAAACAGTGATGATGAGGTAGACGATGGACAATTTACAGATCTAGAGACGGAAAGTACAAATTAGGAATATCCTTTGATAACTTTATTCCCAATGCTTACAGTGACTGACTTGCCACCTGAGTTGCAGGGAACAGTGACAGAGAAGGTGTGGGACCTGACGGGAAAAGAAGTAGGACTGATAAAGGGAGTAGAACCGGTTAAGGTACAGGTTAAGCCAAACGCAGTATTTCCTCAGGTGCCACACTACCACATGGCACAAGATGTCCTCATCCAGGTTTCACAGATAATTGCAGACTTTGTAAAGCAAGGAGTTCTGAAAGAAGTGATGAGCAGCCCGTGTAATTCACCAATAATGGGTCTGAAAAAGCCTTGTGGAAACGTCCGAATTGTGCAGGATTTTAGAAAAATAAACCAGATTGTGGTAAAGTGTTGCCCCATAGTGCCGAATCCAGCAGTAATCATGTTTCAGGTTCCGTGTGATGCCGAGTGGTTCACAGTTGTGGACCTGTCTCAAGCATTCTTTTCGGTGCCTCTTCATGAGGACAGCCAATTTCTCTTCAGTTTCAAATTCCTGGACAAGGTGTACAGTTGGTGCAGCATTCCTCAAGGGTTTTCTGAGTCACCGTCCATTTTCAATCAGATATTAAAGAAGGACTTGGAGTCGTTGGAACTGCCTTTCAGTTTGACTCTAGTACAGTTCATTGATGACTTGCTGATTGCATCCAGAACAAAAGATGACTGTAGGTATGACACAATTGCCTTACTGAACCATTTGGGAAAGAATGGACATAAAGTGTCCCCAAAGAAGCTGCAATACTGTCAGAAAGAGGTGAAGTACTTAGGTCACTTAATTGAAAAGGGCTCAAGGAGAATATCAAAAGAAAGGGTGACAGCCATACTGCAGATGAATCCCCCAACAACAAAAAGAGATGTCAGGATGTTTTTGGGAATGGTGGGCTACTGTGGTCAGTGGATTCCCAACTTCTCGATTATCTCCAAACCTTTTGTGAAATTGACAGGTAAAGAAGTTAAGGATGACCCGGGTACCATAATCATGTCAGAGGAAGAAATTGAGGCATTCATGGAATTGAGAGAGTGTATGTGCAGGGCGCCAGCTTTGGGTATGCCTGATTACACAAAGCCTTTTCTGCTGTTTTTTCATGAACATGATGCTTGTTCTTTGTCTGTCTTAACACAGGTCCAAGGAGGTGCAAACCGCCCAGTAGCTTTTTTTTCAGCTACTTTGGATCCAGTCACAGCAGCCTTACCGGGTTGTTTGCGTGCAGTTGCAGCAGTTGGTCAGAGCCTCACACAGTGTGAAGGCATAGTGATGGGACATCCCTTAACAGTAATGGTCCCACATTCAGTTGAAATTCTGTTAACCCGAACCAAGACTCAGCACATGACAAATGCTAGGCTGACGAGATACGAGACCATTATACTAGGGTCTCCGAATGTTTCTCTCAAGAGGTGTACCATATTGAACCCGGTAACTTTGCTTCCTGTTGAAAATGCTGAGAATAATAATACTGAGGAAGTAGAGCATGATTGTCCTGAGGTAACAGAACTATGCACCAAACCAAGGCCTGACATTAAGGATGCACAGTTAGAAGAAAATGATTACATTATGTTTGTTGATGGTTCACGCTTGAGAGATTCAGTCAGAATACTGAGAGCTGGTTACGCTGTGTGTACAATCACAGGTATCCTAGAAGCTTCCTGGCTCGAAAGAATGTATTCCGCACAAGTGGCTGAATTAATTGCCCTTACTAATGCATGCCACGCAGCTGCAAACCTGAAAGTCACTATCTATACTGACAGCAGATACGGATTTGGAATTGTACATGATTTTGGCCAACTATGGTCACAGAGGGGTTTCATGACCTCTTCTGGCTCAATAGTGAAAAATGGCAAAAAGATTAAGGATTTGTTGCATGCGATTCAGTTACCTCTTGAAATTGCCGTGGTGAAATGCAATGCTCATGTCAAGTCACAAGACTTTGTGTCAATGGGAAACGGCTCTGCAGATCAAGTTGCAAGGTTTTGCACATTGAACTGTATATCGTTCAAGGAACAGTGGGAACTATTACCTGAAACTGAAAATGAAACATGCTTGAACTTTGCATTAAGAGTGGTTGATACATTAAATGAGCTAAAATCACTGCAGGGCTGTGCTAGCAGAGAGGAAAAACGCTCCTGGCAAAGAATGCAATGTGTACAGAGGTCTGACGACTTGTGGGTCTCAGAGGAGGGGAAGTTTGTTTTGCCAAACAGTCTTTTGTCACAGTTTGCAAGACTTTACCATGGTCAGGCACACCTTGGGAGCGACTCAATGATCAGACTATTCAAAATTGATTGGTTCAATCCAAAATTCAGACAAGCCGCAGAGGTTACCTGTCACAGGTGCAACATCTGTCAACAGATGAATGCAGGAAAAGGGACTGTGGTGACTTTGAGCCACATAGGGAGAGCTGGAGGTCCGTTTAGCAAGTTGCAGATGGATTTCATTGAAAGCCTGTGTGTGGAGGCTTGAGGTACGTGTTGGTAATTGTGTGTATTTTCAGTCACTGGATTGAAGCCTACCCTACACGTAGAAATGACAGTCTCACAGTAGCAAAGCTGTTGCTTAGAGAATTAATACCACGATTCGGATTTTCGGTCTCTTTAGAATCAGATAGGGGCAGACACTTCGACAATGAGGTGATTAAGCTCTTGTGTGCTGCATTGGACATTGAGCAGAAGCTGCATTGTAGCTACCGCCCTGAAGCATCAGGACTAGTGGAACAGATGAATGGTACCTTGAAGTCGAGAATGGCAAAAATGTGTGCAGCTACCAATATGAAGTGGCCAGATGCATTGCCTTTGGTGCTGATGTCAATGAGAAACACACCTGATGAGAAGACAGGACTATCCCCCCACGAGATTTAGATGGGCAGAGCTATGAGGTTGCCCGCAGTACCTGCAAATGCTCTCGTAAATATCACGGATGATATGGTGTTGGACTACTGCAAGGGTTTGGCTTATGTGGTCCGCTCTTTTTCTCACCAAGTGGAGGCTAACACATTGCCACCAATCAGTGATCCAGGTCACACCCTGAAAGCCGGTGACTGGGTGGTTGTCAAGAAACATGTGAGGAAGTCGCGTTTGGAGCCGCGTTGGAAGGGGCCATATCAAGTAATACAGACAACAACCACTGCTGTGAAATGTGCAGGCGTTCCAAACTGGATACATGCCAGTCACACAAAGAAGGTGACATGTCCAACTGATGAGGAACTTGAAGTTTCCAAAACAACAACTGCAGAGAAGGAAGTCTTAGGGCCGGATAGTATTCAAAGGGGAACTGAGGCTGAAGGAGAGCCCACTGAGGACGGCTTAGTCCCTCAAACAGTAAACGAGTTCGAGAGAGGTGACGGTGAGCCTATCTCAGCAGAGGCAGCAGGAGAACCAAGACAATGAGAGGTTCTCCCAGAAGTAGACGGATACGGGTTTGAACTTGAGCCCGTTACAGACCTTGAAGACGAAGGGGAAGGAGCAGAAGGAGGTCAAGGTACACTGACTCCTCCTGACCCGCTTGCAGGTCCGTCAAGAGAAAACACCATAGCACAAGAGGAGGGTGATTTTCAACGTCCTGAAAGGCCAAGCAGAAATAAAACGCATAAAGGTGACAACTGGCCAAAGAAGCAAGCTGCAAGGGAGAAAGTGATCCCAGGTGACACAATAGAGGAAGAAATTGATACAACTAGAAAAGAGGATCTCAGTGAAGGAGAGTTGCAAAGCGAACGCAGACTGAAAAGAAAAAGAGGCGCAAATAGAAGGTATGCAGGTCCTGAATGGGCATATGCAACAAAATCTGAATGGCAACAAGAATTCTTAGCGTTCTGTTTTGATGGAGAGGTACCAGGCCAATACTACGGCACCTGAAATCAACTAGAAAAAGAGACTGTGTTAAAATTTAAATTGAAAGCTGAAAAACTGAGAAAAGAGACTGAAAAAAATTACCGGATGTGACACTGATAACCTGAATTGACACTGAAAACCGATTATGACAAGCTGTTAACCTGATTTGACAAAAGGGTCCTGGGGTGAGTAAAACGCTGTAAATACTCGCAGAAAAAGAAAGAGACTTTGCATTAAGAAAAAAAAAGAGCTTTTAAATCATCCTCAAGTTGATTGTTTGTCTTATATCTTTTGCTATCTGATTCTTTACAGATCATGGCTTACACTAGAGGTAGTAGCAAAAAGGGTAAGGTGTGTGGTTGGTTAAGTGCTATCTTAGGTATTGTGTGTGCAATAATAATTATAGGTGTGATTGTGGGAATGCCTTTGTTGGATAAGAAGGTGACTAACAATGCTTCAAAACTTGGAACTGCTACACTAACACCGTGGGAAAAGTTTGAGCAGAATACAAAATACTTGCATGAGGGAACTAATTCAAAAGGGGAACTTTCTACTAATGTCTTCTATCGCTTGCTGAAAGAGTATGTTGATACTATAGATGCGAGAAACTGTTATGTGTGCACAAAGATTCCTTCATCAGTACAAGAAGGGGTCACCTACCATAGTCTGCCTCTAACATATGGGATAAGCTGTAGTTTGCTGCTAACAAGATTCTATAACCAGGAACATGTGCAATACTTTTATTCTACTTTAGATGTAGTGTTTTCTTTTGTGCCTGTGATTGAATTTCTGAACAAGTTAGCTAAAGAGCACAGTATAAAAATAGTTAGAGGTTTCTTTGAGCCAACACTAACCTTTGGCACAGCATATGCGCACCGCAATAATTTAACCTGTTTACTAACACCTGTAGAGAAGAGCTTTTTAGATCACACTGATGATAGACGCAAAGCACTGAAAGAAAGGCTAGAAAAAGGACTAGAAAAACGCACATATGCAAATGATTATGCTTACACCGCAATAAAGACGCAGGGCAAATTAGCTATAGATGCCTTACATGTAGGTAGGCTTTGTGTATATAGGCCAAAGTCTAAATGGACATTCATGTTAAATGGACAGGATCCAGCGAGCCCTGGGATCTATTATATATGTGGACTTAATGCTTATTACCGTCTCCCTAAGGGATGGTATGGGACATGTTATTTGGGAATAGTTTTCCCAAAGATCTACCAGATTGATGACTTAAAACAAATACCTAAAATGTCTGAATTACAACATGCTAGACAAAAGAGAGAGACAGCGGCTGCTGTCGTTGGTGACATATTTGGAGCCATAATTCCTTCAGTAGGGGTTATCTTAAACTCCATAAAGATTCGAAAGTTGTCTACTATTGTGGATAACATGCTGACAAATTTCTTAGGGGCTATACTCCTGATGGATACTGAACTTGCTGTGGAAAGAGCTATGACTCTTCAAAACCGGCTTGCTTTAGACATTCTTTTAGGGAAGAGCGGCGGAGTCTGTAAAATGCTTAACGAGCGTCATTGTTGCTCGTTCATACCTGACAATAGCAAAAAGATTACAAGTTTGCTTACTAACCTAACAAGCGATAGTACAGATTTAAAGGAGGTGAAGGAACCTGGGGCCAGATGTAGGAAACTCCCAAATTGCGACTTGCAATTTGCGAGTCCCTGCGACTCGCAAATTGCAAGTCGCAATTTGGGATGCAGAAAGGTGTCTCAGACACCTTCTGCGAGTCGCTATGGGGTCGCAAAGACCCACCTCATTAATATTAATGAGGTGGGTCGCAATTTGCGACCCCATAGCAACTCAGGGCACTCACGGGGATGGAGGCCTGCTGGGAACAGCAGACCTCCATGTCCGTGACTACTTTTAAATAAAGCAGTTTTTTTTTTTTCAAAGTGCAACCCGTTTTCCTTAAAGGAAAATGAGCTGCACTTTGAAAAATAAACCGAAACCTTTTGTTTCGGTATTTTTCAGGGCAGGTAGTGGTTCATTGGACCACTGCCTGCTCTGAAAAATTATTATTAGGTGCAGTCACAAAGGGGAAGGGGTCCCATGGGGACCCCTTCCCGTTTGCGAGTGGGTTACCATCCACTTCAAGTGGATGGTAACTGTGAGTCCATTTGCGACCGCTTTCGCGGTCGCAAATGGAATTGCATACCACTGCGACTCGCAAATAGGAAGGGAACACCCCTTCCTATTTGCGACTCGGAAATGCATTTTGCGAGTCGGTTCCGACTCGCAAAATGCATTTCTACATACCAGATGCGGTTTAGCGACTCGCAAACTGCGTTTTTTGCCGTTTGCGAGTCGCTAAACCTTTCCTACATCTGGCCCCTGGAGTTTGGGAGAAAGTTGGGAAAGGAATTACCAAAGTAGGGAATAGGTTTAGTAATATTTGGAATGGGGTACTTGCAAAAATATTAGGGGGTTTATTAATTGTTCTGATTTGTTTATTGGGTTTATGGGGAGCATGCAAAATTAATGAAAGAATTAAAAGAAATTTGACAAAACTAAGTAAAAGAAAGGAAGAAAATGAAAGGGAGAAAATGTTTAATGAAATTTGGGAAAGCTCACACAAAGGGCAAGATGTTGAAATGCACATCATGCGTAAAGTGAAAAATTGAAAGTGAAAGGTTGAAAGGGAATGGTTCATGTGATGACAGATGTCATCAGAGGAGGGACTGAGAGAGCATAGCTTATATAATCAATATTAACATGAAATGTTCATGAACTAATGTATAACAATGCTGCAAAGAAAATGTATTAACATGTTTTGCTAAAACGTACACTTGAAATGTGCCCACGGGGAGTGGCCGCCAAGGTATACTGGGACTAATAGAACTGACTAATAATGATGAAATGTTTAACTAAATTGTGATTTTACATTAATGTTGAAAGGCCAAATGTATTAGGTCCTTGCTAATAAAGCAGTAGGCCTTAGTTAGCATGAGTCGAGGCCTAGCTGCCTGACTCTCATATTAAATGTATTTTTCTAACATGCAGTGTGCTGACTTGCTAAAGGACATGAACTCTTGTTTTCCAAAAGATTGAAGCTGAATGTAACTGTAGTAGATCCGTTCTCATGAAATTCACCCTGCCTGTAGTAACATTTTTAGCTGAATGCAACAGTGTAGATTAATATTATGTACAAGGTCGCCTAAACCGGTACAGACAATGGAGCCACTGACCGAAGATGTGCAAAGGACAACAAGACGATTAAATCATACCGGACATTCCACCCGTTAAAGACGTCAATCATAAGAACCAATAAAATACGTGAGAACTATTATGGGGTGACAAATTTGATAACCTAATGTAAAGTTAATTGGTTAAAGATAGTGGGGTGCAACCCCTTGTCCAACCAGATTTTAGGGTAATGTACAACGAAAAGGAGATAAAAACCCTTGACACCAGGAAGTAAATTAGAACAGAGGGACTTAGGGAGCATGAGACTAGGAGAAGGGGAGATGCTGATGCTATTTGCTATGACCCAGACACTTTGTCACTCTACATAGAGACTTTGCTGTTTGGTTCTTAAAACCATTCTGTCCTTAGATTGCCCATTTACACTTTACCTCCTTATGAGGGAAGTGCCCCTTTTCCCCTTTTGCTAGAGCCGAATCTCTTTTGATGGTGAATCAACTGATGTCCTGAAGACGAAGACAGAACCTGAGTGCTGACCAAACTTGGATGGTAACTATATGACAATGAAATTGTGATTGTCTGTTTGCTTTTCCTTTCTAGGTACCAACTGCTTTTCTTTTGACAGGAGCCATAGTTAGATGTTTTCCAAATTTATGTTACTAAATTGTTTTGCATGAAGCCCAACATGCCAATGCTAATTAGAGGTTAGTTGAGAGGGGTTCACTAAGCCGACGCAAATAGACAAATGACTGAATCTATGCTTTGTTGAACAATGCGCTGATATACTCAGCTAAGGATAGTTTATGTTCACGCCGTGCTATATTCTAATGTTTGTGATTCTTGCTTTGATGAAATCTTATCAGAGTTGCCATATTGTGACTATGCTATTGTGCTCTTTGGTTTTGAGACTAATAAACTTGCTAGTAGTATTGTAATCAATAGGGAATAAATATCACAAAATTCATACTGAACTGGTGTGGTTATTCATGACTGCAAGGTCATGGTGGTGTCCTGAGTTTGATTAATGTCTTTGACTAAGGTGAAATGCATTGTTGTGATAAATATTGATGACATTATTGATGTATTAATTGATATGTTGATTAGCTATCTCGTCCTAAGGTGTCTCTCAACAGGATCAAAAGATTCATTGGCCTAAAACGAGTCCCAATGTGTAATAATTTATCATAAAGGGACGCGTTAACAGGCCGAAATGCGTGCTGGAGCGCCAGTGTTACGGTTCAGAGAGGATCGGAGATGGCAGTTAAAGCTGGGTCTATACTGAGGCGGCATTCAAAAATCCTAGGTGTCAGGATAAAATATGTACAATTAGGTAAGAAAGGACAAGTGTCCCTTAGCAGTGTGAAGTAGTTAAAGAATGGCGTCATAGCTGAGTATGCTTGATAAATAACTGCATTGAGTCAGTTTTATAGCTGTCTAGTCTGTGGTGATGGCAGAAAGAATTCCTAGAGGAAATAGCATATATAGCTATGGAAGCAGGAGGTCAAGCAATTTTCCAAGTGTTTTATGTGAAATCCAAAGTTCTGGTACACTGCTCAGAAACAGTAAGACATGTGAGATATGTTCTTACAATTTGTTCACAATCACTATTGAATATTGTTAGACCTTGTTACAATTTCTGCTATATTTACTGTTCTTCTTTTATACTTTTACAAAGCTATCAGTAGCTTCTCTTTTTATTGCCATATCGTTTCTTTTCCCTTTCTCTTTCTTCTCACTTTCTTTCAAAACGCTGGTTATTTGATGTTACATTGCCTCTTCAGCTTACACTTTTCTACTTTCTTTACTGAATTTTCTTTACTGTATCTCTTAAAATGTTACAAATCAAATTCATAATCCTGTATCACAATGTTCCTTTATTTATCACACTGTTTTCCTCAATAAAACCTTTTTCCCAAAAAAAAATCCAAGGTGGTCAGTCAAGAAACAGATTAAATAACACAACTTCATATGAAACACACAGGGAAGAAACCCAATTGCAAACCATCTGTGAAATTAAATTATGAAATTTTAACTGTACAGAAATCCATTTGGGCCTAGAATTAGTATCATGTGAAATTCCTTAATTCCATTTCCAAGTTCTTAGCACTCTGTGCAAATAAAACCATGGCTCGAATGTGCTAGAATACGCAATTCATTGTTAAGTAACTAATTTGAATATTGAGTGCCATTTGACATGCAAGCCTCCATGATTTAAAAAAATAGTTCCGTAAATAAACACATTACTGATCATAAATTTTTTATATCACTCATATTAATAATTGTATATGTTTATTATTGAAATACCTGGTTACACACCAAAGCTCATTTCACAAACGTATATAAACATTTTTAATCGAGTGATGAGAGAAATTATTTAATCTGTCTCTTGACAATTGTAATTTTGTAAATTGTAGCCCTGGTGAAACTCTTAGTGTATGAGAAAAATGTGTTGGCTGTATTTTATGAAGTTAATTGGAAGGACAATCAGGAATGGGATTTATCATCACCATTTCAGGACGTGTGGGAAGCTTTAAAGTTTGGACTTGCAAACGTATTTGTGAAATAAGGAATGTGCTGCTGATTGTTCCCTCTCCATTGGTTGCATCTTTATATAGCTAAATTCATCTCCACTCAGCTTTGATAACAAGAGACCTTTGGAGAAGCTGAGATTTCTAAATTTCTTGGCTGCACTAAGGTACATCCTTTTAAGATGACACTGCAATCTAAACTGCTCAATCTATTCCAAGACCTACCAATTATTGTCACAGAATACTTTTTTGTGATTTTCCAAAGGCTATTGTTAAATTCATTTGAGGACCAGCCCAGAGTATCCTACACAACTCTTTGCTGACCATGGAATAAAGAGGGACTGGTGCTGTCTGATCTCAAGGGTATTACAAAGCATTCCCAATCTAGCTATAGTTGGAGAACTGCCTTCTCGTACCTGCAACGACCTCCCACAAGACACCAGAGCCTCCTTCTCTCTTCTTAACATTTGAAAGAAGTTGAAGGGCTGGCTTTTTGAGAGAGCCATCAGGGCTGGCCTCGCACACCTGCTACAGAGCGTCTCGATATTCTCGTGGTTAAACAGAGCACTATAAAAACACTGATAACAGCGTCACATTTGGTGAATGGAGCACCAGTGGCTTCATACGGATAGAATAATTTCAGGACACTGTAGAGTTTGATTTGGAAACTCAAAATGGATCTCGCATTAATTACTTACCTCAGAACCGCAACAGTCATGAGCTCTAAAATGTGGGATACTATAACCAGAATGTTACACCTTACCACCTATCCTTCTCCCCAAACACCGTTAAATTTTAATCCTGCATTTATTCCTGTCTTTTTCCCAGGCTCTTTTGCAGCGTGGCTAACTAGGTCTGCACATACTATCAGGCTTGTTCCAAAATTAAACAATCAAAACCTTCACCAAATGGAGTTAGACTTTTAAGTTAGGGGAAACAGAGAGGTTTCATTACAAACAGTTATGACATTGGGCTCTTCAGTTGGCCATTAGAGATTTTCCCCTATTTGAGAAGTGGTTAAGGCAAGCTACAGGAGCCAAAGGTATAATTACATAAACCTACTCATTTTTATGATATAAATTCACAAAGTTTTTTTTTGTTACATTTCTGTTGGCAATTTTCCACCGAAGTGATCGTGGCTGGTAATCTTGCAGAAAGAGGGCACCAACGCAATCTTACCTAATGTGTACAACACAAATAATATTAGTACCTCCGCATGATTTTAATTGAATGTAGGTAGCTCAAGGTTGGAATCCGATGCTGTAGAACATAATATTATGCAATATTAACATAAAATTATCTGAGCCACGGGACCTACAATTAAAACAACTCAAAAGTGCAACCTCAGCCATTCCTCAGCCATATGGAAGGGGCAAGACACGGTTAATTTCCCCCTGCTGTCTTCTGTACTTAAAGGTGCCAAGCCCACAGATAACTGTGCACAGCTTGTAAATTAAATGTACTACCAAGGAAAGGGGAATGGTTCAAGGGAGGGAAAGTGAGACATAGAAAAATGTCACATTGCCTGATTGCAGGACAATGGTTGATCTGCATTGAAGGAGCTCTTAAACGTAAAACCAAGTTAAGACCTTTAGGCCCATATTTATACTTTTTGACGCAAAACTGCGCCAACGCAGTTTTGCGTCAAAAAAATTAGCACCGGCTAACGCCATTCTGAAGCGCCATGTGGGCGCCGTATTTATTGAATGACGTTAGCCGGCGTTAGCCGCCGGCGCCGTCTGGTGTGCGTTAAAAAAAACGACGTACACCAGGCAGCGCCGGCGTAGGGGGATATGGGGCTTGGGCGTCAAGAAATGGGGCAAGTCAGGTTGAGGCAATTTTTTTGCCTCAACCCGATTTGCGCCATTTTTTTTCACTCCCAACCCCCATAGAAATGACTCCTGTCTTAGCAAAGACAGGAGTCATGCCCCCTTGCCCAATGGCCATGCCCAGGGGACTTCTGTCCCCTGGGCATGGTCATTGGGCATAGTGGCATGTAGGGGGGCACAAATCAGGCCCCCCTATGCCACTAAAAAAATAAAAAATAAACACTTACCTGAACTTACCTTAATGTCCCTGGGATGGGTCCCTCCAGCCTTGGGTGTCCTCCTGGGGTGGGCAAGGGTGACAGGGGGTGTCCCTGGGGGCATGGGAGGGCACCTCTGGGCTCCTTCAGAGCCCACAGGTCCCTTAACGCCTGCCTTTTGCAGGCGCTAAAAAACAGCGCAAAAGCGGCCGTACGTCATTTTTTTTGACCCGCCCACTCCCGGCCGTGATTTTTGCCCGGGAGTATAAATCCGACGCACATGCCTCGGAGTCGATTTTTTAGACGGGAACGCCTACCTTGCATATAATTAACGCAAAGTAGGTGTCCACGCTAAAAAAGGACGCTAACTCCATGGACTTTGGCGCTAGACGCGTCTAACGCCAAAGTATAAATATGGAGTTAGTTTTGCGTCGAAATTGCGTAAAAAAAAACGACGCAATTTTGGCGCAAACGGAGTTTAAATATGCCCCTTAGTTCTGTTCTGGAATTTATTTGACAACTAACTTCTAATGTTGCATACCATATACTTGCTAACCGTCTGTTTCCAACACTCCTTGGTGAATGAAACACGATGTTTTCCGGATCTGAAGCACAAATAGAAATGGCATAATAGTTGCGAATAACACTTGGAGCTCTTATATGCTGTTTGCTAGAGAGGGGTTCACTCCTGATTACATGATAACATTCCACAGATTACATTCGAATAACAGGTTGATAATTGCAACATGAAAAGTTTTCAAGTCATATAGTTCATCTAAACAATCAACAAACTTGCTTGTTCAAAGCATTACATTAACACCGCACGTTATAATAAAGATTTAAAGTTTGTTCAAGATAAGGTTTCTCTAGCTCCTCTTATAAACAGCGCAAGCATGATGTGCAGTTCATAATTCTAATGGATGAATTCATGTGTAAACAAACAAGTGCAAGATGAAGTTAATAATCCTAAAAGCTTAGGGGCATATTTATACTCTGTTTGCGCCAGATTTGCGTCGTTTTTTTTTACGCAAAACTAACTCCATATTTATACTTTGGCGTTAGACCCATCTAGCGCCAAAGATCTTGGAGTTTGTGTCATTTTTTTGCGTGGACACCTTCCTTGCGTTAATGACATGCAAGGTAGGCGTTCCCTTCTAAAAAATGACTCCGAGGCATGTGCGCCGTATTTATACTCCCGGGCAAAAATGACGCCCGGGAGTGGGCGGGTCAAAAAAAATGACGTCCAGACGCTTTTGCGTCATTTCTTAACGCCTGGTCAGGGCAGCCGTTAAGGGACCTGTGGGCTCGGAAGGAGCCCAGAGGTGCCCTCCCATGCCCCCAGGGACACCCCCTGCCACCCTTGCCCACCCCAGGAGGACACCCAAGGATGGAGGGACCCATCCCAGGGAATGTAAGGTAAGTTCAGGTAAGTTTTTTTTTTTTCTTTTTGTGGCATAGGGGGGCCTGATTTGTGCCCCCCTACATGCCACTATGCCCAATGACCATGCCCAGGGGACAAAAGTCCCCTGGGCATGGCCATTGGACAAGGGGGCATGACTCCTGTCTTTGCTAAGACAGGAGTCATGTCAATGGAGGGTGGGAGTCAAAAGAAATGGCGCTAATCGGGTTGAGGCAGATTTTTTGCCTCAGACCGACTTGCCCCATTCTTTGACGCCCAAGCTCCATTTTCCCCTACGCCGGCGCTGCCTGGTGTGGGTCATTTTTTTTGACGCACACCAGTCAGCTCCGCCGGCTAACGTCATTCCATAAATATGGCGCCCGCATGGCGCTTTGGAATGGCGTTAGCCGGCGTTAAATTTTTTGACGCACAACTGCTTTGGCGCAGTTGTGCGCCAAAAAGTATAAATACGGCCCTTAATCTTTCTAAAAGAACGAGCAAGTGCAATAAGAGTTCAGAAATATTAAAATAGTTCTTAAATAATGTTCAAGTACAATGTCTATTTAATTTTCGAAAGTACTGTTCTAGAACACTCCCTCCTTGACTCCAGTTATGTCTTTCATCACCTTTGATTAAGATTTCAAAACGTTAAAACAGTCATGGCTGCAACAACTATGTGTCACGATTGCATAGTTAGGATACCTTGAGCAACAAGGAACTTAGGGCCAGATGTAGAAAGATTCCAAATTGCGATTTGCAATTTGCGAGTCCGTGCAACTCGCAAATTGCAAGTCGCAATTTGGAATGCAGAAAGGTGTCTCAGACACCTTCTGCAACTCGCTATGGGGTCGCAAAGACCCACCTCATAAATATTTATGAGGTGGGTCACAGTTTGAGACCCCATAGCGAGTCTAGGCACTCACGGGGATGGTGGCCTGCTGGAGACAGCAGACCACCATCTCCGTGACTGCTTTTAAATAAAGCAGTTTTTTTTTTTCTCTTTGCAGCCCGTTTTCCTTAAAGGAAAACGAGCTGCAAATAGAAAAAAATACCGAAACCTTTTGTTTCGTTTTTTTTCAGAGTAGACAGTGGTCCATAGGACCACTGCCTGCTCTGAAAAAATAATTTTGTGAGCATTCACAAAGGGGAAGGGGTCCCGTGGGGACCCCTTCCCCTTTGCGAATGAGTTTCCATCCACTTCAAGTGGATGGTAACTGCGAGTTGATTTGCGACCGCTTTCGCGGTCACAAATCAACTTAAATCTCAGTGCGAGTCGCAAATAGGAAGGGAACAACCCTTCCTATTTGCGAGTCGGAAACACATTTTGTTTCTGCATCGCTTGAGGGCTTTTGCACCTCGCAAACTGCGTTTTTCGCCGTTTGCGAGGTGCAAAAGCCTACCTACATCTGGCCCATTGTCCCATATTTATACTATTTTTGCACAGCATTTGCGTATTTTTTTTAAGCAAAAATGGTCGAAACGTACAAAATATAATTGTATTTTGTATGTTTGCACTGCTTTTGTGTCAAAAAGTGACGCAAATGCGGCGCAATCAAATGTATAAATATGGGCCATAGACTCCCAGCATTCAAGATAGCCACTCTGATGAGTGTCCTGCGACTTTAAAAGACATGTAGCGCTTCTTTTCTTAACTCAGAATTTTAGAGAGGTGTGTATATCTGAGATGCAAAGTCTCTTTCCAGGCAACATCCACAAGCTGTGGACTGAGCCATCCACGTCTGCTCCTGAACAATATATGTTCAGGAGAATCTGGATAGTATTTCTCTATGTAGGACTGCCACACACTGGTAAGTGTATACCACATATCCTAACAAGAGGTTCTTAAAATACCTGAGGAGATCCCAGACAAAGACTCTAACTTCAACCAAGAAGATGTAAACATCAGTGGATGGAGAGCTTCGAAAGACACCTTCACACACACAGTGGAACGACCAGAAATATAGCCTAAAGAGCAAATCTGGCAGGCATTGCTGGGAAGTGTACTTCAGTTGGTAGCACAATTAAAGTGAGGTATGCTATGCATTGGTGGTGTGAGGACTTCAGCAGCTTGCTCAGGCTCAAAGCTCTACACATCAGTGCCAGGCTCCTCCCACCACAAGTCCATGACTATATCTGAGCCCACCCAATGTAATAGAGGGTCGTGACAGTGACTTGGCCAGGTTTACATCTTCAGCTGCATAAGCATGATACTGAGCATAATTAACCTTTCTTGCACCATGTCAGAAACACTCAGTTATGCACAGGTGGCTCTTGCTTGTTGTGTCACATGTTCTAACTTTTATCTTCTATCGCCAACAACTATGTTGGACCACTGTATTGCATGTCAAGGGTTTGTTGCTGAATACTGCTTATAGTGCCGCTTGCCCACTTACAAACTCCAAACAGGTATCTCGGCTCATGGGCAGTTAAACAATATGCTTTTGATGAACATGCCAGCATTGCTTTTATGTGTGTCTGAGTCCGTAGGTCCAAGTGTTATCCATTCAACTAGTGAAAATAAGACAAGGTAGTGCACATTTCCATGGCAAACGGAAGATAATGACTTTTGCAATATTAATCTGTGGCTTGCATCTATCAATATTCATGACATGATTGCCATGACTTCATAACTGTCAGCCAATCATATAGATCTGCAATCTCGTAGCATGATTGTTATACAAAGCTTTTCACATTGGAGTTAGATGCAAACATTGCACATTGGCAGTTCTCCTCCCAGATGTCAACGTAGAGCGCATAATCTTATTGTGGGATGACAAGATGAGGAGATAAGGGGATAACCCTGTTACAAGCAGTGCTTAATTTGTGCTTGTTGTTTCCGGTGCTGAGCACCGGCACTTATTTTTGCGGGCTGGTGCTTATTCTTCTGCCTCAAGCATTTGCTGCGAGCAATAGACACATACAGGAAAGACTAAGAAAGGGAAAAACAAAAAGGCGTCACAAAAGGAGAAAGTAGAAAGCTGCTGGAGTGAGGTGAAGGGGCAGGGAGAGGCTGTAAATGGATTGAAGAGGCCCGAGATGGCTTCAGGATTACGCCTCCTCAGTATTCCGTGTTCACACATTTAATTGCAGCAGCCGTGTGTTTAAGAGGAGTGCTTTGGGCTTTACAAATTAAGCACTGGTTACAAGGCAGGATTTATTCTTTCCTTTTGATGTTGTCTGTACCTCACTTGCTCAAGAATTGTGCAGTACGTATTTGTGACTGATATTATATTTTTCAATCAAATAATGTGAATACCATGTCAACTAATGGACCCTTTTCTCCAATTCCTTAAAATTTTCAGCATTTACTCATGGGATGGCTTGTACCTGGACCTCAGGACCACCGAAGCTGCCAGTGGGTGGAAGGCCAAAAGAACTTTAGTCAACTTCAGCCTCTGCAAGGCACCTGTGGTACTCTGGCATACAGGTAGAGATTCAGGGCCTTGGCACCACTAAGATCGAGGAGGAAGGTGAGAAAAGGTTTCTCATAATCATATAGAGCCCATGGTGTTAATCAGTGGGATCCCCATACTTTTACCACCTCTACTGCCCCCAAAACAGTGCCAACCCCAAAAAAGATGAGCGGGCAAAGATAACCCATGAACCAATCATGAATCCTGATTTGTTTCCTCTACCAAATCCACACAATTCGAGGAGAACACCTTGATGGAATGAAATATTATATAACTGAGAGCTATATCCCCTCAGGTCCTTTGAGAGTGGCATGACCTATAGGTGAGCAAGTGTATCCACATTCAAGATGTGACATTCTTGCAGTCCTTGTCTTCACTCAACTATCACAGATCTCCATACATGTTTTGTTTTTCAAACCTCCAATGAACAACATACTCTTCCCTCCCTATCTCCCATCCCTTCAGGAGTTGCTGAGTCCTGTTCCGCGTGTTCTCTTGCCTGTCCTGAAGAAGTAGTAGGAAACTATACCAGGCCTAGTGGAGTGACATTTTGTTGCCAGGATATTTATTTTGCATTTGGAAATTTCTTTTTTTTATTAAAGAATACTTTCTCTTAATTTCTTACAGATTTATTTCCCTTAGATTAGTTGATGTAGTTTCCAATATTTTATAATACAGTCGAACCTCAATCTACTCAGTTCTTTCAATATGAAACTAACATTTATAGTCACAAACAAAACATCTCTACTTATGTTTTTGATAACCCAAGGTTTGCTTCCCTGGCGTGTGTTTCTGAGGTAGATATTTCTAAAATACATAAAATGACCTCTATCCTCTTTGTATGTTTAATACATCATAACGTCAGTGGTTAAATAACTTTTGGATGTTAGTATCTAGCAATATGCCACCTGTGTGTGCACATACAAGTGCGTTAGGATGTGAACAGTGACAGAATAGCGACACATATATCACCTTGTGGGGATGAAAATACGTATGAAGGTTGTGTATACAATATCTGATATTTGGTCAAGGTGTCAGAGAGTGGTATTAACAACCCTACTGTTGATTACCCTGCCTATGCAGGACTAGTCTGTAGTTGATACTGGCATACGTTATATTATCTAGGGGTATGGAGTATGGGGTCTATGGTTTGCTTGGACATAGCACCAGGATATTCAGGCATGTGACTGAGCCCTGCAGCTGTGACCAGATGTGAGAATCCCATTAGCAAGACTGAAGAATTGCTGCAAAAGCTGGTCAGACCATCTTGTGTTTCTGTCAAAATTTGCTGCAGACGCTCTTGTGCCCAACACCAGGGTGCCTGTGCCTGCCTGTGGTACCCTTCGGTGTTCTAGTCAGCTTCAGGACCTTCCACTGCATATAGATACAGATTTCCAGGCTCTTGGGCACTATTTGGATCCAGCTGAGTTTTGCAGAAGCCAGTCTGCTCATGCTAAAAACTCCATTACCTCGAAGTCCCTGCTTCTTCGTCTTCACCCCTGCAGGCAAAGAATAGGTGGAGGAATTCTTACACCTGTGTTTGGCAGGTGCTAGTCTGCTTACACCTGAGGCGGTGATCAAATCAAGCTCATTCTGGCCCCAGTTCATTTCAGTCCAGCTCTGGTCATTGTAGCAGTCTATCTATTTGGCTGACCTCCTTGGTACCAGAGTTTGTGAGAAGGTTTTTTTCCTAGTTTCTTTGATTCCTGATTCCTGAGCTGTAGCTATCCTTATTCTTGATCTATTACTGCCTGCAGTGCTCTCTTGAATTCTGAGCCAGCACTGTTTTAGTGCAACCTAAACTCTCTCTCCTTCTGTATTTTCCTTTTTCCATGTGCCTTCTTTCTTTCCTTCTCCTTTCTTCCAGTTTCTAGTTTGCAACCTTCCTGTTCCTGCTATCTTAGCCTCTATTTTCTCTGTGTGGTTGTTACTTGATTTCTCTCAAGTGTCCTTTCTTGTCCCTTCTTTCCTGTTAAGCTAGCTCTTTATCTGGTATGGCTGTGTTTTTATGCCTACACACTTGCTGTTATCACCTTGTCTGTGGGCACAGGTGATAACTTATGTGGTGTTTCTTGGCAATGTTAATATTGTTTTGGAATACTTTTATAACATCAGCATAAGTATCAGCTCCACAGACCCTGTTTTTACATATCTATTCAATATTAATATATGTGGGTACTGACAGTAAGCACCTTTAACAGCAATGTTGGGTGAGAAATTTACTGAGCTACAGCGTTACACTGTGGATCTCCAGAATGCTTTACCCAACATTTCCCATTATTGTTAACCCCTTCACTGCTAGGACTTCTCCCCCTGTGCTAAGCTGTTTTTTTGGCTGTTTGGGATAGTTCGCACTTAGGCCCCTATCATCTTTTGTCCACATAAGCTATTCACACCAAATTTGCAACCCTTTTTTCCAACATCTTGTGAATTCCAAAGATGCCCAGGGTTTGTGGATTCCCCTGAAAGGAACCAAGAAATTAGCTAAAAGCAGCTAAAGTGTGTTTTTGGGGGGGAAATTGGAAACAATGCTGCAGAAGAAAATGTCTGTTTTTTCCCTGCAAATGGCTTCAATGAACGATTAGTGGTGACAAAATTACTATTTTCCTAACTTTTGGGAACAGGTAGAGTTGAATCAGAAAACTACATTTTTCAACACAGTTTTGACATTTTACTCTGACATACCCCATTTTTTGTGCTTTCAACGTCCTTCCAGTTAGTGGTGGAAATGAGTATGAAACAAACAGTGGTTCCTGTAAAGCTATACATTTTTGAAAAGTAGACAAAATGCTGATTTCGGCAAGGAGATGTTTGTGTATATCCTTAAAGGTTTGAACAGTTGAAATGATAAAATATTGAAACTGAGTTGTGAAACATACCCATTTGTGCCCACGTTTTAATCAGTTTCTAAATATGGCACATTTTCAAAGGTAATATACCATTACATCCACTGGCCCCTTCTGGTTTTGCGGATGTATGGGGCTTAAAAGTTCACCAGAGACCTGAGGTACCCAGAGACAATAACTGAACTGCACCTTGCAATGGTCTTTTATTATGTACCGGGTATACAGCAATACATTTGGTCAAATATAAAGAGTGAAAAAAGAAGTATGAAGGAAAGCTATGTATTCATGAAAAGGTCACAAGATATGCAGTTTATGAGCAGTTTTTTTAGCACATCTCTGAATTTGTGGGTACCCATGTTAGCATGTGATTAGAGGGCATGTCTCATAATGACTTCTTTCTTACACATTGTCTTACATTTGGCAGACACAAATGCAGACACAAGACAATTAGCAACAACACTTGCTCTGCTATTCTGTGTTTTCCGAAGACTCCCAATAAATTGTTACCTCACTTGTGTGGGTAGGCCTACTGCCCGCGACAGGAAATAGCCCAAAAAACAACATGGATTCAACACATTTTTCCACTGAAAAAGGACTCATTTTTTGCAATGTGCCGAGCTGTGGATTTTGGGCTCTGACTGAGCTGGCAACTAAGGAAACCTAGCAAACCTCTACATTTTTACAAACTAGACACAAAGGAAAATCTAGGATGGGGTGACTTGTGAGGCTTTCACTCACTTTTTTCACAAAGAATCCCTTGCAAACCTCAGAATTTGTCTAAAAACGCATTTTCCTCACATTTCTGTGATGCAAAGTTCTGGAATCTGAGGAGAGCCACACACTTCTTTCTACCCAGCATTTCCCCAAGTCTCTCAATAAAAATGGTACCTCACTTGTGTGGGATGGGTTAGTGCCTGCCACAGTTAACAGCCCAAAACAAAACATGGATGCATCATAATCTTCTACACAAAACTGACCTGTTTTTTGCAAAACTGGGTAGCTGTGGTTTTAGCTCCCTACTTCAACTGGAATCTGGGGAAACACAGCACACCTGTACCTTTTTTAAACCTAGACACCTAAAGAAATCCAGTATGGTGTGACCTTTAAGGCTCTCACTGGGCTGTTTTACCCCAAATCCCTTGCACACCTCAAACTCTGACTACAAAAAAAAACATTTTTCTCAGATTTCTGTGATGGAAGGTTCTGCAATCTGCACAGAGCCACAAACTTCTTCCACCCAGCATTCGCCTAAGTCTTCTGATGAGAATAGTACCTCACTTGTGTGGGTATGCCTAGTTCCTGTGACAGGATATAGCCAAAAACACAACATAGATGCATCACAGTTTTCCACTGAAAATTGACTAATTTTCTGCAATGTGACTAGCTGTGGAGTTTGGGCTCTAGCTCAGCCAGCAACTAAGTAAACATAGCACACCTGTACATTTTTACAAACTAGACACCCAGGAAAGTGTAGGATGAGGTGACTTATTTTTTTTTTTTTTTACAAAGAATCTCTTTCAAACCTCAAAATTTGTCTAAAAACACATTTTCCTCACATTTCTGTGATGCACAGTTTTAGAATCTGAGGGGAGCCACTCGCCATTTTCTAACCAGCATTTCCCCATGTCTCTCAATAAAAATGGTACCTCACTTGTGTGGGTTGGGTTGGTGCCTGCAATAGGAAATGGCCCAAAACCAAACATGGATACATCAAAATCTTCTACACAAAACTGACCTGTTATTTTCAAAACTGGGTAGCTGTGGTTTTTACCCCCTACCTCAACTGGCATCTCGGGAGACCTAGCACACCTGTACATTTTTGAAACCATGACACCTAGAGAAATCCAGTATGGTGTGACTTGTATGGCTCTCACTTGGCTGTTTTAACCAAAATCCTTTGCAAACCTCAAACTCTGACAAAAAAAAAAAACATTTTTCTCAGATTTCTGTGATGGAAAGTTCTGCAATCTGCACAGAGCCACAAACTTCCTTTCACCCAGCATTTGCCTAAGTCTTCTGATGAGAATGGTACTTCACATGTGTAGGTATGCCTTGTTCCCGTGACAGGAAATAGCCAAAACACAACATAGATGCATCACATTTTTCTTCACAAAACTGACCCGTGTTTTGCAAAGTGGGTTTGCTGTAGTTTTTGGGCCCTACCTCAACCGGCACCTAGGGAATCCTAGCAAACTTGTACATTACTGAAAACTAGACACCTACTGCAATCTGGGAGGGGTGACTTGCATGCCTCCCATGAGGTTTCTTACCCACAATGCCCTGCAAACCTTGAAATTCACCTGAAATCACGCATTTTCCTTACATTTCTGTGATGGAATCTTCATGAATCTGCACGGATCTATGTAATTCCTACCACCTAGCATTGCTTCACTTGTGCTGATGAGAATGCTGCACCACTTGTGTGGCTGGGTCTAGTGCCAGTAATAGGAACCTATCAAATCATGGGCAATGGAGGCCCATGCATGCAGCCTCCTATCGACATCAATTGGATCCATTTTTGTCACTGGCACTAGGCCCAAACATACAAGTAGCACAGCATGTTTTTCATCAGATGCGGGACAACGTTGGATGGGAGGACTTTTTTGGATTCTGGAAGTTTCCATTGTAGAAACATGAGGAAAAATGTGTGTTTTAAGTCAACATTCAAGGTTTGCACTGCATTGTGGGTAAGAAAATGGTGTGGGATGGATGTGAATCACACCACCCTGGACTCCCCCAGATCTCTGGCTTTCAGAACTCTCTGGGTCTGGTAGGTTTTTCCAGGTGGAAGTCTTCCCAAGCTCAAAAAGTGCAGCTGTTCATTATTGCATGTTGGTTGATACTGGGAGCTAGCCAAACTCTCTGGCCTAATTTGTAATAAAAACAACCAAAAAATCAAATATCCTCTTTCTTGACATTGGAATGAAATGCTTTAGTCCACAGGGCAGCAGAATGACTGTTTCCTCGGGGGGGGGCGCCCACCTTTAGAAATACGAAAAAAGTAATTGCCGGTGTCTAGTGGGCTCTCTGCCCCCGAGGTTTAGATGGGATAATTGTGGTAACTGCCCTCCCTGTGGGGCAGAATGACTAATTCCTTTTTTATGGATGGGTAGGTGGGCATGGCCATGCCCATGCTGGACAGCCCCCACAGTACAAGTAAAAAAGTAATCCCAGGTGTCTAGTGAGCTTTCTGCCCCCTGGGGAGCAGATGCAGGTAATTGTCCCCTTCTGTGCCCCATGCAAAAAGATTGTTTCCCTTTTTTGGGGGGTGTGGGGCATGGCCATGCCCATGCTGGATAGCCCCCACCAGTACAAATAAAAAAACAATAAAAATGCCCATTGTCTAGTGGGCTTTCTGTCTCCCTTGGGGCAGATGAGGTAATTGCCTCCATTTGCCTCCTGGGCAGCAGAAAGATTGTTTCCCTTTATTTGGTGGGGTGAGGGCATGGTCATGGCCATGCTCGGCAGCCCACACTGATACAATATTATTAAAAAATTAATCCTTGGTGTCTAGTGGGCATTCTGCCCCCCCCCCCCCAGGGGGGGAGCAAATGGGGACAATTGGCTCGCCATGCACTGATAATTACCCCACATATTATAGCACTAAGCACTTGTGACAACTTCTACATCATAATTAAAAATATACATAAAACATTATCAGTCTAATTATTGAAAAAAAAACATGCTTGACAGGGGCCTGAGTTATAGTTACCCTAGGGCCTGAGTTATATTTACTTGAAACAACACTAACTATAACTGCTGAATTTCTCTGGTTTTGTGTGAGTAAATTCACAACCAAACTATAACGTGCCTGTAGTCTTTGTTTTTTAAGTGATTTTCTATAGTTTTATAAATTCTATTTCCTAACATAACGCCCCTGTAACCTTTGTTTTTTTCTGGGTTTTTTTCAGCATTTGGCTGTGCATGGAAGGGGTTGGCCCCAACCCTGCGTCGCACACAGGGTGTGGCCAGTGCCTATGGTCAACCACCTATAACCACCCAACCCTGCATGAAAGATGGGTGTTTGGCCACAGGGCCTGGCCTTGTGGCCAGACCCTGCAGTCACCCCCATATTACCACCCAACTCTGCATCCTGCACAACCAAAGAGAGTTGGCCAAAGGCCTTGCCTGTGGCCAATCCCTGCTGCAAACCACCTATAATCACCCAACTCCACGTTGCACACATGTTAGAGGTTGCATGGGTCTCAAAGTGCATCTATGAGTGAATGCATTAGTGTCTCAGTGAGTCTGGGAATGCATTTTTCTTTCACCAACATTCGTAAATTCCTCTCAACGTTACATGGGGCGTCGTGCTGATGGTCATCATGAATTCACAAATATCGTTCTTGGAAAAAAACACTATTTTTCATCTCATTATAGACATCAGGGGTTCCTCAAAGACCCCTATATCCACCCATGGGATTAGAGTACCTCTACCCTGACACCTTATAGCATTTTTTATTTGAATTTTCTGCCTTGGGGGCCGTGGCCCAGTACCTAAAATGGTGGCTGCTATTTCCTGCTCAGATTGCAGCCACTTAATCACAGCATTCCTCTTGGCGCATGCATTTGCGAATTAGCTGCGATAATCACAAATTCAACACAAAAGATCTGCGGCCCTGGATATACAAATTTCTTTTCCCTTTAGTATCTTGAAAATTACTCAATGAATTTACAAAACGCAGAACAAAATGTAGCTTTCTGCCAAATCTGATGTATTTCCATCCAGTGGTACGGGCTTTAGTCATGTTAAAAAATCGCATGGGAATTAATATGGGAAATGCACTTTTCTTAACCCCCCTTTTTCTTGGCCTCTTGGACAGATCACCTTGAAACTTCCCATGCACAACAGGAATCAGTGGCAAATTGCCTAAAGATTCATCAATCAACAGCAAAGAGATAGGCAAGCCAAAACATGCTTTTCCTATTTTACATGGTCTCTTAACTAGAACTACTTACTGGTGGCCACCACCATGTTTATATATATATATATATATATATATATATATATATATATATATAACCTAGGGGCAATCGCATCGCCACTAGGTAGTTATAGATAGGAACATAGGAACTAGTTTCCATATTAAAAGTGTTTTTTTACTTGCCTATATCTTTGGCGCCGCTTGACAAATCTTTACGAAACATTTTTTTTAAATTGCCACTCATGTCAGCTGCTGGCTGAAAAGTTTCAGGTTGATCCATTTAGGGAGGGCCAAGAAAAGAGGGGATCCCAAAACACTCTTTCCCCATTCATTTTTCTATAGGGAAAATTGAACACCGATAGCACCAAAACTACTGGTCGGAAGTACACCAAATATGGCAGAAAGGTAAGTCCTGCTCCACAAAGCAAGCTTTTTTTGTTTTGGTGTAAATCCATTTATTAGATTTTGAGAAATTAAGTGGGAAACAAATTTGTATTTATGGGGACATGAAGGATTTGTGACTCCTCCCAATCTCGTGCTGAGATCTTATTGGCTGTCAACACTTCAACCCAGAAGTGTTGGCAGCCATCTTGGGACTTGGCAGCTGAGTCCCAGGAAAACATGTGAAAAAAAAGAAAAGGCACCAGGGTACAGATCCCTGACCCCTTAGCGCTAGTGCTGGGATCCCAGAGGGACCCACCTCGGGCTAAAAAACATTTTTTTTTTATTTCGTCTCTAGTCGTGGCGGATCTGTGGATCCAGTGAAAATGTAAAATAAACAAATCATGGGCTCCCGGGCTTATTAATTTTTAAGTCCCCGGGTCAGCCTTCCTTACAGTCCCAGGGACCACCATCTCCCTGGGGCACTGATGTCATTATGTGCAAGGGGGCCGTGTGGCCCCCCTGAACTCCTGGCGACCTCCACCTCCCCAGGACAACCTGAAAAAATAGAAAGGGGGTTTATTTCGGACCCCCTGCAGCCCCAGGGACCACCATCTCCCTGAGGCTATACTTGTAGGTGGGGGGGGCACGCAGCACCCCTATTGTTGGCCCTTGGAACTGCCACACCCCAGGGACAGCTCCTGCTATGTCCTGGGGTGCCCACCCCCGGGAGATAGCTGTTTGCTGTGGCTTGGCTGCAGCTTTGACAGCTGAAGCCAAGTCACAGCAAACACTGTGCTTTTTGACAGCGGGACCTGTCAATGAGGTCCCGCTGTCAAAAAGCAGAGTTGTCATCTCTGTTCGATGCTTGCAGATATACGGGCAGGAAGCAGAGCTGAAAGCTTTGCTCTAGCTTCTTAAAGCAGCTCCTTGGTTGCTGGAGCAAATGCCGGCTCACGCAGGAAGTGGGAGCCAGCTGGGACTGCAGGGGAAGACCTGAGGCTTCCCCAGCGGTCCCAGATAGCCCGTAAAATGCACATAATAAAAGAAAATAGTCAGGGACCATGGGGGATGGTTGAGGTGGCCCCCACGTCCCGGATAGCCCACAAATAGCATAGAAAAAAAACTGTAAAAGAATCATCAGGGACCCTAATAGAAGAAAAAAAATGAATGGCTCAAGTGTGAAGGTCACAGACATACACGCACAGTGTTGATGGTTCAAATCCAGGTGTATCCCTGGTCCTTTCCCTCCTTTTTTTCCCAATGGAAATGTTTAAGGCTCATACTGAAAAGTGATCTTACTCTTTTTAATTGGCAAATGTATTTTCATTTTCAATTTGTGAAGAAGTATCTCAGTCCAAATATATCTTCCATCAAAGCCTAACAACTTTCTATCTCTTTCCCTCTCTCTCTCTCTTTCTCTCTCTCTTTCAATCTCTTTCTCCTACTCACACACCCACTCAGACACTTATACACCCACTCAGAGATCCACTCAGACACTCACGCACCAACTCACAAACCCACTCAGAAACTTGTGCACCCACTCACACCCCCAGTCAGAATCTCATACACCCACTCACAGACCCATTCAGACACTTTTGCACCAACTCACAGACCGACTCAGACTCCCTCCCGCTCACTCAGAGACCCATTGACACCATCATGCACACACTCCTAGAACCACACACACACTGACGCACCCACTAAAACACTGATGTACGCACTCTCACACCCAGTCAGACACTCTCACAGTCACTCCCACCCCCCAATAACCCTTTCACACCTACTCCACACCCAGAAAGGCCACAGCCAACTCCCGCCACGCACAGCCAAAGAGTTGTGCGCAGCGTGGGGTTGGGCGGTTGGCTGCAAGGTCTTGTTGCAGGTCAGATCTTCTAGGCAACCCCGGATGCGCACAGGTAAAGTCCATTAATGGAGCATGGCTGGGGTCTTATAGGGTGTTGGCCTCAGGGCCTGGCCACGGCCAGACCCTGTGGCCAACCACCACAAAGCATAGCCAAAGGAATGAAAATTACTATATGTTGAAATTCATCCATTAGAGCTGCTGGAAATATTTAAAATATTTATATAAGGTATTTGGAAGAACATGGCTTCCTCTTTAGAGGCTTGTTGTTAAGAAAAGTCAAATACATTATTTTTTTTCTCAGCTGGATGATGCTCAATTGGATCAATCATTCTCTAGCAATATAAGGATTGGAGCAAAAACACATGTTTTATATGAGAAATTTGAGAAAATATGTAAGAAGGAACTTTCCAAATGGTGGGAAATTGAATCTCTGCAGAGATATATTGATGTTGAGAGAGTACCTAGAGGTTTATGAATCTATACAATTCTGACCTATGGGGATCCTGATCCAGAAATGTTAGAAGAATGGGCGGAAAATTCTAAATCAAGTTCCCTGAATATAATGAGGAGTTTGATAAAATATGCAGTGAAAGATAGATCTAGGATCCTAGGGGAAATTGGTAAAACAAATATGGAATTGCTAACAATAATAACACAAGATACATTGGATGAGTATATGAAAAATGTCGATAAAAAACTCTCCAAGTTTGAAGAAGAAATTATGAATAAGAAACAAAGAAAATGTATACAGAATTTCAAAGACTATCTATCTGGTAGAATCCTAACCTTTCACCTCAAATACGATCATATATATATGGAAGAGTTGGGGGAACAGTATCACAAGATGTTGCAAGTAAAGGCTTGTTATCATTGGATCAAGAGGAAAGTGATGTTTCAGATAGTAATCTTTCAGATGTATTGGAAGCAACCTTGTCTGAAGGATTGGAAACAGATAAAGCTACAAATAGATAATTTTTTTTAAAATCTATTTCAACTTTTAAATCAGGAGTGGACAGAACAGAGCAGAGAGCCATACTTTCAGAAGGGCAGAGGGAGAGGAATGAGAGGAAAAGGAAGAGGAACAGGCAAGCAAAGAAGAAAAGATACAAAAGAAGACACAAGATCAGTGGGAATGACAACAAAGGCCCACAAACAGACACAATTAATGTGATTTATCTCTCTAAGAGGGGTTTGTTGGAGGAGGAAGTGATTAGGCCTCTCCTTCTGCCCTACTAATGGATTTGATTATACACAGACTAGAATTGATGCATTCAAGTTTGCGAGGAAGTTGAAGCTTAAGAATTGGTATTGTACAAATGTCAAGAAACATTCACATGTGGAAAAGAGTTCAGAATTAAGTAAGTTGGGTATTTCTGATATTGACACTTCACACACATTGACAATGACAATTTTGTACCACATGAATATCCGATCATGAATTTAGAGACATTGGGTCTTGTGGTAGATGCTACATGTTCTAGTCCTTTCAGGCCTAAATTCACATTTTTACCATCCTTACAGTCTGATGAAATAGAAGTTTATGAACGAGATGTGATTAAACAATTGAAGAATATTAGATATAAATCAAGAAATGCTAAGAAAATGAATTATCTGAATCTCAATCATAAGCTCTATTGAATTTCAAACAAGACAAGAGTATAGTTATCCGACAGTCAGATAAAGGTGGGAATGTGGTGATTTTGGACGTTGACAAGTATTTGGCAGAAGGTAAAACCCAGCTAAGTGACAAGAATTGTTACATGAGGTCTAATAGAGAAGAGGTTAAGTGAACCAATGAGCAATATTTTGAAATGCTTTCAGATTGGAAGAATATGAGTTTGAAAGAATGGGAAGAGTATTTATTTCTGAAATGTGATCATCCAAAGATTCCCATACTATGGCCCTCATTATGAACATGGCGGCCCGTTCCGCACCGCCGCCGGTGGCGGTAGAAACCAACAACAATAATGAACCAAACGAAACTCATGCATCCCACGCACCACCCACCGCCAGGAAAGGAGTCCCGCTGACGATGGCAGAGACCGCCCACAGGCCGTCGGAAAGGCCCAACCCCCCATCAAATAATGAACCACCATTCCTCTGCCTGTTCCGGAGCAGGGACCACTGCCACACAAAGCCAGGTGGAAAAGAAACAAATAGAAGGAAACACTCACCGGCGCTCAACAAAACGTGCAGCGGCAGCCATGGACAGAGAGCTGCAGATCATGCCAGCCTTGCTCCTTGCCAAATATCTAGACGACGAGACCACCGACGAAGACGACAACGGTAAGTACCGCAACCTACAAAACAAGGGAGGAAAGGGCAAAGTTACATACCCACACCTTCCCAGCAGCAATAGTCAGACACCCCACACCAAGAGGGACGTACCCAACCGAAGGCCACTGCAACTTGGCCATAGGACATACAATAGCACCGCCACCATAAATTATTTAAACAAACACCAGGATGGAACTGCGTGCAGCCAAAACGCAGGCCACACAGAAACCTTATTCAGTAGCTCACTGAGCTAAATGATGACAACAGGGCCAATGGCCAGTCCATAAAAAGTAAATTTTCCTTGGCCACAACTGGCCACACCTGACTCCCACATGTGCTGGGTACTCCACTCAACAGGGCACCATAGGGGGATCCAGGCACCTCACGGAATGGGGGCAGGGGGAGTGGGGGTGGGGATTTACGATGGGGTGGGACTTTGACTTGTGTGAGGAGGTTGGAGGGGGGTGGGCTTCTCCTTTGAAGGGGGTGGGGGCTGTTTGGCTCGGGCAGAGCAGGATGCCTTAGGCTCTGAGCGGGCCTTCTTCTTAACTGGAGAAGGGGCACGGGAATGGGAAGGTTGGACCGGGGTGGGCCGCGGTGTGGAAGGAGCAGAAAGGGCAAGGAGGTGGGCCAGTGGGTTTGAACAGGTCTACACGGGGAGGAAAAGTTTCTTGGGAGCAATTGGGGTGGTTGTGGATGAGGGCATGGGAGTGGAGGCAGAGGGAGTTGATGTATGGGGTGTAGGTGTGCGTGTAGTGGGTGCCGGTGACTGCTCAGTATGCTGTGGTATGTTGGATGTCTGATGGGTGGGTGTCTTGGTGCACTTGAGTGTTTTGGGAGGTGAGGGGTGGACACAGTGGGAGAAGACAGACAGCTAGGGTGGATGTATGTTGAGTGGGTGTCTACAAGTCAGGTGAGTGCGCTGCATGTGTCAACTGCAATGGAGGTGGTGAGTGCATGTGTGGTGTATGGGGTGCATGTATGGCTGCCTGCTATTGTGGTGAGTGCAGGAAGAGGAGCAGTAACAGTGAGTGAAGGTGCAGTGCATGAGGGTGTGCATGTAGAGGGTACAGACAGGGATGCGGAAGAGGCGGGCACACTGGGGGAAGTGGACGTTGTTGTGTGTGCAGGTGTCTGTTGGCTGTGTGAATACTTTTGGTGTGAGGTGTGTGCTTGTGTTTGGAAGAGTGTTTTTTGTGTGTTGATGTGCTCGACTGCGTGTCTGAATATGCGCCTTGGACGGGTGAAAGGAGTGGGGTGCTGGAAGGGCTAGAGGAGGTTGGAGGGGGGACGGGATGGCCAGGGAAACTGTCTGCCGTCCAAGAGGAGGCCTGAGCCTGAAAAGATCTCTGTAGGGCAGACACAGCACCATGAATGCCATCCAGATAGGTATTAGTCTGCTGCACCTCTGATGCTAGCCCCTGGATGGCACTGACGATGGTTGTCTGCCCTACAGAGATGGTTCTCAGGAGATCAATAGCCTCCTCTGTGAGGGCATCAGGGCTGACTGGGGCAGGGGAGGAGGTGCCTGGGGCAAAGGAGACGCCCACCATTCTGGGTGGGCAGGCACAGCCAACTCGGTGGGGAGCAGAAAGGAGGGCGCTGATGGTATGGGTGGTGGAGAAAGATCTCACGGTCATGATTTGTCCACTAGTGTCCACCACTGCCGGAGGACCCCCATCGGAGGAGGTTTCAGAGTCACTACCCCCTGTGGTAGTAGCCTCCCCCATGGAAGCCCCCTCACCCTCCCACCAACTGGTCTGCTGGGCATCCGTTGTCTCTGCCTCCGAGGATCTGTGGGCCACTTTCTCCCCACTAGCCGGTGCTTCAGCTCCCTTGCCTGATGTTGATGCTGTACCAAACACACAAAAGAGAACAGGGATGGGGAGACAAAACAGGAGAGGCACTTGTAAGTAGCTGAATGCTGACACACAATGGCCAGACATACACCTACCCAGCAGACACACCCAACAGGCAGCACCGTGCACTAGGCCCATGACCATGGCCCTGACTACTGAGCAGAATAGTGACCTACACCCATATCCTGTCATTGCATTGAAGCTGAGATAGGTGAAACCTGACAGGGACACCCCTACACCCTTTGGGGAGCAGACAGTAGCTGGACACCAGTCAAAAACCCTGCTCTAAGCTCCATGAGCCCTATCGCACACACACACTCATCCTTCCAGGCTGAAGTATGGGCTGTGAGTACTGTGCAGCCTTGAAGCACCCATCCAGGTCTGGGTATGCCACCGCCAGGATCTTTCGCATGATGGGGGTCAGTGCCCAACGGGCACCCCTACCACGTTGGGAGGACTTCCCCAGCTGGGCCTCACTGTTCTTCCGTGCCTAGCGCCGCAGGACCTCCCACCTCTTACGACAGTGGGTGCTCCGCCGGTTGTGGACCCCCAGGGTCCATACCTCCTTGGCGATGGCATGCCAATGTGCCCTCTTCTGTTGGGCACTGACCTAGTAGGGAGACACAGAGAGGAAACACAAAGGTCAGGCACCTTCATGATGGCAATAGCTGGCTGATTGTTAGATATAGGACAGACAGTACTCCCAGACATGCAGGATAGTGACACGCAGCATTCCATGCGCCAATCCCCACCCTGGCTCACAGGAGCGCACATCAGGGCAATCCACTCCATCCATTACACGCACACAGTGCCCCCCAAACCCAGACTCACCTGTACCTCTGGCCGGCCGTATAGTCTGCCGTACAGGGGCAGGACCCCTTACACCAGTTTCTCCAGTTCTTCCTGGGTGAAGGCCAGGGCCCTTTCCCCTGCACCACGTGGAACATCCATAGCCAGAGGCAGGCCACAGCAGTACACAGAGTGGAGTACTTGTCCGCACACGATCAGGGAGTCAAGTGATCACACGATAATGAACGCGCATACATTCCGCGGCGGAATGCACCATCACCGCTGGCGGCGATCATGAGACGCCAGGATTCCACATTGGCATCCATGTTAGCCAATGAGGGTGCGAACAGCGGTCAACACCGCCGTACGCTGTGACGTAACTGCTAGCGGTCTTAGGTCACTGCCACAACGAAGGGGCAGAACTACATTGCCATCACCTACGCATCTTGAAATTTAATTTAGTCACAATGCTGGGCCTACTAGCCATATGAAGCACCTATGTCTCTATCCATAGAGTATATAAGCACACATAATTTACTTCGTTCCCTCTTAGTGATGTCAATGTGCATCTGTCAGGTTGAAGTTATTGTACAGACACTACAATGAAGAATGCAGTGAATGCGTTTAGCAAATATGCCAGTGTATGTGTGCATGTGACTTCTTGTTCTTAACCCTCACAGGTACTGACCCTTGTGGTGAGGAAGGGCACCATCTGTGTACAGACCACTTGTGGATATGGGGACCATGGTGGAGCGTCAGATCATTATCAATTACAGACTCACACGTGCAACTATTCAGGTCCTATGTGCATTACTGGATCCTGCACTGACTCCCAGAAATCGTAATCAGCATGCCATTCCAACTGAGGTGCAGGTGCTCTCCGCACTACATTTCCTGGCCACAAGCTCATTTCAAGTGACAGTGGGCATGTGTGCTGGTTTCTCACAGCCAATGTTCAGCCAGGTACTTACAAGATTTCTGAATGCATTTGTACAACATCTGCAATCCTATGTGCGATTCCCCCAAAGTGCTGAGCTCCCTGCCATCAAGTCAGACTTCTATGCCTTTGCAAACATTCCCCATGTTCTTGGTGCCATCGATGGAACCCACATACCCATCATCCCCCAAGAGTGAGTGAACAGGTGTACAGAAACAGGAAGAACTTTCAATCCATGAATATCCAATTGGTATGTACAGCAGACCAGTACATATCCCATGTAAATGCCATGTTTCCGGGTTCAGTCCATGATTCATTTGTTTTGAGGAGCAGTAGTGTGCCACAAAAGATGGAACAACTCCCAGAGGACAGATGGTGGATCACAGGTAAGTGTGCCTGTCACTAACTGACACATTGCAGAAAAACAGCTTGTCAGACTAAGGACATTCCAATGATGACTCTGTATTGACCATTTCTCTAGGTGATTCTGGCTATCCAAACTTGCGTTGGCTCCTGACACCAGTGAGGAATCCCAGGACAGATGCAGAGAGGAAATACAATGAGGCCCATGGACGTACTAGGAGGGTGATAGAGCGTACTATAGGTCTCCTGAAGGCTAGATTCCGGTGCCGACCTATCTCTGGGGGTTCCCTGGCCTATGGGCCTTATAAGGTGTGTAGGATAGTTGTGGTGTGCTGCATGCTGCACAGCGTGGCAGTGAGACATTCAATCCCCCTTTTGGAGGTGGAGGGTGCTACAGGTCCTGATCTGTTACCTCAGAGAGGTGAGGAGAGTGATGGTGAGGATGAGGAAGAGGAAGATGTCAATTCCAGGAATCCAACTGATACAACTCTACTTCCAATAACTGTCTGTGACTTCAGCCTGTATATGTGGTTAGTGACTGATACTGTAAGTGTGCCATGTCAACTAGGTGGCATTGGTCATGATATGCGAGTCATGGACCTCTTCAGCATGGTACAGACAGACAATATAAGCATTCCCTTCTTGACTATTTTGAAACACACTGTACCACCAGCATGCACAATTTGACAATAAAGTTTATCACTGCCTGTTGCATCATTACTCCACTTTGTTCAACATTGAAGACAGGGGACAGTGTTACAGATGAGATAGTTGTTTATTGGTGGAATACAGTGAAATGTGCTATGTACAGTGATGGCAGTCGTCATGGTTGGGTGTCCTAAAAAACGACTTGGTGGCAGGCCTGTTTGATATCGTAGGTGGGTCCTATTTGTAGTTTAGTACATTATTCAGCCCTCAGCTAAGTGCAGTTGGTGAATGGGTGGGATGGGTGCTTAGTAGTAGGAGCAGTGTCAATTGTTGGAAGGGGGCTTGTTCTTAGCTGGGTTTCCAGTGCCATATCTTGGCCTGAGATTACGTTTGGGCGCCTGCTGTGGAGCTACTTGGGGTGACATGGTTGGCCCTTGTGATTCCTGGGAGGGTATTTCCTGTGCTGTTTCAGCTGCTTGGGAAAACTGTTGCTGGTTGTCCAGGGCTGCTGTGGGGGCCTCTTGTTCGGTGTGGATGTCTGAGGGTTTGTTGACCAACTGCAGCAGTGCTCCAGCAATGGTGGCCATTGTGGCATTGTGTTCTTTCCACTGCTCCATGGCCTGTTGGTGGTGTTCCAGCTGCATCCTCTGACTTCGCTCCAGGGTGGTTACAATCTGTGCCAACCTGTCTTGGGTATGTTGGTATGCCCCCAATACCTCTGAAATTACGTCCTGGGCTGCTGCATCTATCCGGTGCATTGCCCCCTGACCCACTGGGGCACTTGACCTTGCCCTGGCCCCCTGTGCCTGTGTCCCCTGCGCAGGTCTTGATGTGCCACTAGTACTGGGACCCTTGTCTTCTTGCATGTTGGGGGCGGGAGACTGTGGCCTCTGTTGCTGTGTTCCACCTGTTTGTGCCCTGGGTCCACAGGTGTGGGCATGCCTCCCCTGGCCTGCTGGTCTTGACTGGGTGTTAGGGGTGACAGTGTTTTCCTGGGTGGGGCTGCTGCATGGTGCGCATCCAGGGCTGTGTGAGGGGCCTGCCTGCTCATCAGTGTCCAGGGATCCTTCACCAGTGTCCTGTGATGTGCTTCTGTCTCCCTGGAATGCTGTGGCATTCCTTGTCCCCTCCATTAGGGTTGCATGGGTGGTGGTGCCTGTTGGGGGACATAGAAATGTTTGTTACATATGCAGGAGGGTTTGAGGTGGGCTGTACTGTGCAATTTAGTGCTTGTGTGCCTTTCAGTGGCCTTCAGGGGTGCCTTTGTGAGGTGGGCATTGCATTTAGTGTCAGTAGTGAGGTTACATTGTGGTGGGGGTTATTATTCCATTGTGGGTACGTGCAGGGGTGGGTGGCTGTGCACAGCGGGAGTGATGTGGGCCTCGTAGTGAGTTGTGGGTGATGCAGGGTGGTGGATGTGGTGGGTAATGGCTGGGAGGGGTGTGGGTCTAGGTGGGTGTGGGTGGGGTGGGGTGGGGTGGTGCATGCATTACAGGTATGGTGTATCTGGGGTAAATGTAGGTGAATTACCCGAGTCCATTCCTCCAGTGAGTCCCTCTGGGTGCAGGATGGCAAGTACCTTCTCCTCCCAGTCGGTGTATTCGGGTGGTGTTGATTGCGGTCCTCCCCCAGTCTTCTGCACTGCGATTTGGTGCCTGGATGCCATGCCCCGGACCTTCCCCAGAAGGTCGTTCCATCTCTTGCAGATGTCGTCCCTGGTGTGTGGATGGTGTCCCATTGCATTGACCCTGTTGACAATGGTCTGCCCCAGCTCCATTTTCCGGGCAATGGGTCTGTGCTGCACCTCAGAACCGAATATTTGTGGCTCCACTTTTAGGATCTCATCCCCCATGGTCCTTAGCTCCCTTTCGGTGAAGCGTGGATTTTTTGGGGGGACATGGTGAGGGTGGTGGATGGCATCGGGACTGGGGACGGTGTTTGGGTGCTCCTGTGTGTGTCGCTATGTGTGTCCTGTCTGCTGGCGTTCTCTGTCTGGCTCTGGTGCTCTCCATCTTCTGGTCCTGGTTTCCTTGCAAGGGATTGTGGGGTGTTTTTGGGGGCGTTTTATGGTGTTCTGGATGTGTGTCATGTGTGTGGGTGTTAAGCCTATCCGATGTGTGCACTGGTTGCTGTTGTCCCACTTGCCGTCCGTAGCGGTCAAAGCCGCCAGTGGTCGTCTGGCCTCCACTGTCCGCTGAGGTGATTTGTGGATCATTATTTGGAGGGTGGGATGTGGGTGTGTTTGGCGGTGGTGGGGTGGGGTGGGCTGGTAATCCCGCCGACAGGATCCTCGCGGGAGTGGTAGTATGGGAATGTTTGGCGGGGTTTGGTTATATGGCAGGTTTCCATTCGCCGCCGCCGGCGGGATTCTGTTCACTGCCGCCACGGCGGTCGACGGTCTTTCCCGCCATGTTCATAATGAGCACCTATATCTTTTACCCAAGGTACATAAAGATAAATTCAATCCACTGGGTAGACCAATAGTGTCAGACATGGGTTCTCTTTTAGAGAATACTTCTAAATATAATGTTCGTATCCTTTGTCTATTTGTGGAGACAATTCCTTCATATGTGAAAGACACTATGCATTTTGTGAAGATTATTGAAAATATACAATTGGAAGATGACTATTTGTTGTTAACATTGGACGTGGCTAGTCTGTATACTGGTATTGATCATGAGCTGGGTCTAAAAGCAATCAGACATTATATGCGAGCGAGGTCCATCTCATTATTATTACATACAGAAATGTTATGTGATATGGTAATTTTTTGCCTAAGGAACAATTTTTTTTCTCTTTAACAATCAGATTTACAGACAACTGCAGGGGACGGCAATGGGAACTTGCTTCACCCCCAGCTATGCAAATTTGTTTTGGGGCTGGAAGGAGGAGGAGATTTCCATAGAAATTAAGGAGTTAGATAAAAGAGTGATTATGTGGTGTAGATATATTGATGGTATCTTTGTGATTTGGAGAGGGGATGTACCTTCAGCTATGAGTTTTGTTCACATTTTTAATCAGAATGATTATAACTTGAGATTTGCTGAACAGCACAGCAAAACCAATAATGAATTTGTAGATGGTGAAGTGATGGTCAAGAACGGGGGACTTGCCACCAAATTACATAAAAAATTGATGGCAGGTAACAGTTTACTTTTTGCTCGGAGTTCACATCCTCAAGTTTGATACAGAGTATTCTTTATGGGGATTTGTTGAGAGCAAGACGGATCTGTAGTGAAATAGCAGACTATCAAGAAGAATGTAAAATCATGTGCAAAAGATTTAAGGAGAGAGGATATGATATGAAGGTTATCACACAGGCAAAACAAAAGGTAGATCAGACCTGCAGGGAAAATATATTATTTAAAATGTGTCCCAAGGAAGAAACATTGGAAACAATTAGATTCATTACGACTTACAGCAATCAATCTTATAATGCTACAGATATTTTGAACAGAAGTTGGCACATTTTACGGACAGATTCAGTATTATGTAAATTCATACAAGATACACCACAGATCACTTTTAAAAAGAATAGATCTTTGAGAGAGGATCTGTGTCATGCCTTTGTGACTCATGATCAAGCAGCTATAACTCTGATGCCTTCAGGATTTTATTGCTGTATGCAGTGTAAAGCATGTAGGAATAGTAAGAACTGTAAAAAAAATAGAGCTGACAAGTATTAAGAAAGAACATACCATCAATTCAACTGCAATACAACATACTGTATGTATTGTTTAATATGCCCCTGTCAGAAGATATATGTGGTAGCACAATCCACAGTGCTAAGAAGAGAGTATGAGAACACAGAAGAGCGATTAGAAACTATGATAAAAACTATCCAGTGGCAAGACATTTTTATGATAACATTTTAGAAATGAGAATTTGTATTGATTGACCACGTGAAAATGAACTGTCGATGAAGAGACAGAGAACGAGAGCAAAAAGTTTTGAAATCAAAATATATCATTAAACTTGATACACTTGATCCTTTATAATTGAATTCCAGGGAAGAAATTAGTATACATTTTGGATAGGAGACTAGGACTTATGACTATATGAGCATTTGTATTATGATCAGTATTTTACTTTATTCATGGTTTGCGGAGTATTAGGTGATTTCACATTTGTTTTTATCAATCACTTATAAATAGGCAGACTTATTCCGAATTAGGACAGAGAAGTGTGGATAACATGAATCAAAGCTATAAATTGTGAATTAAGATATGAATGTTGGCATTTGGGTGGTAGTGGATCATTAAATTTAGAGATACCATGTCAAATATATACAATATAAAAATTGAAGTGTGTATTATAGATTATATCTAATTGCCCACTGGGGCAGGATAGGGTATTCTTGAAGGTATTTTTGAAAGTATTTTTTAAGGGTTTTTTGAAAGTTAATTTTGAAAGTTATTTTTGAAAGGTATCTTGAATTTAGCATGCATATATTATGAACAGTCATATGAGTAAATAAAATAGGGCCCTTAAAAATGTGGGCTCATTTAATTTGATTGATATAATAATTATTATATATATATATATATATATATATATATATATATATATATATATATATATATAACATAAATGAAATTATATACAACAGTTGTATGATGTTGTCTCATCAGTAACAAATAAAAAATGGGTATAGTAATTGATGTATATATCATTGATATTCATATAAATAAATGGAGATATATGTTAATACATTGTTCTATATCAATAACAAAAGAAGAAGATATATATGTTTAATGTTTCATGCATACAAAATAGAATGACAATTTAGATAATGATAAACACACTAGACTATTCCAAGATGGCCACCACAGTGAAAGTGTAAAATACTGAGATT
The DNA here is from genome assembly GCF_031143425.1 of Pleurodeles waltl. Classification (NCBI taxonomy): domain Eukaryota; kingdom Metazoa; phylum Chordata; class Amphibia; order Caudata; family Salamandridae; genus Pleurodeles; species Pleurodeles waltl. The sequence continues at coordinate 1,062,280,615 of NC_090440.1, read as the reverse complement.
TGGATATGAATTTTTTACGTTTAATTGTTTTTCATATATTGGTGTTTTCACATACACACACCATCCATGACGAAGGCTACGGCCGAAACGCGTTGGAGGGGAGTCATCTTTCCAAATAAAAAATTTCTATTTATTGCTAGCAGCTTGGAGGTATCCCGGCTTTCCTTTAATTCAGAGGAATAATTGTTGTATATATACATGTGTGTATGTGTGTGTGTTTATATATATATATATATATATATATATATATATATATATATATATATATATATATATAAATTATCACTCACTTGTTGCCAGTAGGTAGTTATATTTGGTGCCTTATTTCTATAGATGAAGCATTTTTTGTTTTGCCAATAACTTTGGCACTATTTGACAAATCTTCACAAAATGTTCAGAACTCGTGCACAAATTTGTCCAGGTTCTATCTTGTAAGATTTGGGGTGATCCATCAAGCGGGGGCTGAGAAAAAGGGGGGTGCCAAAATGCTTTTTAACCATGCACTTTCCTATAGTAATTTTGAACATGATGATGCCATAAACTGCTGAGCAGAATCAAGTCAGATTTTAAGGAAAGCTTAATATTGGTCCAGAAAGATCTATTTGTGCGTTTTGGTGTTAATCTCGTCAGTACTCACAGACCCACTCAGACACTCACACACCCATACAACTACTCACACACCCACCCACAGACCCACTAAACCACTGACACATCCACTCACACTTTCACACAGCCACTCACACACCCAGTCACACACCCAGTGAGATGCTCACACATCTACTCACAGACCCACTCAGACACTATCACACCCACTGACAGACCCACTCAGCCACTCACACATCCACTCACACACCCAGTTACAGACTCACTCAGATGCTCACACACCCAATCACAGACTCACTCAGACACTCACACAGCCACTGACAGACCCATTGAGACACTCACACTCCCACCCACAGACCCACTCAGACACTCACACACCTTCTGACAGTCCCACTCAGACACTCACACACTCACTCAGAGATCCACTCAGACACTATTACACCCACTCACAGACCAACACAGACACTCACACACCCACTCACAGACCAATGCTGACACTCACATACCTACTCACAGACTCACAGAAACAGGCACATGTCCATTCATAGAAAATGGAGATAGTCACACACCTACTGACAGGCCAATGTAACTACTCAGAAAGCCAGTCACATACCCATAGAAGCAGTCACTGACCCACTCACATATACAGTCACAGAGTTTCTCACATACCCACGCAACCATTTACACAGCTTTTCAAATACCTCCTCACACACTCACATCGCACTACCAGAGCCATAGATCAAGTAAGAAATCCACTCACACAGGTAGACAGCAACTCCTACAGTCTGTGATATATGAACAGACACTGTTACATGTGGAGTGTATTGCTGATGTTGCTGTTTTGTACGAGTGATTTGGTTTACGAATGGAGTCTAAATGTGTTGCTATTTTGTGTTGAATGTTTTCTTTTGGTTTGGTATTTGCAAACATCCATTCATGTACTAACTGAAAAACCCACTCAGACACTAACACATACTCACAGACCCACTCAGATACCCCCCCACCCACTCACAGACCCAGTAAGATATTCAGATAACCACTCACAGACTCACTCAGACACACACACACTCACACACCCACACAACCACTCACACACCAATCCACAGACCCACAAAGCCACTCACACATCCACTCTCAGACTCACACAGCCACTCACACACCCAGTCACATGTCCCGTAGATACTCACATATCCACTCACAGACCCACTCAGATACTCTTACACCCACTTACAGACCCACTCAGATGCCCATTCACAGATTCACTCAGATGCTCACACACCTACTCACAAACCCATTCAGACACTCACACAGCCACTCACAGATCCACTCAGACACTCACACATCCACTCACAAACCCACTCAGATACTCACACATCCACTCACAGATCCACTCAGACACTCATAAATCCATTCAGACACTTACACACTCACTCACAGAGCAGTGCTGACACTCACACACCTACTCACAGACCCACAGAGACAGTTACACACACTCAGAGACCAATGGAGACACTCGCACACCTACTGACAGTCCAATGTAATTACTCAGAAAGCCAGTCACATACCCATAAAGGCAATCGCTGACCCACTCACATACCCAGTCAATGAGTGTTTCACACACCCACACGACCACTTACACAGGTATTCAAATACCCACTCATACACTCACATGTGTACTGACAGAGCCTTAGAGCAAGTGAGAAATCCACTCACACAGGTAGACAGCCACTCCCACAGTCCGGTGAGATTTGAATGTATACAGTTAAGTGCAGACTGTATTAAATATATTGGTGTTTTGCTTTGGTTTTAGAATGGCTCCATGGGCCTATCGTTGAGTCGAAACGTGTTGCAATTTTGTGTAGAATGTTTGCTTTTGGTTTGATATTTGCAACGGAAATGCTGATTCATGTTAGATATAAAAAAAACTGTTTTAACAATCAATCAATCAATCAATCAATCAGTGATTTTTTAAGGGCTCTACTCAACCGGCAGGGTCTCAAGGCACTGGGGGGTGCTACTGCTTGAAGAGCCAGGTCTTGAGGTGCTTCCTGAAGGTCAGGAGGTCCTGGGTCAGAGGTAGGTTGATGGGGAGGGAGTTCCAGGTTTTGGCGACAAGGTGGGAGAAGGATCTACGCCAAATGTGATGCAGTAGATGCGGGGAATGCTAGCAAGTGTGAGGTTGGCGGAGCGGAGTTGGCGTGTAGGGATGTGGAAGTTGAGGCACTTGTTGAGATAGGCCTGTCCAGTGTCATGGAGAGCTTTGTGAGCATGGATTAGGAGTTTGAAGACGATCCTTTTGTTGACGGGGAGCCAGTGGAGATCCCTGAGATGGTCTGAGATGTGTTCGTGGCGAGGAAGGTTGAGGATGAGTCGTGCAGAGGCGTCCTGGATGCGCTGGAGTTTCTTCTGGAGCTTTGCCATTATTCCCACGTAGCGGGCATTGCCATAGCCCAGTCTACTGCTGACAAGGGCCTGTGTGACCGGTCTTCTGGTTTCCACGGGAAACCATCTGAAGATCTTGCGTAGCATGCAAAGGGTGTTGTAGCATGGGGATGTGATGGCGTTGACCTGCTGGGTCATGGAGAGAGAAGAGTCCAGTATGAAGCTGAGGTTGCGTGCATAGTTGGTGGCTTTTGGAGTCGACCCCAGGGTGACAGACCACCAGGAGTTGTCCCATGCTGATCTGTTGGGGCCGAAGATGATCTCAGTTTTCTCCAAGCTTAGCTTGAGGCAGCTTTCCTTCATCCAGTTGGCGATGGTGTGGTGTCAGGTGTTGAGGTTGATCTTAGGTGATCTAGTAGGGTTTGGAAAAAGGGTTGGCCCTGAAAAGAGCCTTTGGGCTTCATTTTGACTTTGGCGGTCTTATGGGAAGACCGCTGTGGTGGCAGGCACCAAAAGACCACCATGTTGGTGGTAATCCGACAGCCATAGGAAGAGTTACACTGTGAAGTCTGCAAAAAGCAGCCAAATGTCCGAAATGGCCAGGACACTGGAGGACTGAAAAGAAGTGGTACCACCACCAAAACCGCCAGCCCAACAAAAATCCACCCATCAGATTACTGTCAACAAATCTCAACAGTGGTTCTTCCATTGCAGAAAACCATTGGCGGTGCGAACGACACGTCACATCACACTGAACACAACACAACATTGTAGAGTTTCAATACTCCACACCTGACACACATCCGCACACCCAACACACCTACTCACTGCACTATATTACACACCCCTACACAACACACAATCCTTTGCAAGCAAAACACCGCACACAGCCACAGACAACCAACATATTACACAGATACAAAAAGTAAGAATAAGCACCAATAAACATTTCAGTACACGCACATCACACACCTGCACAACATATACAACACACCTTTTACTACCACACACAACCCCCAACAACCGTCACACACTCACATCACAACACCTACACCTCACCATTTACATGGCTCTGCAGGTTTGACTTTGAACACTACCATACCGTCTTCACCACCACTACCATGCCGCCACAAAAACAACCACATTTCATGGATGGCGCATTGAGGGTCACAGGTCCAGCAACCATCAATTGCCAGGAAAATTGAGTTGTGGTAACTAATATTCGACAGGGTCAATTCTGTAGGCATCTATCCACACACAAGGGAGGACATCAGGAAGAGGTGGAATAACTTCAGGGGGATGGTTCGTTCCATGGCATCCAAGCACCAGCTGGCTGTATGCAAGACTGGTGGTGGGACCCCACCTCCTCTCCCTACTTTCACATCTTGGGAGGAGAAGGTCTTGGACATACTGCATCCTGAGGGCCTGACAGGAATACCTGGGGGAGTGGAGTTGGGTGAGACCCACAACATTCATGTCACTCAATTGGCATGTACTGCATGCTCCCTCAATACCTTACCCCACCTCAATTAACACTGTACCCACTACATCTCTGTCCATATGACCTAAAATCCCTCTCTGGTATGCCACATGTCCACTAAACTTACCTGGCCACACAGCCCTTGGAAATGGCACGTGAATTACTGGCAACTGATAGCACTACAATTCCCAGAATGCAATATCCCATAATTTTTAAAACCTGAACAGAGCATCAAATATGAGATGTCATGCATGTGAAACTAACTACCAATCTAACCCATCTTGAATGTTCCAGTGTGGAATAGTTTATGGCAATGACAGCAATGCAATGGCCCCCTCCCACTATCATCACAAGCAAAACACAACTATAGCTGAGGGCTCATTCACAATGGCCTTACAATTAAGAATCCTAAGATAGAAATATACTCACCTGGGGTGAAAAGCTAGATGGCAAAGTGGAAGCACATGCAGTACATTCAGATACAGGTCAATGTCTATTGTTTACTTACGTGCTGTGTTCCTGCCATGTCGCTATTGTGCATTGAACAGCTCTTACTTGTGCCATCTAACATTACAGACAGTTCACTAGGCAACAAAGGTGAACACCCATGTCAACAATCAGACAACATCAGATGGCATCAGCAGTACAATTACTACCAACATAGTTTAACAACTCAAAACATGATGTATGGCATCCAAGTCACAGAGTTTGATGTGGTACTAAGCTATTCTATGCAGCAGCTGTCATTGATGTTTATTTTGTGTGATTTTAAGATACTAGTCACACCTATAATTTTACTGTCCACAATAAATGTTACTTAAACACAGGTACTATGGGGCATATTTATACTCCGTTTGCGCCGAATTTGCGTTGTTTTTTTCGACGCAAATTCGACGCAAAACTAACTCCATATTTATACTTTGGCGTTAGACGCGTCTAGCGCCAAAGTTCATGGAGTTAGCGTAATTTTTTTGCGTGAACACCTTCCTTGCGTTAATGATATGCAAGGTAGGCGTTCCCGTCTTAAAAAATGACTCCGATGCATATGTGTCGTATTTATACTCCCGGGCAAAAATGACGCCCGGGAGTGGGCGGGACTAAAAAACCTGCATTTGCGCCGGATTTTAGCGCCTGGGTCAGGGCAGGCGTTAAGGGACCTGTGGGCTCAGAATGAGCCCAGAGGTGTCCTCCCAAGCCCCCAGGGACACCCCCTGCCACCCTTGCCCACCCCAGGAGGACACCCAAGGCTGGAGGGACCCATCCCAGGGAAGAAAAGGTAAGTTGTGGTAAGTATTTTTTTAAATTTTTTTTGTGGCATAGGGGGGCCTGATTTGTGCCCCCCTGAAGTCCCCTGGGCATGGCCATTGGGCAAGGGGTCATGACTCCTGTCTTTGCTAAGACAGGAGTCATGTTAATGGCGTCTGGGCGCCAAACAAAAATGGCGCAAATCGGGTTAAGACGATTTTTTTGCCTCAGCCTGACTTGCCCCATTTTTGGACGCCCAAACGCCATTTTTCCCTACGCCGGCGCTGCCTGGTGTACGTGTTTTTTTTTCACGCACACCAGGCAGCGCCGGTCGGCTAACGCCGGCTAACGCCGGCTAACGCCATTCAATAAATACGGCGCCCGCATGGTGCTTCAGAATGGCGTTAGCCGGCGCTAATTTTTTTGGCGCAAAACTGCGTTAGCGCAGTTTTGCGTCAAAAAGTATAAATATGGCCCTATGTATGTGTTATTTATCAACCATGTACAATTGTTATGCATGCACACTCTAGTATAAATATGTCCCTCTGTGTTGTACAAAGTTTGCAACGGACATCACACGTGGACTCTATCAGCAGGAGACTCATTAAATTAGGGTTGTAACATGGGCAGATTCAAAAAAAGTTATATACTCCATCTATTCACATTTATAGGTAGATATGCAAATAGCACATAAAGTATAACTGAAAGTAACATCAGGATGTTTGCTAAGGTGTCAGACAATGCTAACCCACAGAATACAGAAGTTTGGGTCATGTAAGTCTACCTGCAATCCTGGAGTCACAGAGATTGGTACCTTGTATCACCAGGTAAAGCCTTACAACATACCCATACCTTAACTTCCTATGAACCATATCCTATGGTACAGACAGAGATCAGTAATGATGTCCCCAGTCCAGGGATCTTTCACTTGTATTGGTTGCATACATGTAGGCTTTTCAATCATGTGAGAAAACAGGGCTGATTGTAGAGGCCCCCTAACTTTTTTGCCCCCATTTTCCACTTTTTGCTGGTGTTTTCCTGACTCTGATGGTGCCCTGGGTACTGCTAACCAGTCCCAGGGCCTGTGCTCTGTGTAAAATGGATATGCAAATTAGGCTAATTATAATTGGCTAAGTGAACCTACCTATAAGTCCCTAGTATATGGTAAGGCATGTAGGTTTAGGGACTACAGCATAGGTAGTGCACCCATAGGTGCACTGCTGAGGTGCCCAGTGTCATTTTAAAGGCAGGCCTGCCTTGCTGGCTGCTTTTCAATTAAAGTTAGATGCAAATTTGACTTTGGAATTAAAAGTAGTTCCAAAGTCTTAAACTACTTTATTTTTACATATAAGTCACCCCTAAGGTGTGTCCTATGTGCCCCTAGGGCTGGGCGCCATGTAACTATAAGCAGGGACTTTATAAAAATAGTTTTGTAAGCCCTGGTGAGGTAAAAACAGCCAAATTCGTTTTTCCCTCATTGTAGTAAATGGCCTTCATAGGCTAGAATGGGGAGACTTTATTTTAATTTTTAAAGTCTCCTTAAATGATGCATACCAAGAATTTGGTATCAAATTAATTGTTGTAATAAATCCCACAACTTCCAGTTGTTGGATTTTATAAAAATTGTTCAGGTAAAGAGTTTTAAACTTTACCTAAAAAGTTGCCAATTTCAGCCCTGCATTGTTTTTGCTGCTGTGCTCTGATTGGCCAGGCTCTAGCAGTCTGGCCAGGCTGAATTGATGAGGTGTGAAGTGGCCTGGCTTCACACAAAGGAATGTGCCTGTGGGAGGGAATCTCCCCTCAGCAGATGGAGAGGCAGGAAGGGGGAGGGCTGCCAAACTGGTCTTCAAAGGCAGAGAAGGACATTTGGAGCAACCAGCAACACCCCCACATCCTGCAACCCCAGACAACTAGGTGCCCCCTTGATTAGATTAGGAGAGGGCAGGAGAGGGGTGTGTTTATGATTTTTAGCCACACCAGTGGGTGGGCTCAGCCAGATGTAACCTCCAAAAATCAGATTCAGCCATGATGGATTTTTGGAGAATGTTGCCTCCTTGGATTGATTTTTGCCACACTTCATAGGAAGTGGTCATCACAGGGGGAAGGACCCTGCACCTGATTGGAGAACCAGGACCCCCCTGCTTTTCACCCAGGATCAAGGATAAAACTGGCAGACCTGCACCCACACCTCAGTTCCCTACCACATCCAACAAGGAAGAACAACAGAAGAAGGAGGACTGCCCTGCTGGACCCCTGGCTTGCACCTGGAACCTGCACTCAGAAGGACTGCACCAGCTGCACACTTGGGCTTCACCACAAGAAGGACTTTGCCTGGCTTCAACTGGTTCAAGGAGGGACTTCCTGTTTGCTACAGGTGAAAAATTGCTAACCAGAGTCCCATGCACCAACTCCTGAAGAAAGCGACCAGCTGACCACTGTCCAGTGGCCAAAAAGGAGTTTGTGCCAGGTGCATTCTGGGAGTTGTAGTCCGTACCCCCCAAGGACCATCTCAGAACTTCTGGATCCTTGGGGTGAGCTGTGGACCTCAAAAGAACTATAAAAGGACATCTGGGAGAAGCCCCAGAAGTTTGGAGAAGTTTGGACAACTTTTGAAAAAAAGCTCCATAGAGGGACTGACCCGCTGCGGCAACTCTTGCAGTCTTGCCTCAACCGCGACCCAGCCTGATTTGCTGTTTCGTCCCGGTAAAGAAAATCTCCAAGAAAGAGACTAAGGGGGTCATTCTGAACCCGGCGGGCGGCGGGAGCCGCCCGACTGGAGGGAACCGCCGAATGACCGCACCGCGGTCAAAAGACCGCGGCGGCCATTCTGGCTTTCCCGCTGGGCCGGCGGGCGACCGCCAGAAGGCCGCCCGCCGGCCCAGCGGGAAACCCCCCTCAACAATGAAGCCTGCTCCGAATGGAGCCGGCGGAGTTGTAGGGGTGCGACGGGTGCAGTGGCACCCGTCGCGATTTTCAGTGTCTGCAAAGCAGACACTAAAAATCTTCATGGGGCCCTGTTAGGGGGCCCCTGCACTGCCCATGCCACTGGCATGGGCAGTGCAGGGGCCCCCAGGGGCCCCACAACACCCGTTCCCGCCATCCTGTTCCTGGCAGTAAAAACCGCCAGGAACAGGATGGCGGGAAGGGGGTCGGAATCCCCATGGCGGCGCTGCAAGCAGCGCCGCCATGGAGGATTCCCTGGGCCAGGGGTAAACCGTCGGGAAACCGCCGGTTGCCCTTTTCTGACCGCGGCTTTACCGCTGCAGTCAGAATGGCCCAGGAAGCACCACCAGCCTGTTGGCGGTGCTTCCGCAGTCCCCAGGGTCGGAATGACCCCCTAAGTCCGAAGGTAAAAAGTTGACCGGGACCTCCCAGCCAGCATATCCGAGGAGGGCTCCATGGACGTCGGATCAAGATCCAGGTTTACCCCGGTCGAAGGATTTTCACCTCAAAAAAATGACTAAGTACGAAGGTAAACATCTCCACCGAGAATTCCCGCTTCGCGTATCCGGAGAAGGGCTCCAGGAGGTCGGAATGGACTGGCAGGTTCATCCCACTGAAGAAAATCTTCAAAAAAAAGAATAAGTGTGAAGGTAAACTTTTAACCGAGGCCTCCCGCGGCCTGTAGCCGAGCAGGGCTCCATCGTGGTCGGCCTCAAATTTCGTTTTTGCCCCGGTCGAGGTGCAACCAGATGACCCAATTGGCGCTTTTTGTTTCTAGGCGCAAAAAAAAAAAGATCTTTAACAATTCATATCTCCGGTTCCCCTTATCCGATTTTATTCGTTTTGGTGTCATTTTAAAGATCAAAATATAATCTATTTTTGTAAATTGGTTTTGGATTTTTAAACTGTTTCCTGTGTTTTATTTAATTACTGTTTTGTGATATTTTAATGCTTTACACTCTGTCTCCTAAGTTAAGCCTTGACGCTCGTTGCCAAGCTACCAAGGGTTGAGCTGGGGTTAATTTACTGAGACCTAACTGGACCTTAGTGGAGGTTAGTGGCCTGTTGCTAAGTGTAGGTACCTACCTGCCCTTACCAATAACCCATTTTCCAACAAATCACATATGTCAGTCCACAGTGACATGCACATTGGTCTACAAAGTAAGAACACACTGACAGCTAGCGTGAGAGGATGGTTCTGACCATCTAGTCTGTCCTGATTTCTTTCTCTTTTTGACCACCTGGTTTTTTACCTTTTACTGTTAGTGAGCCTCCTAGTCAGGGACCCACCCAAAGTAAGCTCATGGCAATATGGACTGCATGTGTGACCACTGGTGCCCCCTTGGGAAAGGAAAGGCTGCTCTGGCGCAGCAAGAGTAGGAGGCCCGGGGCTGGTTACATGTGATCATGTGTGTGCACCCATGTAAGGGCTGCATGGGGAGGGTTCCTGGTGTGTGCAGCCCAAGAACTGCGCTTAGGGAGCCTGGCACAGAAGGAACTATGCGGAGTGGTTGCAGACCTGGAGTAGGCCTCATGAGATAGGTATACCCAGAGGAGGGATAGTCTGTATGCTTGCTGTCTTTTCACTGTAGAGGCACTCTATTCAATACTAATAGGAAAGAGTGGCCTAGGTCATAACTCAGGTCCTCTAGGGCCCACAGAGACCACAGTCGCACCAATGTACACTGTAACCTGTATGAAATAAAGGATGCAGTAGGTTACAAAAGCATAGTAGTACTACTTATGGGTCAACCAGGAATGTCATCTTTCTCTTGCTCAGCTCAGGATTAGGGTCAATTACTGCTCTATCCAGCTACCTGAGCATGGCCTTACATCAATCAGCCAGTTGTCAGCCCCTGGCAGGAAATGGGCAGAGAATCCATGGAAGGAATGTTAATGAGGAGAGGCTGAGTTTCAGAGCACATGTGGCTCAACCTCCTGGACAACGCTATCTTTGAGCTATCCCAGAAGACTGTGCAGGAAGGAGGGGACAGGGGCAAGGAAGTGATGTGGCACACAGTACAGGTCTGCTAGACCCTTCCGCCCCTACTTAAGAGGTCCTGCACAGGGGAGAGCTCTCTCTTTCTTGGCTGTGGATCATTGCTCTACACTGAGCCTGCAGATGAGCGTCATGGGCAACTGGAAAGAAGAAGCCCCTGACTGCCCCCTGGGGCAGGCACTCTACCCCTGAAGGACTTCAGGCCCAGAAAGGCGCAGGTCAGGGCCAGGTAAGCTGGCCCCCTTACTCCCCCTGATGACTAGTTGGGGGAAAGACAGGGCTGGTGCAAGGAAAGCGCCCTGCGTAGAAGAAAAGGAGGGCACCCAGGTGAAAGCCTGGTGTAGGGAGTCATTGGGACTGGCCCCCTATCATCTGGGACCCTTCCAGGCCTGGAGGGATAGGGAGAGTCCTCCTGGTGGCAAGGGCTCATCACCTGGAGCAAATCAACATCAGAACCGACCAAATCGGCCCTCGGGGGCCCGAGATATTCAAAGAAATAGGTCTGTGACCTTTAACCTACTCCTGAGCGAGCGCCAAAGCATGTGGGGCTCTGCCGCAGCTCTGGTTGATGCCCCCGGGGAGAGCCAGGGCCGGGGAGCTGTCCACAAACTGAAGTAAAGCCAGGGGCCACCGTTGCAACCCCTGTGAAGTCAAGCAGAGGGCCCCGGAGCCCATCCAGAGGCCACACACATCCACTGGGATACGCAACCCCCTCTCAATCCTGCGCCTTGATTTCCACCTCCTCCACTCTCGAGTGAGACTACCAGACAACAGGACAGGCCAAACGCTATCAACAGCCACCGGCCCAAGTCCTTCTGGCAAAATGGGATCCCTCCAAGCAGCTGGCCCTACGGTGCAGGCTAGGCTCCCCTTCTGGCATTCCCTCATGGAACCAACCAGGCTATGAGATTGCGTCTCGGACATCCTGGGACACAGACCACCCACACTCCCTCTCCTCTGAGACAAGATATGGGAACCCGAACCCATCCCTTTAAACTTGGGTCCTACCTGGGACACAAGCCTCTCCACCACACCTGGTTGGAAAAATACCTAGATCACTGTCTTTAGGAACACCCACTAATGCCACACCAGACCCTCTGGCACTCAACCAGAGGTCTGCCTCCTTTGCAAGCTCCCTGGGGTCAGAGAGCTCACACACTGACAAGTTTTGGAATAACCCTGAACAAAACAACGAAGCAGGTGCTCTCTGACAATCAGATTGAACAGCCTTTCAAAATTGTATACTGTGCTACCCTTCACCCATCCATCTAGTGCAATGCAGCAATCCTCCACAAACTCCTCCCAAGGCTGGTGGGAGAGTTTCTTACAACCCCTGAACCTCTTTCTGTAATCCTCAGGGGAATAACCATACTTCTAAATCAGTGCGTTCTTCATAGTGGAGTACCCCTCCCTATCACTCCCTTCCGGAGCCAGTAGAGCATCCCTCACCTTCTCAGGAATATAGCTTCCTAGGCCAGTCCCCCAATCCTTCTCAGAGATCCTGTGCTCTCCCAGAGCCCTCTCATATTCTTTTAGCCACTTACGTATGTCACCCCCGCTCTTGCAACCTCTCTTCCCGCCTATCTCAAATCTCATGAGGCATCAAGGAATGAGAGATAGCCCTTCTTCCACTGGACTCAGCAAGGGACTCCCTATCACTGGGGCCTTCCCTGTCAACTGGCGTCCCCGTCTGGTCATTCCCCCCTCCTACTCAGACTCTCTACTACTCTCTAGTGATGAGGTCTGGGAGTCCTCCCATTGGGAATCCTCAATACACTCAGGATCCTCTGGTTAGCCCCTAAGCACACTATTCCCCTGGGCATATATCACAAACCTTTCAAAGAAATTCAGATATCTCCTGAGGTCCCCACTCACTGGCAGTCCTCTCTCTCTACAGAACCCCTCTAATTCCTCCTGTGTGGGATATGGCAGGTCATCTAGGTTAAAGATTGGCCCCATTTTGAAAAGTGTGACAACCCAAATACCCAATCAAGAGAAATGAAAACAGGAAAAATGACCAATGAGAGAAAGTTAGGAGAAGCAAAACATGTGATGGTCTAAAATATAGTTTGTGGTGCAACAGTGAGTCACAATGGTACTGTGCAAGTGCAAGTCCTATCCTCACTGCTGACAACCAATGTTAGAAATGGGGTTTCTGGTTGGCTAGGATATGCACCTAAGCCAGGCAGAACCCACCCACTCAGGTCTGGGCAAGGGAGTTACATGTCCAAGATAACCGCTGATCGTCCCTTGGTAGCTTGGCACGAGCAGTCTGGCCTATCCCAGAGGCAATATGTAAAGCGTTTGCACAACACACACAACACACGTGACTCACTAGTCCCACCGCAAAGGAAATACAACACAAAGTTATATAAAAATAAAATGTGTTGTACACAACATTATTAGACCAAACAAAACATGTCAGCAATACCCTGCTACCCAAGCAGTTGTCAGAACGTTACACCATAGTTACTCTGCAGAGATCAGCAGTAGCCACACATGACACACCGGTTACTTCAAAGTCAAAAGAACTTTATTTCGGCTACAAGAGCCATAAAAGCACATAGCAGCAATCAATGAATTCACAAGGTTATATAAAATATGTAGAGTACATGTAGCTAGATACAACTAATAAAATTAAATGCACTCTCAGAGTGAAATTATGCATTCTTGCTAAAACCATATATACAGATAAAAAGTTTCCTCTGACAATCCAGCTTGCCCCATGGAACTTGGCAACAGCAATCACTAACGTCGGGAAAGTGTCTGATCTGAGAATTCGGAGGGCTATGTCGGACCTGCGAACTTCCAGCAGTCTAAAAGCCGGGGCCAGCCATTTCCTATGAGAGGCAGTGTATGCAGGGCAGACAAATAAGACATGATGGAGGTTTTCAATGGGTGCTTTGCAAGCTGGGCAGATGGTTGTTTCGTCATGTGACCAGGGACTGGTAAGTAATCTTAGTGGCAAGGTGACAATGTGGAACTGGAAGTACAACTTCCTTTCTTTTGGCACCGTGATTATGTCCCGGAAAGCCTCATATTTGTACGTCTCTTTTAAGTTGGCAAAATCACATGATAATGTAGAGTGAAGTGCAACCCCCAGATCTTCAGAGTTTACTATATGCCAATACAAGTTTTTGAGGTCGCTTTTTGAAGGAAAGGAGGTAGTGGTTGGAGAATCTCAGAGTTCTCTAAGCCCAAGCGAATAAAGCAGCCCCTGGATGTGTCTAAGCCGGGGCATACTAGAAGAAAGGTCAGCTTCTAAAATGACCTGCAGGTCTACAGCAAAGAAGGCAAGATCTGGGGTAGTCCAAAGATGCTGCCACTACAAAAGGGGACATAGGCGTTCGTTGTGGCCAATAAGTTTCATGCCTAGGTTCTTAAAAAGCAGAAACAGTGGAGTACTTGGCAGGAGGGACACAAGATTTCTTAGGAAATTATTTTCAGAAATCGTTATTTCTTGGGCTTTGGCATAGCCCCACAGTTCAGCCCCTTGAAGGGCTGAGCTCACAGCCTTGGCTTCATATTTCTGGATTGCAGGGTGTATTGGTTTGGTATTCAAGAGGTAAAAATTATTTATTAAAACACCCGCTGTATGCTTTAGTTTCAGTGCTTGCTTGGCAATATATGACTTCCAATAAATATTTTCATTTAACATTATGCCAAGGTAACTAAGGCCCTCATTACAACCCTGGCGTTCAGTTATAAAGCGGCGGTAATACTGCCAACAAGGCGGTGGTAAAAAAAAATGGAACTATGACCACAGCGGAAACCGCCAACACAGACAGCCACTTTAACACACCGACCGCCACAGCGGTAGCAACAAGCACTGCGGCGATAACCGCCAGGCAGAAGACAATGTTCTGCCCACTGTATTACAACAGGCCTATCCGCCACCTTTTAACGGCGGTACCAATGACAACAAAAGCATGGTGGAAACAGATCTCAGAAGTCAAAGGACTCACCTCTGGACACTCAGGGAAGAACCACACGACCATGGAGCCCGAACTGCAGGTGTTCCCCATGCTGGTCTATCTCCTCCTACACCAAGAATACCAACGCCGGCGACAACGACCACAGTGAGTACTGCTGCCTTGCACACAGGGGAGGGGGGATGAAAAAGAGAGTGACACACACATACAACACGCAACACCCCCACCCCCAACAACATACACACAAACAGATGCAACAACATTTCACATCTACCCAGTACCACTCAGGAATAATGCAGGGACAAAAGGAAGTGATTGAAGTGAGTGTAATAAGATAAAATTCTAGAGATACTTCATCAAAATTCAAAATCAATGTTTACTGATATACAATTGGAGGGACACTGCTCAGTCCATAATGTCCGTGGGCCACAGGGCCACATCACATAGAACAAGGCCCCAACTTACTCCTGCATCAACACGGAGAGGCACTGCTGGGGCATCAGGTCAAAAATGCACAGGCACCTCAGGGGTATGGGGAATGGGAGGCATCTCAGCCGGAAGATGGTACAACACCACTTGTCCTGGTAGGGGCAACATGCCCTGTGCGATGTCCTGGGGAATGCAAAACCCCAGTCTTTCAAGTGGGTGGTTTGCCCACTGCTTGGTCCTGGGGAATGTAAAGCCACAGTCTCTCAAGTGGGTGGTTTGCCCAATGCTTGGTCCTGGGGAGTGCAAAGCCACAGTCTCTCAAGTGGGTGGTTTGCCCACTACTTGGTCCTGGGGAGTGCAAAGCCACAGTCTCTCAAGTGGGTGGCTTCTCCACTGGGCCTTGTGCCCAGTGTGCTTCATCCTGGCAAGAAGGGGGTGAGTGGATGCCTGCTTCCATGGGTTCTGGAGGGGGCTTTGTGCCCAGTATGCTTCATCCTGGCAAGGAGGGGGTGAGTGGATGCCTCCTTCCACTGGTTCTGAAGGGGGCCTTGTGCCCAGTAATGCAGATCTTTGTGAGTGCAAGGTCACAGTCTCTCACCTGGGTGTCATACCCACAGGATTTGCAGTGGGCAGGATGCATTACACTCCATGGAGTCAGAACTACACACTGCCCACCGGCAGCAATGGCTGCTCAGTGGTGGCAGTGCCGGTGCTGGTGTTGGTGTTGCTAGTGGTTGGGGGAGGCTCCAGCCCTTCCCCTGCAGCCTCGGACGGCTGCCCACAGGGGCTGCTGCTGCTGGCAGTGGTGCTAGTGGTGGTGCAGGTGGCGGTGCTGATGGCGGTGTTGGTGTTGGTGCTAGCAGTAGTGGCGGAAGGCTTCAGCCCTTCCCCTGCAGCCTCGGATGGCTGCCCACTGGGGCTGCTGCCGCTGGCAGTGGTGCTAGTGGCGTTGCAGGTGGCGGGCTGTCAGTGGTGGGAGGAGGCTCCAGCCCTTCCCCTGCAGCCTCGGATGGCTGAAGTGACATGGTTAGTGTTGGGGCTCAGATTCTGTCATAGCACCGGGCCTCCAGTCTCTCCTGCCTGCAGGGAAAGGCCCTTTGCCCTTGCCCTTAACGTCTGGTGGTGCCTCCTTGCCATCTGGTTGTGCCTCCTTGCCGTCTGGTGGTGCCTCCTTGCCCTTCCCCTTTGAAGCTGGTGGTTCCAACTTGCCCTTCCCCTTGTAAGCTGGTGGTGCCTCCTTGCCCTTGGCAGCTGGTGGTACATCCTTGCCCTTCCCCTTGACAGTTGGTGCAGGCACACTGCCATTGCTGATGGGTGTCTCCTTGGAGCCTCTCACACCTGCAGTAGCTGCAGGAACTACAGTGGGCGTGGACTGGGTAGCTGAGGTACTAGCCCGGGTTCTGCTCACTCTGGCCCAACGTGAAAGACGGGGCAGGGGTAGGAAAGAGGTCAACGGCGATGAGGAAAAGCTTCTTAGGGACACTGGGGCGAGAAGAGGGTGAAGGTTTGGAAGTGGAGGAAGAGGGAGTGGTTGTAGGAGCTGTCTGCCTGCTGTGTTTGGGTGCAGGTGCATGGGCTGGATGCTGCTGTGAGGTGGATGGCTGTTGGGTGTTTGAGTGCTTGTGTTTGTGTACTTCGGGAGGAGTGGGCACAGAAACAGTGGGAGAGGACACAGGGGACGTGGGTCTGGATGTGGGGGTGGTGACTACCAGTGAGGGGCGTATAGTGATAGGCGTGATGGTGATGGAGGCAGTGGGTGTGGATGTAGTGGATGCAGGTGTGAGTGGACACGCTACTTTGAGGGAGGTGGACAAGGAGGATGAGGGGGACACAGTGGAGGCAGTGGATGTTGGTATGCCAGCATCTGGATGGTGTTTGTGTGAGTGCCTGTGGTATGATGTGTGGTGCTTGTGCTTGCCTGAGCCACTCTTGTATGTTGTCTTGGGCGCATGCTGGTCTGAATGTGTGCTTGGGATGGGTTGGGGTTCAGGGGCATGGGGCTGGGCAGGGGAAGTTAAAGGGCGGAGGCTAGAGACAGGAACAATGGCTGCCATCAAGGAGGAGGCCAGAGCCTGGAATGATCCCTGTTGGGCCACCACACCAGAGCGAATGCCCTCCAGGAATGAATTTGTATGTTGCAGATGCCCTGCCAGGCCCTAGATGGCATTCACTATGGTTGACTACCCAACAGAGATGGATCGCAGGAGGTTAATAGCCTCCTCACTCAGGGCAGCAGGGCTAACTGGGGCAGGGCCTGAGGTGCCTGGGGCAAAGGAGATGCAGGCATGGGAAACTCGCTGAGGGGCTGCTGGGAGGGCGGTGCTGATACAGGGGTGGCGGCTGTACCTGTAGTTGGGATGGCCACAGAGATGCCCACTACCACTAGGGAGCTTCAATCCGGAGGAAGTATCACTTTCAGAACTGTCACCTCCAGTCGCTGCCATGGTACTCCCCTCGCCCTTCCTCCCACTGGTGCCCTCACCCTCGGTTGATTCGGCCTCGGGGACCCTGTGGGAAGCAGCTCCCTGCGTCATCGGTGCCTCTGCTCCTCCGCCAGATGATGCTAATGCACAGAAGGACAGGATGACAAAACAAAAAGGGGGGGAGAGACAGAGGATACAGTTGGTCAATGGCAGCAACAACACCACCGTTGGCGTACTCAACACACAGGGAACACTGCAATACACTACCAGTCACAATGCTAGTTACCAGGCTATGGACAGTAATACCTAACGCCAGTTGCATCATACCTGAGACCCACAGAGCCCTGCCCAGTAGTGTATACCCACTAGCTTGTTTGGAGGTGGAGTTCATCAGCCCTTCCCCAACATGGAACCTACCCTACAATGTCCAGCCTAGCCTAGGGGCACCAACAGGCGCACATCCCCCACCCAGAGACCATCCCACCACGTGCAAGTAGTATATTGGGAACTGTACTCACCCCCCTTGTGCCTGCTGTGATGCCCTCAAGCGCCCATCCAGCTCCGGATAGGCCACCACCAGTATGCGGAACATCAGAGGGGTCAGGGTTCGACGTGCACCCCTTCCTCGTTTGGGGGCCATCCCCAGCTCAGCCTCCGCTGTCTTCCGTGCCCAGCATATCAGGTCCTCCCACCATTTGCAACAGTGGGTGCTCCACCTGCCGTAGACCCCCAAGGTCCGCACGTCCTTGACAATGGCACACCATATTCCCTTTTTTAGATGGGCACTGACCTGCAGAGGAAATACACATAGAAAAAGTTTTTACAGTTTGCAGTTTTACATACATGCAGCACGCAGCCCAGCACCCCTCAACCACCCCCCTTACACGAGGCCCTCACATACAGCCCTCTGTGCATTCATGCCCCATGCATCGTGCTCACAGTGTACTCACCTGTTGTCTGGAGCCCCATACAGCAATGGGTACTGGGGTAGGACCCCATCCACCATTCTATCTCCAACTCCGCAGTGGTGAAGGCAGGAGCACTTTCCACAGTGACTCGAGCTATGGTCGGTTCCAGACACAGGTCACAGCAGCACTTGCAGTATAGGTCCTCTCCTGTTGAAGGTCAGGTAGCAAGTGAGTGAACAGAATGAAAATGGTGGTCACGTCCGCGGCGGTGCGTACTGTCACCGCCGGCGTACATCACCATTGGCTACTGTAACCCATAGGGCACAATGTTAACCAATGAGGAGTTGCACGGCGGTACTTGACCGCCTGCCACAACGCCGCACAATGTCAGCGCCATTACCTTATTTCCACTTGTCCATCCACACAGGATTTCGGGGGGGGGGGGGACAGGCCATGGCACCTAACTGCGTGACAGCACACATAGGCAGAATTGGGCATAAACATCAACATACTGTTTCTGTCACAACATGCAATGCACTGTACATTTAGGAAATGTTGAAAACTGACCAGATGCTCATCGTTTTGCCCCCTAGAACTACTGAGAATGAATAGGAGATGGAGACATCCCCCCATGAACAGGCCCCTGGTGGACTTGGCAACAATGCAGGGCAGGCATATTCTCCTCACCTGCAGACTTGATAGGGCCACAATTCAAGAACTGTGTGCCCAATTGGAGCCCGACCTGATCTCTGCTATCCGTCACCCCACTGGGATACCCCCTCTTGTGAAAGTCCTATCTGTACTCCATTTCTTGGCAACTGGCTCCTTCCAAGTGACAGTGGGCGTTGCAGCCGGAATGTCACAGGCAATGTTCTCAAATGTGCTGACCAGAGTGTTGTCTGCCCTGATGAAACACATGCGCAGCTACATCGTTTTCCCCCAGGTGGAGGATTTGGCCACAGAGAAAGCTGACTTCTATGCATTGGGACATATCCCCAACATTATTGGGGCAATAGATGGTACACGTATTGCCTTTGTACCCCCCCCCCCCCGGAGAAATGAACAGGTGTTCAGAAATCAAAAGAGCTTTCACTCTATGAATGTGCAGATAGTGTGCCTGGCGGACCAGTACATCTGCCATGTAAATGCAAAGTATCCTGGGTCTGTGCATCATGCCTCTATCCTGAGGAATAGCAGCATCCCATATGTGATGGCTCAAATCCAGAGGCACCGGGTGTGGTTAATAGGTGAGCCCATGGTCCCCACCCAGTGGATAATGGTGTATGGGTATGGGGTTAGCCCTAAGGGTTAGTGTCTGGCTAACAGGTATCTCTTGGTATTTGCAGGTGACTCTGGTTACCTCAACCTCTCATAGCTACTGACCCTATTGAGGAAGGCCAGGACAAGGGCAGAGGAATGTTACAATGAGGCACATGGGCGAAAAAGAAGAATTATAGAGCGAACCTTTGGCCTCCTGCTGGTCACGTTTCGGTGCCTCCATCTAACATGTGGTTCCCTGTGCTACTCACCCAAGAAGGTGTGCCAGATCATTGTGGTATGTTGCAGGTTGCACAACTTTTTCTTAGGTCGCCAGGTGCCTTTTCTGCAGGAGGATGAGGCTGGGGATGGGCGTGTGTCAGCGGTGAAGCCTGTGGACAGTGACGAAGATGAGGCAGAGGA
Source organism: Pleurodeles waltl (assembly GCF_031143425.1). Lineage (NCBI taxonomy): Eukaryota > Metazoa > Chordata > Amphibia > Caudata > Salamandridae > Pleurodeles > Pleurodeles waltl. The sequence goes on along the minus strand of NC_090440.1, from coordinate 1,062,260,591 downwards.
TGAGGATGTGGACAACAGAACAGCAATCACTTTACAATACTTCCAGTGACACACAGGTAAGAGACTGTAACTTCACCTACCATTACAGTTTTGTGTTGTAAATTTTAACTGGCAGGCAGATATTCCCACTACCATGGTCACTTACTGTACCCTTTGACATGTCTATTTACAGATATGTGTGCCCCACTCTGGCTCCTGGTGTATTGACTGCAGCAAACAAAAGGTCATACCTAAGTATACATTATTGAACAGTTGAATTGCAATGTCTTCAGATTGTAAAACAAATACATAGTTAAATCACTTGACAGACTCAGTGCTTGTATTTTTTAGACTGATGTTTATTCATGTGCTAATAAGAGGATGGGGTATTGCTATAGGCTGGGGGGGGTGGAGGAGAGTCCAGGATAGAGTCCAGTCTGTTTGTATCACAGGTGCATTGTCCAAGGGGGCATGGGAAGTGGAACAATGGCAGTTCAAGATGGACAGGGTGACAGAGTGAGACACAAGGGTGACATTCAGGAGAGTCTTATTTCCTGGAGGGGGTCTTAGCAATGTTCTCTGGCTTCTGCCTGGATCACAAGGACCATTTGCTGGGTGGTTCTCCTTCTGCAGGGGGTGGGGTGTTGGTGGCCTGTTGTTCCTGTGGTGGGGCCTCCTGTCCACTAGCATCAGTGGAGGTGGAGGGCTGTTCATCTGTTTGGCTAGTGCCAGGGGCCCGCTGGTTTGCCACTGCCTCACCTCAGGGTGTTGGCCATGTCTGCCAACACCCCTGCAATGGTGACCACGGTGGTGTGGATGTCCCTCAGGTCCTCCCTGATTCCCAGATATTGTACCTCATGCAGCTGCTGCGTCTCCTGTAACTTGGCCAGTATCTGGCCCATCGTCTCCTGGGAATGTTGGTATGCTCTCAGGATGTTGCTGAGTGCCTCGTAGAGAGTTGTTTCCCTGGGCTTGTCTTCCCCTTGTCGCACAGCAGTCCTCCCAGATTCTCTGTTGTCCTGTGCCTCTGTATCATGAACCGTGTGCCCACTGCCACTGACCCCAGGTCCTGTGTTTCTGGGGTGGCTTGGGGTCCCTGTAGTGGTAGATACTGATTGACGTGTCCTGGGACAGAGGTATGAGCCCGCTGGGTGGGTGCTGTGCTGGTGTTTCCTGAGGTGGGAGGCCCTGTGGTGGTATGAGACTGTGCCTGGGTAACCAACTGTCGGGAGGTCCCTGATGGGCCAGCTTGGTCATCCTGATCAAGGCGAGCAGAGCTGCTGTCATCACTGTGGGCCTCTTCTGAGAGGGGCTGGATGTTGCTGGCACCTCCTCTCTGGTGACTTTGTGTGGGGAACCTGTGGGGATGTAAATGTAGTGTTATTGTTTCTGGGTGTGACATCTTGTGCATGCATGTGTTGGTCTCTATGGTTGTGAGTGCCCTGTCAGCTCAGCCTTGTATGAGTAGTTATTGTGTAGGCTAGGTGATTCTATCTAGTGTGCATGATGTGGTGATGGGTATCTATGCAGGGCTGTAAGTGGTGTCCATGCACTGGTTGTGCATGCAGTACTGGGATGGGTGGGTTGTGATGGTGGGGTGTATGTGAGGTGGTGTGATAGGCGTGAGATTAGGGGTGGGGGTATGTGATGGTGGTGAGGGTAGGGGTGGGGGTATTTGATGGCATGCAGGTAGGGGGGTGAAAGTAATAGAGAGTTGACTTACCAGAGTTCAGTCCTCCTGCTACTCCTGCCAGGCCCTCAGGATGCAGTATTGCCAAGACTTGCTCCTCCCATGTTGTTAGTTGTGGGGGAGGAGGTGTCTTGTTACAACGGAACGCACCTTCCCCCGTAGGTCGTTCCACCTCTTCCTGATGTCATCCCTTGTTCTTGGGTGCTGTCCCACGGCGTTGAACCTGTTCACAATTCTCCGCCATAGCTCCATCTTCCTAGCGATGGATGTCTGCTGCACCTGTGTTCCGAATGGCTGTGGCTCTACCCGGATGATTTCTTCCACCATGACCCTTAACTCCTCCTCTGAGAACCTGGGGTGTCTTTGTGGTGCCATGGGTGTAGTGTAAGTTGTGTGTGATGGTGTGTGGGGTGATGTGTTGGGGTGTGTGCTGTGAGGTGTGTGGATGGTGTATGGGTGATGGTGTTCTGTGGCTCTAGTTGTGTGGGTGCTCTTGCTGCATCTCTCTCTAGTGGCAATTTTTGTTAGTCGTCAAGGGATGTGGGTAATGTGGGTGGGTGTTTTATAGTGGTGTGGGTGTGGTGTGTGTATGGGTGTCAGGTGTGTGTTGTTTGAATTGTCCAATGTGGTGTTGTTTTGTATGTGTGTGTTTATTTTGAGCGCAGTGGTATGTACCGCCAATGGTTTACCGCGGTTGAATGTCCGCTGCGGTGATTCGTGGGTCATAATGTTGTGGGTGTAGTTCTGTTGGTGTAATGGTGTGGGTTTTGGTATGGTCAGTTTATCACTGACTTTTGGGCTGGCGAATTTGTGTGTGTGTCTGTATAGTGACGGATTGCTATGTGTGGGTCATAATATGGGTAGCGGTATACCGCCATAGTAGCGGTATGTTGGTGGCAGACAGCATGCCGGTAAGCGGGACTTACCACCAATGTCATATTGAGGGCCTAAATGTGCCCACCTTTTCCATTGGGGTACCCTCAAGAATAAACTTCCCTCTGAAGGATCTATGGGGATTGAGCGTCATCACTTTAGTTTTAGAAGCATTGATTTCAAGTCCCTGCGTGGAACAAAATTCCTCAAAGCACGTGAGGAGTTTCAATAATCCTTGCCGTACACCCCTTCACACCTGGATTCTGTCAGTTAGCTGCCCCTTGTCATCCCACCTGACATGTGCATAAATACCCTCATGAAGGGGAATTAGTAGTACAAGAATGTGCTCGGGCATTCCCATTAATGAAAGGACATCCCACAGCTTGATACAGGGTTTTAAGTCAAATGCGGATTTCAAATCCACAAAAACAACATACAGATTCCCTTTGCCAATAAAAACTGTTTTCCAGTATGAAAAGCAAAAACCGAAGGGCTTGCTCAATGGTAGATATTTTTTTACAAAAACCTGCCTGGAGGGGACTAAGGATGTCGGGTTCAGTCATCCAGTCTTGAATCTTGCCCAAAAGGCAGTGACAGAACACTTTCTGCACACAATCTATTAAGCTAATTGGCCTACAATTACAGTGAACTGCTCTGTCACCCTTTGTGAAAATTGAGACAAGAATGGCATCCTTCCAGGACTCAGGGATTGGCGCCCCAAATGCTATTGCATTCACTATGATGGTGATATATCTTGACCAGATTGCAATGTCGGTGAATAATAGGTCTGCTGGAACACCATCCGAGCCAGGTGCCCTACCACGCTTTAGAGTACCTAAGGAATATGCTATGTCCGCTTGGGAGAACAGTTGCAGCACTGGAGGGATGGGTGTTAGAGTAATATTTGAGCAGGGGTCCTTATGTTCAGAAGTTGTACTCTCATGGTCATAATAATACAACCCACTAAAATGGTCTACCCTGTCCTTTGGAGCAATATTAGTTCTAATGTTCAATTTGCTGTTTACCGGGCCACGAGCTACCAAGGACCAGAACTCACTACAGTTCCTCTCTTGTGCAGCGTCATTAAGTGCTGCCTACCACTTGTCATCTTGTTCACGCTTGGCTTTGCAGACAGCTGACTTGTAAAACTTTCTAGCTGAGCAAATGGCGTTTACATCCTTAGATTTAATAGCTTGGATTAGATTCTTGTTTGAGGACCGGCACTATTGTTAAACCAGCGATAACTACCCTTAAGCATCTTGTCATCAGGAGCTATATCTAGTGAGTAGTGGGCCGCAATACCCTTGAAGCATGAGGTGTGAGTTAAGCTTATTTTCTCATTGGGGATTGTGGGAACCACCTCTAAATCCATCAATGTGGTCCTCAAGATGTTGTTAGCAGCATTGATGAGTGTGGGTCGAGCCAGAACCTTATTCCACTTTAGGTGACGTTTGTCATTATCAAGACTAATTCCCTCTGGTGCTATTACTGAGGTGTTAATCATGGACATTGGGTTACACAAAGCTGACATATGGACTGAAAGAGGGTTGTGGTTGCTTTCAGGTCTCTCAATAACCATCATGTCGATGACTAGGGGCCATAGTCTTATGTCGACTAGACAATAATCAATTCTACTGGTATGGTTTACTTTGTTATATGCGTGACAAGCCTTTGCATCTGATTTGGTCCTGCCGTCAAGCACCCTGAGTCCAAATTGCATGGTCAGTGATTTTACTTGGACAGCAACTTGTGTCTACATTTTGATGGGCGGGATATCCAGGGCAGGGATAGACCATGACCAATCCTCCTCGTGGGCGGACCCAAGGTCATCCCAGTCAAGAAGTTGAAATATGACATTGAAGTCACCAGCCACAATGATTTTATAATGCCGGGAACAGTTTTGAAAAAATGCCTCCAGTACGCAGAGGGTTTCGGAGACCTGACCCCCCCAAACCCCTCTGCTGTAGACGTTAAAAATGACCACAACTGTGTCTGTCCAGAATGATAGGCGAAGACCTAACAGGTGGGGGAAATGAAATAGATAACTGTGATATGCAGCAGTTTAGTGATGTTCTAGTCCAAATGGTTAAACCCCCGGAAGGCCTGCCCTTGATAATGGCGAAAAGCAGGGATATAACAATTTGAGTAGCCAGTTCGAAATAGTGGAACGGTCGACCATGTCTCCTGGAGAAGACATATGCAGTGTTCCTCAATAAAGGAGGTAAAGGATGGGAAGGGGAGGATAGATCTCAGACTTGCCACATTCCATGAGACAAGTCATACTCCAGTGATTGGAGGGACCGTCCTGTTGGTTTGGCAGGTGGAGTTGGTTGAGGGGTGAGGGATCGTTCTCACTATTGCCCAGCAGGTTCTGGGTTGAGTGGTGATATTCATCTAGGGAAGCTGGCCTTACCCTAGGTGAGGTGTTCTCATGTTTGGCTGTCTGTTTTTAGATTGGTAAGTGATGTTTGTAGGGAAGGGAGAGAACAATGTTATCACAGTTGTGCAATGGGTCATGGGCAGTCTGGTGGAATCTGTTAGGAAAAGGAATGTGGGTGCTTGTGGTGACACTGTTGGGAACTACAGCCAGACCGGGGACAGTTGTTTTATGTAAGTCAGAGGGTAGTTCAACATGTGTTTCGGATGGTACTTCAAGTCAATCATTCTCACTGAGAGCAGATAGATTACCTGCTGGACAATAAGTGGGGCAAACCCCATAGTTCACAGGTGGCCTAGGATATTTTAACTGGATACAGGATTGCTCTGGAGTACTTCTCCTTGTGTCTAGGGCCATAGGTTATCCACCGTGCTCCTGTCCCTAAATGTCAACTTTAGCATGTTGAAGTGTGTGCCTAGATCAGGCCTTCTGACTGCATCAATAATATCCTCACATATTTCATAGTAGCAGCCTATTACGTGGAGAATCCAATGAATTGCCTTATTTCTGATAGAATCCCCCCTTCCCTTTATGCCAGTGGGTGTAGCTTAGCTACATTGACCATTAGAACAGTGTTTTTAGATTGAAACCGGTCAATGGCGGGCTGTGCAGTGCCCACACATGCTTTATAGCTCTCATTAGTCTGGTCAAGTGGATGCATGTGCTGGGGAAAATGGCCGCCTCCTTGGGCCTCAAAGCAGTCTGGCATATGTAGTTCCTTGCCAACGTTTTTAGCATGTCCCACGCCGGGAAGTACCCCCATTGCTTTATAGCGCTCGTTGGTCTGGTCAAGTGGATGCAGGTGCTGGTGAAAATGGCCGCCTCCTGGGGCCTCAAAACAGTCTGGAATATGTAATCCCTTGCTAAAGTTTCTAGCGCATCCCGCACTGCGAAGTGCCCTGACGTGCTTTATAGCGCTTGTTGGTCTGGTCAAGTGGATGCAGGTGCTGCTGAAAGTGGCCGCCTCCTGGGGCCTCCAAGCAGTCTGGGATATGTAGTCCCTTGCCAAAGTTTCTAGCGCGTCACAGGTTACTTATTATTCTGCAACATAAGCAGTAGTCATGAATCACATTACTAAGGAAACACACTTGTCATAAAAATATCATAAATGCCCATCCCAGGAACATTAAAAAACATATGGCAACTCATAAAACATATCAGTCTGTCATACCCATAAAAGGAACATCAGCACATCTATGGCACATTATCAAAAGGAAAGCCATGTTAACATAATAATCCACAATGTCCTTATCAGAAACATTTGAAATTATATGTCCATTAAGAGTACCTGTTTTTATGATGGCACAGCACCTCTAGTGCCACGAAGAAACACAAGGGGTCCCCGGTGCTTCTCTGCATAAAATGGTAGCCTTGGGCTGATGTTAGGGGGAGGTGGGCCGGCACACGTCCACTCTGGTTTTTATATGGGGCCCCTCCTGGGGCCTGCGATCTCTGTGGGGCCCCTCAGGACTTCGAGTGGCCCTCCTGGGGGAGCAAACACAAAAACCAACAGGGAGACCAGAAGGGGACCTTGCAGTGCAGGGGCACTTCTGGCACGGCTTCCATCCCGCCTGTGGTCTCTGTGCACGAGGATGAGGGCTCCGGTGGGGCGAGGGTCTCTGATGAGGCTTCCTTCCCTCGCCAGTCCTTCAGAGAATAAACTGTTGCCCCAGTGGGGCAGGGGGAGCCTCCGATGAGCCTTCCTTCCTCCCACCCATCATCAAGACAGCTGAGGGGCCCGGTGGGGCAGGGAGCCTCCAATGAGGCTCTCTTCCCTGCCCGTCTCCTCCAGACAGAGAAAGGCCGCCCAGGCCACCTCAGTGTGCAGGCACCAAAGTGGGTACCTGCTTGTGCCCTGGGGTCACTCCTCAGAGCGTACTTCATCCCAGGTGCACCCTAGGTGCACAGTTGCTCCTTTTCTTCACTTTAGTGGTGTCTCGGGGTCCCAGGGCAGTGCGTCCCTGAGTGCTTCACTTTGGCAATGCCCGGGTCCCGGCTGTGATATTAGGCAGGGGCAAAAGCACTTTTCAAAGCATGAAGTGAATTAAAACAAAAGCGCTCTCCAGCTGCTTTTTCAACAAGGCCAAGGTGGCTAGATTTAGCACCTTAAGGAAGAAGGGGCCTCTCTCACAGTGCCTTAAAGTGAGCGCTCTCCAGGCACAACATCAGGAGAAAGGAAGCACTCCTCATGCACTTCCAGCAGTTACAGGGGTCAGGGGCCACAGTACCCTGCCCCTGGGGGACAAAGTACAATGGAGCACAGAGCGGCAGGGCCAGACAGCAGACCAGGGCAAGGTGGATGCAGGCAAGGTCAGCACAGCAGCAGCAGTCCAAGGCGGTTCCTGTTGCGTTCTTCCAGCAGTATTCTGTGTCCAGTTCCAGAATTGTGGGGACAAATTCCATGTACTTACACTCAGTTTTAGCAATGGGTTAACAAAAATGGGGAGAGGAAGTTCCAACCAGTTACAACAGGTTCTGGGAGTGCCCGCTCTCTCCTCCAGCACAGACTGCAAACATCAGTTGGGGGTAAACAACCCTTTTGTGTGAGGCCAGGGCACAGCCTTTACAGATGCATGTGTGCTCCGCCTCCCCCTTCTCTCAGCCCAGGAAGACTATTCAAAATGCAGATGCACCTCTCTGACACCTCCACCCTCCCTGTGTACAGGCTGTCTGAAAAGTATGCATAAAGACCAACTATCACTCTGCCCAGACATGGATTGGAGTCAGGCTGCAAACCACCAGACATAAGCACAGAGAAATGCTCACTTTCTAGAAGTGGCAATTCTGCAATAGTAATACAAGCTGCATTTCTCACTACCATTACAACCTTACCAAACATATCTACCCTACGCCTCATAAATCAGGCAATACCCCTTAGGCTGCAATCTCATGAGAAGGCAGCACTCACAGCAGTGAGAAACTAAATTGGGTGTTTGTCACTACCAGGACAGGCCACGCTGCTAGGTACAAGTCCTGCCTTCTACATACATAGCACCCTGCCCATAGAGCTAGCTAGGGCCTACCTTACTGGTGACTTACATGTAGTAAAAGGGGAGTTCTGGGCCTGGCAAGTAAATTCATGCCAGGTCCCTATAGCAGCAAACTGCTCATGCAGGCCGTGTGCTAGCTGGCCTGCAACAGGTTTGAAAGGCTACTTCAGTGGGTGGAGCGAGCAGCCTTGCATTCCCACTAGTAATTATCTAATTTACAGCTCCTGGGTATAGAGATACCACTGTACAAGGGACTTTCAGGTAAATTAAATAGACCGATTATGTATTAGCCAATCATACCAACTTTAGAAGGGAGAGCACCTGCACTTTAGCACAGATCAGCAGTGATAAAGTGCTCAGTCCTAGATCCATCAGTAAGCGGTCAGAAAAAATTGGAGGAAGGAGTCAAAAAGTCAGGGGATGAACCCCAACACACTTCATCACATGGCATATCTGCTTTTCCACCCATAGGTTCTGCTGGCTTCCCCTCATCTGGTAGAAATGGTATCTGACTTCTCAGGGCACGATTGTGGAGCATGCAGCAGGCAACAATTATTTTTGAAACCTTGTTGGGTGAGGAGAGGGGGACTCCTCCTGAAATGTCCAAGCACCTAAATCTTGCCTTCAGGAGACCAAAAGTCTGCTCCACGACACACCTTTTCCTCCCATGGACCTCAATGTAGCAGACTTCCCCTGGGGTGGTTGGGTACCTCACTAGTGTCAACAACCAAGGAAGGTTTGGATAGCCAGAGTCACCTTTAAGCAAACTGGTAGAACAGTACAAACATATATGTGGGACGTGTACTATTGTGATGGTAGGAGACATAAGTGCAAACACACATTTCAAATCTAACTTACCAACCAGCCAAGCCCCTCTGTGTTGAGCCATGTCATCAGAAGTGGGACATTGCTGTTCTGCATGATAAGGGAATCATGGACTGATCCTGGATACTTTGTACTGACTTATGAAATGTACTGGTCTGCAAGACACACCACTTGAACGTTGATAGAGTGGCAGTTTTTCCTGTTCCTATATACCTGTTACTTGGCACCGGGGGGGACCAAGACTATATGGATGCCATCTGTGGTTCCAACCACATGTGTCCCATAGCATAAAACTCTGCCTTCACATAGGCCAATTCCCCATGTTGTGGAAACCTGCTGTAGCTGTCCAGGTATTTCAACAATGTACACAATACATCCTTCAAAACCAGACTGAACATGCGTTGAGACATCGCTGCAGTTAGGGGCACTGTATTCTGAAAGGACCCAGTGGCCAGGAAGTGTAGCACTGACATGACTTAAAGGATGGGAAGTATGATATAGGGGTTGCAAACGGCAGACATCTGATAAGGCTCCAACTGATCACAAAGAACCATGATAGCATGCCAATTTAGTCGATGTGTCTGGATACATGTCTCTCCTCCATGGTGTGGAGGTCTACGAGTAGACAGTACATTGGTAGTTGTTTTTCTCTCCTCATGGCAGGGTAACTATGTGGAAACATATAAATATTGTATGTGACATGAATAATACACACATCATGTAAATCTACATATACATGTCACAAACATCTGCTGTTGAGGTCGGTTCCAATCTCTGACATTTACAGTATAGCTCATTGCTATGCATCTGAAGACAATCTCCTTGTTGCATATTCCCTCAATTACCTATTGTACTACACTTGCATATTTATCTGTGACTTCCTGTATTTGTTAGCCCAGCCGACTTTACATGTTGCACACATATTCTAGCACATTATCTACAATAACAACACTCATAGGATCCTTAGAATAGGTGTATATCACTATCACCACAAATCCCTCAGTTACGCAGCTTTTACTACTCACATGCACAAATAGACAACTAAACATGAAGGCAGTACTTACAGATATACTGCACCATATAGGGCTTAGTTCATGATGCAGATCCCAAAACCTTTCCATGCATGTAATGTGCTCAAAATGGCAACCACCTGACCTATTGTACTAAAAATGTGAAAGTGACCTGAGTCCACCGGCGGATGTCATCATGGTGGTAAGTGGTCACAACCGCAGTCGAAATTGCCATTGGAACACATTGCTGCCTTTGGCTGACTTGGGCCAATGGTGATGTCCACCGACAGTGACGGTCCAGTACGTGGTGGACCTGACTGCCATCTTCGGCAGTATTGCTCACTTGACTCCTGACACTGCTTCCTGCAAGGCCTTCACTACCTGAGCTGGGGCTTTATTAGACATAGATGTGTTGTTACTGTTGAGTGTGGTATACTGTATATATATATATATATATATATATATATATATATATATATATATATATATATATGCTAAGAATGTGATGACCCTCTCTGTCTCTCTCTTTCTGTGCAACAGCATGGGCAGGCAAGGGAGATGGGGCACAGCTGAGTGGGGAAGTTGCTTGCCACGGGTTCCAGAGTGCGGATATCACCAACACCGAGTGACCCAGTGGCCCAGAGGGTGAGGGAATTGCCACGGGGGAGACAGGATCCTGTTCTTCATCATCTGAATCCTCCTTTAGTGGACACTCCCCTGGCAGCAGCTGACCCATCTGGGACCACCCCAGCACCATCTCAGTCCACCCCCCCTTACTATCACTGCCCTTCATGTAGCTCCCCACCCAGTTGGCCATGCCTGCTTACCCAAGAGAGTGAGCATCTCATTTGCCTCAAGCACCTCTGCCCTTGCCCTTGTCAGCCCTGCTGCCCTCAGTGAAGAGGGTATTGACCTCCTGAGGTACATCACTCTGGGTCAGTCGACCATCATGAATGCCATCCAGGGACTGGCAACTCAAGTCCAACAGAGTAATGCGTTCCTGGAGGGCATTCACGGTGCACTGGCTGGCCTACAGAGATCCTTTCAGGCTCTGGCCTCCACACTGATGTCAGCTAGTCATCCTTTGTCTCCCGTTCATCCTCCACCTTCCTCTTCCCAATCCCAAACCCCTCTTCCCAGACCCAGCCAAAGCACACAGACAGACAAGCATGCACTTACCTCAACACCCAGCGGTAGCTCTGACATACACAGCCACTACAAGGCACACCACAGGCATGCACACAAGCAACATACCCCTGCACACACATCAACAGTGACAACCTGCCCTGACACCCCCACCACCCGCACCATCACCTGCAGACACCACACCAACATTCACAGATCCAGCTGCTACACCTATGTTATTCACAGGCAGCACCCACAACAGACCTTCAGACATCCACCCCAGCCATCACATCCGCAGACACCACAACCACAGACACGTTTACATGCAGCATATCCACCATACCTGCAGTCACCACCCCAACAGACACTCACCCACCCACCAAAGTGTCTCCCAGCACCCACCCAAAAGGCACCCACCACCCCCAACCATACCTCACACAAACATGCACCCAAGACATCCACACCAGCACTTCAAACAACCACTTCTTCTCCCTCCACACCCAAACCCTTTTGCTATGACCATCCCAGAATGTCTAAAGAAGCTTTCCTTTCGGAGTTTGCCATTTCCCTACTCCTCTCCCACCCAGTGATACCCCTAAACGTGCTGTGTCCCTTCCCAGGTCTGGCCCTTCCACCTCCAAAACCTCCTCTGCCCCCCTCCAAGTTCCAATACCCCTCCCCTGCCAAGAAGTCTGCCCCTCCACTTAGAAGCCAACCCTCCCCTACACCTAAAACCAAGCCCAAACCCCTCATCCCAAGCCAGATTCTAATCCAAACCCCTCTCCACCCCTACTTCCCCCGATAACCCCTGAGGTGCCTGGCGCCCCATAGATGCCCCTTCCTGTAGAGGTTACATGGCAGTCAGGAGTCAAGTTTCAGGCACACATATATGCACTGTGTCCATTGTGACATTGGATTAATGGACTGGCCTATGACCTTTGCTTTTAATATTTCATGCACAAAATAATGATTTGAACCAACCAGTTGTTGATTCCCTGGTTACATTTTTGTCATGCATTTCTTTCCCTAGAATGGAGTTGTTCCTGGCTGACATTAATTGTGTGTGTGTTCTGCTTGGGCTACGTGTGTTCTTTAGGCAGTATGTGAGGTTGTGTCCAGTGATTTTGTCAGAAAGTGGTAGGGTATGTGTTGTATGTTGTACATTTGTGTGCTTAAGGGATTTTGTTGTTTTGGTATTGCGTGTTGTTTGTGTTGTGAGGTATTTGTTGGTGTGCTGTGTGGCTTTGTGTGTATTGATTTTGTGGGTGTTATGTGCATGAATGTTGGACACAGAGTTCTTTGTAGGTTAATCAGTAAGTAGTAAGACTGTGTATTTGTATGGGTGTTTTGCCTCTTAGTTTCATGTGAAGTATGTGTGATGTGTCCCTGGGTAGTGTCCCTTCTGGAACCCTGCCAAGTGATTTGAGATGGTGAGGTTGTGACGTGTTATGGTGTTGTCTGGTACTGTGTGAGTGTGGACCTGTGCACTGTCTCCGTGTGCACCTGTGTGTGTTGGTGACTTGTGTATGTGTGTGGTGGCTCTGGTTTGTTTGTTGTGTATATGTTCGTTTGTGTGTGGCTGTCTCTGAGTGTGCGTGTTAGTGTGCAGTTGTGTTTGAGTGACGCCTTTGTACCCCCTTCCTGAATGTATGTTCTGTGTGTGTACAAAAAAGTGACAACTTACAACCATAACAGGTGAGAGTGTTGTGAGAAAAAAGGGCTGATCGAAGAGGCCCCCTAACTTTTTGCCCCCAAATTTTGCTGGTGTTATCCTGACTCTGATGGTGCCCTGGGTACTGCTAACCAGTCTCAGGCCATGTGCTCTGTTTAAAATGAGTATGCAAATTAGGCTAACTATAATTGGCTGTGTCAACCTACTTATCAGTCCCTAGTATATGGTAGGGCATGTAGGTAGGGGCCCAGACATAGGTAGTGCGTCCATAGGTGCACTGCTGAGGTGGCTGGTGTCATTTTAAAGGCAGACCTGCCTTGCTGGCTGCTTTTAAACTAAAGTTATATACAAATTCGACTTTGGAATTAAAAGTAATTCCAAAGTCTTAAAATAACTTATTTTTACATATAAGTCACCCCTAAGGTGTGCCCTATGTACCTCTAGGGTTGGGTGCCATGTAACTACAAGCAGGGACCTTATGAAAATAGTTTTATAAGCCCTGGTGAGGTGAAATAGACACATTTGTGTTCCCCTCACTTTAGTGAATGGACTCCATGGACTAAAATGGGGAGATTTTATTTTAATTAACAAAGTCTCCTTAAGTGTCAGATACCTCAAGTTTGGTATCAAATTAATTGTTATAATAAATCCCACAACTTACAATTGTTGGATTTAATATAACTAGTTCAGGTAAAGAGTTTTAAACTCTCCCTGAAAAGTTGCCAACTTCAGCTTTGTAGTGCCCTTCTCTGATTGGTCATCCTCTAGCAGCCTGACCAGGCTGCCTTGATGAGGTGTGAAGTGGCCTGGGCTGAACACAAAGGATGTTCCTGGGGGAGGAGAACTACCTCAGCAGATGGGGAAGCAGGAAGGTGAGAGGTCGGCCAAACTGATCTTCAAAGATAGGAAAGGAGATTTCGCACAACCCAGCACCTCCCTCACATCTTGCAACCCCAGACAATTAGGTGCCCTCTTGATTAGATTAGGAGAGGGCAGGAGAGGGGTGTGTTTAGGATTTTTAGCCACACCAGTGGGTGGGCTCAGCCAGATCTAACCTTCAAAAATCAGTTTCAGCCATGATAGATTTTTGAAGAAGGTTGCTCCCTGCGATTGATTTTTGCCACACTTCCCAGGACGTGGTCATTACAGGGGGAAGGACCCTGCATCTGATTGGAGAACCAGGACACTCCTGTTTTTCACCCAGGAGCAAGGATAAATATGGCAGAGCTGCACCCACTCCTCAGATCCCTACCCAATCCCTACAAGGACGAACATCAGGAGAAGAAGGACTGCCCTGCTGGACCCCTGATCTGCAGCTAGACACTGCACTCTGAAGGACTGCTCCAGCTGCACACTTTGCCTTCACCACAAGAAGGACTTTGCCTGGCTTCAACTGGTTCAAGGAGGGACACCCTGTTTGCTACAAGTAACAAATTGCTAACCAGAGTCCCCTGTCTCAGATCCTGAAGAAACTGACCAGTTGACTACTGTCCAGTGACCAATTTGAAATTTGAGCTAGGTGCATTCTGGGAGTTGTAGTCCGCACCCTCAAGGTGCAACTCAAATCTTCTGGAACCTTGAGGTGAGCTGTGGAAAATCCAGAAGTTTAGAGAAGATTGCTGAACTTTTTGAAAAAAGCTCCATAAAGGGACCGACCTGCCACAGCAACTCTAGCTGGCTTGCCCCAACTGCGACCCTGTCTGACTTGCAGGTTCAGCCCGCTGAAGAAAATCTCCAACAAATTTACTAAGTCCGAGCATAGAAAGTTGACCAGGACCTCCTGAACAGTGTATTCGAAGAGGACTCCAGGGACCTCAGATCAAGATTCAGGTTCAGCTTGGTCGAAGGATTTTCATCTTGAAAAATCTTCTAAGTCCGAACGTAGAAATCTTCATGAGGGCTCCCGTGAGGCGTATCCGAGGAAGGGCTCCAGGGGGTTCTGATCAGACTGGCAACTTTGTCCTGCTGAGGAAAAATCTTTAAGAAAACGACTAAGGCTCATATTTATACTTCTTGGCACTGAACTGCGCTAACGCATTTCAGCATCAAAAAGTTTACTGCGGCTAGCACCGTACCAAGACGCAGGCCAGGCATCATATCTGTGGTATGACTCTAGATGGCGGTAAGGCCCGGCTAGTGTCTTAGAAAAGGGCGGTCGGTAGCCTGGTGGTGGAGGCATGGGGGAATAGGGAATTTAGGGGGTCATTACAACATTGGCGGTAAAAGCCGCTTACCACCGTGCAGAAGACCGCCAATACACTGCCGCGGCCGCGGAATTCCACCACAGCTATTATGACCCACATCTCGGAATCTGCCGAAATTCAGACACTCACACAAGTCCGCCACAACAAAGGTCAGTGATAAACTGGCGAAAACAAAACCTCCACCGTCACGTCAACAGAAACACGCCCATGCTATTACGACCCACGAATCCAAGCGGCGGTCCTTCAACCGCGGTATTCCATTGGCGGTACACACCGCTGCACTCAAAATACACACACATCTCCAAAACACCGCCACATTGGACAATTCAATTTACACACACCTGATACACATACAAACACCACTCCCACACACCCATTACAATATAAAACACACACCCACATCACCCACAAACCCCTACGACCAAAGCATAGACAACCCCACCACACAGAGGCACACAACACCATCACCCACACAACATCCACGCACAAAACACCACACACCACTACACATCACCACACTCATCATCACATACACCATCACACACATCACCTACACCACCCCATGGCACGGCAAAGACACCCAAGGTTCTCAGAGGAGGAGCTCAGGGTCATGGTGGAGGAAATCGTACGGGTAGAGCCACAGCTATTTGGATCACAGGTGCAGCACACCTCCATTGCAAGGAAGATGGAGCTATGGCGAAGAATAGTCGACAGGGTCAACCCAGTGGGACAGCACCCAAGAAATCGGGACAACATCAGGAAGAGGTGGAACGACCTACGGGGGAAGGTGCGTTCCGTGGTCTCCAGGCACAACATCGCAGTACAGCGGACTGGCGGCGGACCCCCACCTCCTCCCCCACAACTAACAACATGGGAGGAGCAGGTCTTGACCATTATGCATCCAGAGGGCCTCGGTGGAGTCGGTGGAGGAATGGACACTGGCAAGTCAAATCTTAACTATCATATCCCCCACCCTACCTGCATGCTATCACACACCCCCGCCCTCACCCCCTCCCCTATCACTCCAACTCCTCACTAATGTACTAATAACACAAACCACCCATCCCAACACCAATCCCTACATGACACAACAAAGCATGGACACCCATCACTAAAGCATGCCCTCTGCACATACCCATAACACCCCCTAACCATCATCACACAAGGCCCCACACAGGAATGCTAGCACTGGGGTACACGCTCACTCACCCATTGCACACCATGACACACACAGATGCAATAATCATGCTTTTACCCCCCTGAAGGGCCATTACCTAACGTCACCAGACAGAAGGGTCCAGACATCTCTACCCCACCCACAGAAGAGGCCCACAGTGATGACAGCAGCTCTGGCCAAATGGATCCAGATGACCAGCCCGGACCATCGTGGGCCTCGGGACAGTCGGTTCCCCTCGCACAGGCACAGCCCAACACTGACCTTCCATCCTCTGGAAACACCAGTACAGCACCCGCCCAGCGGGCCCATACCTCCGTACCCAGGACACCTCAATCAGCTGTGTGTCCACCACTACAGGGAACCCAGGATAACCCACCACCCCAACAACAACAGGGACCTGGGGGCAGTGGGAACACGGTCCAGGGGACGGAGGCCCAGGAACACAGGGGAACTGGGAGGGCTGCTGTGCGACAGGGGGCGGACAGGCCAAGGGAACCCACTCTCCACGAGGCCCTCTCCTCCATCATGGGAGCATACCACCACTCCCAGGAGACGATGGCTATGGTCCTGGCCAAGTTTCAGGAGACCCAGCGCCTGCAGGAGGAACAGTATTTGGGGTTCAGGGAGGTACTCAGAACCATCAGCTCCACCCTGGGCACCATCGTAAGGGTGCTGAAGGACATACAGAACACCATGAGGGACACTGTGGCACTCCAAGGGGCCCCTGACACTAGCATGGACGATGAACTGCCCACCACCTCCGCCGGCGCTAGTGGACAGCACGCCCCGCCACAGGACCACCACACCAGAACCCCACCCCCTGCAGACGGAGAACCATCCCGCAAGCGGTCCCTGAGATCCAGGAACAGGACAGAGCACGATGGCAAGACCCCCACCAAGAAATGAGACCATCCTGATTGTCATCCCACTGTCCCACTTTGTAACCCTGTCCATATTGGAACTGCCCCAGCTCCACTTCCTATGCCCATATGGGAAATGCACCTGTGAGACTAATAGACTGGACTCTGCCATGGGCATTCCTCCACCATCACCCATCACCATTTTACTACCCCCTCCAATAATTAGCACTTCAATAAACACCCTTGAAGCACAAAAATCTCAGGAGTCAGTCTGTGATTTTGAAAATGTGTATTAGCTATGACAATGACAAAATCCGTTAGAAAATGTAATGTCAACATACCTATGTCACACATCACAAGTCCATGAAGGATGCAAGCAGATGACACACGTTGGTAACCACACCTGTGAAACCGTAATGGAAATGTACAACTCAGTTACCAAATACTGCTTGAAATAGACAGACAGGATAAAGGTAGAAGTATGAAAGTAAATGTAGTAGTCAAGAAAGTGTTCTCACCTGTGTATCACTGGAAATATTGCTGTATGACTGAGTCCCTGTTGTCAATGTCTTCTTCCTCTGCTTCCTCCTCATCACTGTCCACAGGCTCCACAGCTGCCACAACACCGTCATCTGGACCATCCTCCTGCAGAAAAGGCACCTGGCGTCGCAAAGCAAGATTGTGAAGCATAGAGCAGGCGATGATAATCTGGCACACCTTCCTTGGTGAGTAGAATAAGGAACCACCTGTCATATGGAGGCACATGAACCTGGCCTTCAGGAGGCCGAAGGTGCATTCGATCACCCTCCTAGTCCACCCATGGGCCTCATTGTAGCGTTCCTCTGCCCTGGTCCTGGGATTCCTCACTGGGGTCAATAGCCATGACAGGTTGGGGTAACCAGAGTCCCCTAATAGCCACACCCGGTGCCTCTGGAGTTGACCCATCACATAAGGGATGCTGCTATTCCGCAGGATGTAGGTGTCATGCACTGAGCCAGGGAACATAGCATTTACCTGGGAGATGTACTGGTCTGCCAAACATCCCATCTGTACATTCATGGAATGAAAACTCTTCCGGTTCCTGTACACCTGTTCACTCCTGTGGGGGGGGACCAGAGCTACATGGGTCCCTTCAATGGCACCTATGATGTGTAGGGATATGTCCAAGGGCATAGAAGTCACCTTTAACAGTAGCCAAATCCTCTACCTGAGAGAAAACGATGTAGCTCCTCATGTGTTTCAGCAGGGCAGACAACACTCTGGACAACACGTTGGAAAACATAGGCAGGGACATCCCTGATGCCATGGCCACTGTTGTTTGAAATGACCCACTTGCTAGGAAATGGAGCACTGATAGCACCTGCACTTGAGGAGGGTTCCTGTGGGATGGCGGATTGGTGACATAAGGTCTGGCTCCAACTGGGTACCCAGTTCCTGGATTGTGGCACGGTCAAACCAGTAGGTGATGATTAAATTTCGCTCCTCCATTGTCAACAGGTCCACCAGCGGTCGGTACACCGGAGGATTCCGCCATCTCCTCACATGTACCAGCTGACAGTGCCTAGGAAGGACAACAGCGACCACAGAGTCAAGCAACTCAGAGGTGTGTACCCACAGCTACACAGAACACAAAACAAAATCTAAAAAGTTGTCTGCATGTGTGTTGAGTCCAGGCCTAGGTATGTGTGACGCAGTTGAAAATGAAGCCATGTTGGCCCCTGAAATGGCGGCTGCCTGACCTCTAAACTGGGACAATGGGATGTGAGGTAACTGTGCTGGCGTTGTACACCATCGCAGTAGGCGGTCGAAGACTGCTGCGCAATGCTGCATTGGTTGACATTGGACCCTATGGGTCCCAGGAGCCAATGACGAAGTGCGCCGGCGGTGATGATACGCACCGCCGCGGACGTCACCGCCACGGACGTGACTGCCATTTTCTATCTGTTCAATCACTTGATACCTGATCTTCGACAGGAGAGGACCTATACTGCAAGTGCTGCTGTGACCTCGGTCTGGAAGAGACAATGGCACATGCGTCTGGGGAAAGGGCCCCTGCCTTCACTGCACAGGAGTTGGATAAGCTTGTGGACGGGGTCCTCCCCCAGTACACGCTACTCTACGGTCCTCCAGACCAACAGGTGAGTACATAGGGTGCAAGTTGTATGGGCTATGGCTGGGTGGAGAGGGCTGGATGTAAGAAGGAAGGGGGCAGAGTTCTGCGAGCACGAAGGACTGTGAATGCATGTGCCAGATGGCAAGGGTAGGGATGTGGGCCACTCACTTCGATGGTGCTGTTGATAATGACATCTCTTCTTCCCCTGTACATGTCATGTAGGTCAGCGCCCACCAGAAGAAGGATATTTGGCGTGCCATCGCAAAGGACGTCCGGACCCTGGGGGTCCACCACAGACGGAGACCCACTCCCGGAAAAGATGGGAGGACATTCGTCGCTAGAGCAAGAAGATGGCGGAGGCTCAGCTGGGGATGGCCTCCCAACGTGAGAGGGGTGCCCGTCGCACCATGACCCCCCTGATGTTCCGGATTCTGGCGGTGGCCTACCCTGAGTTGGTTGGGCGCTTGAAGGCATCACAGCAGACACAAGGGGGTGAGTACACTCTCATTCTGCTGACTTTGCGCGCAGGGGAGGGGTCTGGGTGGGGGAGGAGGGCTGTGGGATTCCCTAGGCCAGGGCGAGTTCCGTAGGCTAGGCCCCTCCGTAATGCAGGCCATGTGGCACTCCACCCCACCTCTGTAGAGTGCCAAGTACAGGTATACATGCCCCTGTGTCATCTATGTGTGCAGATGTCCACCATAGCCATGTAGGCCATATCCCAGGAACTGCATCTGTAGAGCCCAACAGCGCGGCGTAGTGCAGGGGGCTGCTGTGTCTGTATTGTCCGCCAACGGTAGCGGTAAGCCATGCACTCAACCTGTCTTTCTTCTGTCACCCCGCCTTTTTTGTTCTCTCCCTGTTCTTTTGTGCATCAGCATCATCAGGCGGAGGTACAGTGGCACCAGAGCACGAGGGGGCTGCATCCCATATGGCCATGGAGGGCCACACCACGGACTCTGAATACACCAGTGGGACGGAGGGCAAGGGGAGCTTCACGGCGGTCACCGGATCAGCAGCCGCCGACACGGACTCGTCCTCTGATGGGAGCTCCCTTGTGGTGGCGGCAACATCTGTGCCCCCCACTTCTACAGGTACAGCCGCCACCCAGACCCAATCTCCTGTACCTCTTCCTATCTGAAGCACACCTTCAGACCAGCCTGCACACACCTCAACACACAAGGGAAGCGCAGGCAAGCATAGGCACCACACATCCCACAGGCACTCACACAAGCATCACCCACATACAGACACAGCAACATCCACTGCCTCCACTGTGTCCCCCTCGTCGTTGTCTCCCTTCTCCCTCCCAGTGTCGTCTACACTCTCACCTGCATGCACTACCACTACAGCCACTAGGACTCGCACCAGAACACCCACCACCACACCCGCTCACCTGCACTCACCACCCCACTACCATTCACACGTCCCTTGTGTCCTCTCCCAGTGTGTCTGTGACGCCCCCTCCCAAAGTACACAAACGCGGGCACACACACACCCAACATCCATCCACCTCACGACAGCCTCCAGAACATGCACCTGCACCCAAATCATCCAAAGTTACACCTCCTACAACCACCTCCTCTTCCTCCACTCCCAAACCCCCTCCAGCTACCCGTCCCAGTGTTCGTCAGAAACTATTCCTGAGCAACGTTGACCTCTTTCCCACCACCCCCCCCTCCAATTCATAGGTCCTGTACTAGCACCTCAGCCAAAAAATCTCCGGTACCAGTGGTGCCTGTTAGAGGTATGTGGAGTGCACCGGCCACCAGGGCAGCCAGTGTGACACGGAGCCAAAGCACAGCCAATCCCCCCCGTGAAGCACCAGAAGTTGGATATTGCCCGACGGGAGAGGGGGAAGACTCCTGCCGGCAAAGCCGCTCACAAGGGTCCCGGGGGGAGTGTCGAGCCAGCTGTGACTCCTCCCAAAGTGGGAAAGGGGCAGAAGAAAGCGCCAAAGTCTGGGAAGAGCAGCACGGCGGGGAAGGCCGCCATCATCCCCGCTGCCCAGGACGCCAACGCCAGCCCCATTGTCACTGGTCAGGAGTCCACCGCCAGAGTCAGTGCCCAGGAGGGCAGTCCCATCGTCACTGGTCAGGAGTCCACCGCCAGAGTCAGTGCCCAGGAGGGCAGTCCAATCGTCACTGGTCAGGAGACCACCGCCAGAGTCAGTGCCTAGGAGGGCAGTCCCATCGTCACTGGTCAGGAGACCACCGCCAGAGTCAGTGCCCAGGAGGGCAGCCCCATCGTCACTGGTCAGGAGACCACCGCCAGAGTCAGTGCCCAGGAGGGCAGTCCAATCGTGACTGGTCAGGAGACCACCGCCAGAGGCAGTCCAATCGTCACTGGTCAGGAGACCACCGCCAGAGTCAGTGCCCAGGAGGCAGTCCCATCGTCACTGGTCAGGAGACTACCGCCAGAGTCAGTGCCCAGGAGGGCAGTCCCATCGTCAGTGGTCAGGAGACTACCGCCAGAGTCAGTGCCCAGGAGGGCCCCGGCAGCCACAGCCCCAATGGGCAATGAGGGACCGCCATGGCAAACACCGCTGCACAGGTCAGAGACAGCAAAGTCAAGCACTGCTGAACAGGGCAAGCACCGCTGAATAGGGCAAAGACCGCCATGGCAAGCACCGCTGAACAGGTCAGAAACTGCTAAGTCAAGCACCGCTGAACAGGGCAAGCACCGCTGAACAGGGCAAAGACCGCCATGGCAAGCACCGCTGAACAGGTCAGAAACTGCTAAGTCAAGCACCGCTGAACAGGGCAAAGACCGCCATGGCAAGCACCGCTGAACAGGTCAGAAACTGCTAAGTCAAGCACCGCTGAACAGGGCAAAGACCTCCATGGCAAGCACCGCTGAACAGGGCAAGCACCTCAACATCAAGCACCGGTAGCCCATATGCGCCAGGGCCAGTGACAGAACTGGGAAAGTCACGGGGAGAGTGATGCACTTTGGGCACCAGTCCCCCTCCAGAACCTGTGGAGAACAGCATCCACTACCTCAGTCCTTAACAGGATGAAGCACTCTGGGCACCAGTCCCCCTCCAGAACCTGTGGAGAACAGCATCCACTACCTCAGTCCTTAACAGGATGAAGCACTTTGGGCACCAGTCCCCCTCCAGAACCAGTGTAGACTGTTATCCACTTGTGAGATTGTGGCTTTGCACTCCCCAGGATGGTACAGTGGGCACACCACCCACTGAAAAGACTTGTGAGACTGTGGCTTTGCACTCCCCAGGATGGTACAGCGGGCAAACCACCCACTGAAAAGACTTGTGAGACTGTGGCTTTGCACTCCCCAGGATGGTACAGTGGGCAAACCACCCACTGAAAAGACTTGTGAGACTGTGGCTTTGCACTCCCCAGGATACATCAATGGGCATGGAGCCCCATCGTGGATCTGGCGTGGTGCTGTCATCCGGCTGAGGTGCCCCCCCTTCCCTTCCCCCTGAGGTGCCTGTTGTATTTCGATCTGATGCTCCAGCAGGGTTCTCTCCGTTTCTGGACAGGTATTGTGTGTGGGCCTCGCCCATGCATTTTGGGCCCAGTGGTCCACAGACATTGAATGGTGCATACCTGCATTACTAATCGTGATGTATAAATTTTTGAATGAGGATATATATCTGTATATATTAGCTTACTGTATTTTGATACATTACAATGGTTGAACTCATTTCCTTTTGTCTTTGCATTCTTCCGGGGGGGTTGGGGATTGTTACTGTGATGTTTGGAAATGCATTGGTGTGTGTGTTGTAGTGTGCAAGGGTCGGGGTGGGGGTGATGCGTGTGTGTGTCCCTGACTTTTGCCTCCCCTATGTCGTAGGTGCAGTACTCACCGTTGTCTTCGGCGGCGGCGTTGCTGATGATCGAAGAGGAGCAGGAAAACTATCGCAGGGAGTATTTGGAGTTCCGGCTCCATGGTGCCCTCCTTCCTCATGGAGTGTGTTAAGGTGAGCCTTTTCCCATTGAAATGGCTGTTTTTGCCGTGTTTTTATCCACGGTGAATCCGCCCCAGAAAAGGTGGCGGATTGGCCTGTTGTAATACTGTGGGCGGTACTTTGTCTTCCGCCTGTCTGTTGGCGGTGACCTGCCTGCTTGTCTGTACCGCCGTGGCGGTCGGAGTGTTAAAGTGGCTGTCTTTGTTGGCGGTTTCCGCCACGGTCATAATTCCCTTTTATTTCCGCCGGCCTGTTTGCGGTCTTACCGCCGCTTTAACACCGTCCGCCAGGGTTGTAATGACCCCCATTGCGTCACAGGATGACGCTAGTACAGGCAAAGGCAAAACAAATGCCTCTACCCATACTAGCTTCATTTATTTAGGTTAAAACCCCATGGACATGTCTCCTGTCTCAGCTAAGACAGGAGTCATGCCCCCCAGCCCAATGGCCATGCCCAGGGAACTTATGTCCCCTGGGCATAGCCAATGGGCACAGTGCCATGCAGGGGGGCCCAAGTTAGGCCCTCCTATTGCACTTTAGAAAAAAAAAAAATACTCACCTTTACCTACCTGGGATGGGGTCCCCCCCATCCTTATGTGTATCCCTGGTGTGATTGGGGGTGGGTGATGGTGTCCCTGGGGCCACAGAAGGGCACCTGTGGGCTCTTTCCATGGTCTCTGAACATGGAAAAAGGCCCACAGGTCCCCTAACACCTGCCCTGACCCAGGCATTCAATAATGGTGCTAAGCAAGCTTAGCACCATTATTTAAGGCCCCCATGTCCTCATGCTAGATTTTATCATGGTGGATAAATATGTGGCAAGGGCCATACCGTCATTTTCTGGATGGGAACACCTACCATGCATCTCATTGACGCAAGGTCGTTTTTCACCTCCAGAAAATGACTTTAACTCCATAAATTCAGTGCAAACAGAGTATAAATAAGGGCCTAAATCCAAAGGTAACATATTGACTGATGCCTCCCACTTGCTGTAGCGAGCAGGGCTCCCTCGTGGTCGGCCTTAAACTTTGACTTTGCCCCGGTCGAGGTGCCACCAGATGACCAGATTGGCGCTTTTTGTTTCTAGGTGCTAAAAAACAATAAGGCCCTCATAAAACACTTACCGCCGTGGCGACGGCCGCCAAAAGACCGTCGCAGTGGCTACCAGTCGTCCGCCATAATATGACCACAGCCGGATTTCCACCACAAGAATTGCGGAAATCCGGCTGTGGCCGTACTGGTGGATTGCGGTAAGGTGGCACTGCTACCACCAGCAGCACCACACCAGTAGACCGCCGCCAGCCATATTATGAAAAATAATATGGCCTGGCAGTGTTCTGCTGGCAGGCACTGCTGGCGGTAGCAATGCCCCATCAAATCTCCTACCAGAGGACCCCCTGGATCCAGGTAAGTCGGGTCTCCAGCAGGGGACGGGGTGGAGTGTCTTGTGTGTGTGTGTGTGGGGGGGAGGTGAATGTTGAGTTCATGTGTGCATGTAAGGACGTGTGAGTGTGTGTATGTTTTGAAATGTGAATGCGTGTCTGCATGTATGTTTGGAAGTGCGTGCGGATGTGTCTGTGATTGGATGTATGAATGCGTGTATGCATGTGTGAATGAGTGTGTGTATGCGTGTGTATGAAGGGGTCGTGGATATAGGGGAGGGGGTGGGGGGTTTGGAGAGGTAGGGGGTGAAGTGGGGGTATCTGGAGAGGTGGGGGAGACCCCTATCAGTGACAGGGAAGGAATTCCCTCTCACTGACATGGCCTACCGCCATGGTTTTCGTGGAGTTACAAACACCAAGGAAACCATGGTGGTAGACGGGGTCATAATCCCGCAGGCAGCACAATGGCGGCCGCTGGACTGGAGATGGATATCTCCAGCCTGGCGGCTGTTACCGCCAGAGTGGTACATTGGTGGGTTGGCTTCAGTCAACCCGCCAATGTCATAATGTACCGCCAGTTGGCCAGTGGTACTACCGCCACATTATTGCCGACCGCTGGGTAATGACCCCCTAATTTTTTTTTAATTCATATCTCCAGTTCCCCTTATCTGACTTTATTCATTTTGGGGTCATTTTTAAGATAAAAATATAATTTATTTTTGTAAATTGGTGTTGTATTTTTGTTGTGTTTTGTGTTTTACTTATTTACTGTTTTGTGATTTTTAAATGCTTTGCACACTTGTCTCCTAAGTTAAGTCTTGTCGCTCGTTGCCAAGCTACCAAGAGTTGAGCTTGGTTTAATTTATTGAGACCTAACTGGACCTAACTGGAGGTCAGTGGCCTATTGCTAAGTGTAGGTACTTACCTGTCCTTACCAATAATCCACTTTCCAACAAGTGTGTACTCACGTTGCTGTCGTTGTCGTAGTTCTAGTTCCATGGTGGCTCAGGACGAGTATGGGTTCCTGAAGGTGAGTGTCTCCTTTTATGCAGTTGGTTTCTGCCTTGGTTTCCATGGTGGTGGTGCGATCAAGATGGGAACCTTTGCGGTTTGCAACCTTGTAATCAGTCCGGTAGAAACATGGTCTCCACCGGCCTGCTGGTGATGACCGACATTTGTGGAGGCCAGACCACAGTGGCGGTTCCGGCGGTGCATTGGCTTTATTCTGTTGGGAATACCACCATGATCATAATTTGGTGGTCTTTTCTATCAGACTGTTGCAGTACGACCTGGGACTGGGACTGCCAAACTCATAATGACCCCTTTTGTGATTATGATGTGTAGCTGATTCTTACACATATGACAGGATGCGGTCTTCCAAGTTGTTGAGGAAAGCCCTGGTGTCTTTCTCTGTTAAATGAACTCCAATGTTTCTGTATATTCTGTCCATATCAAAGCGTAACTTGTTGTGGTATATAAAGCCCATATCAATGCCTTTGAGGAATGCTGAAACAACTTTATTGACATGGTTCCTGGATTTGTTTATCTGTGGACAGAATTTATTTGACCACTTCCACTTCTGTCTTTGGCAAACGTTGGAGAATAATAATGCAGTGTGTAGGAAAGTGCCATTCATTTTTCAAAGGTGTCCTGCATTAGTATTTCCCATACAATCCCAGCAATTGTGCCTAAGTCATTGCCACCAAAGTGCGCAATCATGAGGTCTGGATGTTGGCAATCTATAATGCTTTAAACCATAGGCTACAATGGATGCCACTTTAATCCTCTCTGGCTAACCAAGTAATGTCTACATTAGATAAATCTGGGTCTCTGTCCCTGTCAGTTCCTTCTGAGCACTCCCTCAGGGCCAAAAGAGTGACTCATAATCCACACTTTGACCATTTTAGAGGCAAACAGGAGTAGCACTGAGAAGAAGTTTGCAGTTAAATGAGGCCGTTTTCAATATGAATTTCAATATGAAAGGCAATAGAAATGGAGGACAGCCCCTACAATTTAAAAGAACATATTTGATCGAATGGTGTATATATGCAGGTGGCTAACATTAGGTAGTTATATTGTGAAAAAGTAACTTGATATGTGAATGGCTTCTGATTAAAGTTCCAAACAGGCAACTACACCTGCTGCAGTGGAACTTTAAGCTAGCATGCTGCTGACAGAACAAGTTGTGAATTTCTGGCCTGAGTATGTTTCAAACATGGTCAAAATAGTAATGGAGCTAGAAGAGCATGGGGGAAAGGGAACAAAAAAGACTAGATTGTTAATCTGAAAAAGAGAGGAGTATGGAAATATTGCAGATTACTGAGTGTTTGGGTTCATTTATGGAACGTAAATTATCCATGACATGCTTTACCAGCAGATTATGAAATGTTTTTATGGGTTCCCATGTGGATTTGCAGATCGGCCACAATTTCACGGGATGGGGGCATGCTGTGTGCTGTGGCCAATCTGCAAACCTGCCTAAAACCACTTCCAAACTGGCCTTCTTAACAGAGTCTTACAAAGGGTTAAAAAAGAGTGACCTTGAGAAGTGGCAGAAAATTAAAATTTGAATGGAAGTTTTTGATTCACTTAGTATATCAGTATAACTGAAATCAGAGTGGGAAAGGTTGCTATTAATAGTTTCTCTATACTGAGAGTGGTATACCATTCCTGTACTTCAGATTTTAGATTGTCACTCACAAGAGATTGTAAGTGATACTAAGATAAAAATTGGAGAGCAGTAAAGAGAATATAAAGGTATGTTATTTGGGATGTAGTTTCAAAACATATATGTATTTAAAAAGCTATTATTTTGGATAAGGTAAAATAAAATATGGCAGGCACTTTGAGATAGTGTCAGACAGATATAAAATTGTTTGTGTACCCAGTGAGTTACAGAGACGTTTACTCAGTCATACACCCAGTTATACATGCAGTTGTCCACTCTCACAGCCACAGACATACCTACTCAAAAAACCATAGAGACATTTACTCACTCAGTGAGAGAGAGAGAGACAGATACTTAGATATCCAGTGAAACCACCAGACAGGATTTATGCACTAAAGAACTCATACTATGATTTACTTACCATACAGGCACTCATATAAATATGTGCATTTTTATGGTGCATAGTATTGTTAAGGGTATGTTGGTACTGAATAAAAGATGGTTATTATCACTTACTGAATTTTACTAATTTTAAACACCTCCAAGAAATAATAGTGTGGAAAAAAGCCTAAAATAGCAAGTTCAATATTTTCAATCACATAGATGTGGGGAAGTACTGCTGGTGGAAATACAGAGAAAAGGGAAAATAGTACAAGAAATACCATTTTGGATTTCAAGACCTATTATTTCATAAGGAAGAGTGAACATTCTTTTATCTGCAGTGAGACATACATTTATTCCAAATTCACCCAAAAACACATACAACTTAAGAAGAAAAGAACCTTCCAAATATATTAATGACTACAATCCTGTCATTATGAAAATGTGGACTGCTAATATGGATATTCAGTTTGTGGCAGACATCTCCATTGCTGGTGCTCATTATGTAACTTTATACAGAAGAACTATTTCTTCTGACCTGTTTTTGTTGGCTTTTAGGCTCTGGGCACTTTACCACTGCTAACCAATGCTAAAGTGCATATGCTCTCTGTGTAAATTGTATTGGTGATTGACTTTTCCATGTTTGACATATTTAGATTGCTAGTAGGTCCCTAGTAAAGTACACTAGAGGTGCCCAGGGCCTGTAAACCAAATGCTACTAGTGGGACTGCAGCACTGGTTGTGCCCCCCACCTGACTAGCTCTGTAAACATGACTCAGACCTGCCATTGCAGTGTCTGCGTGTGCAGTCTTCCACTGCCAATTTGACTTGGCAAGTGTACCCACTTGCCAAACCTACACTTTCCCTTTTTCTACATGTAAGACACACCTAAGGTAGGCCCTAGGTAGCCCCATGGGCAGGGTATATGTATGTTAAAGATGGGACATGTACCAATGTGTATTACATTTCCTAACAGTGAAATACTGCCAGATTTGGTTTTCAATGTTGCAAGGCCTATCTCTCTCATAGGTTAACATGGGGTCTGCCTTTAAATATTCTTAAAGTGTAGTTTCCCTTTGAGAGAGGATTGAAATGTGGAGTTTGATGTCCCTGAACTCACAATTTAAAAATACACATTTTGGAAAAGTTGTTTTTTAAATTGTCTGTTTGAAAGTGGCACTTTTAGAAAGTGAGATTTTTTTTTTGGCTTAAACCATTCTGTTACTCTGTCTGCTTGTGTATTCCCTTTCTAGGTCAGACTGACAGTTGGGCTGTTTGTGAATCTCCACTAGACAGTGACTCAAAGGGAGCTGGGGTGTAGCCTGCATATACTGATGAGCCACCTGAGCTAGAGTGGAGGGAGGAGTGGTCACTTACATCAGAATGGGCTGTGTCTGCCCCCACAGAATGCAGTCTCCAACCCCCTGGTGTGAGTCTGTGGCCTGGCCTGGGCAGGGCAGGATCTTGTGAACAACGGAAGTCTTTGAGGTTTGCCTACATCAAAGGCAGAAAGGGGTATAAGTAGTGGAGCAAAAATTCTGACTTTTAGATCACTTCTGGAACCAAGAGGAACCTCTGCCAAGGAAAAGTGCTGAAGAGCTGAGGAGAAGTGTTGCTTCTGCCAGTGATTATGCTTTGTTGGGGTATCCTGCAGTTGCTGCTTCTACCTGTGAAAGGGGACAAAGTCTGGACTTTGTTGTGCATTCCTGCTCGAGAAGAATCTCCAAGGGCTTGAACTGAGCTTGCCTCCTGTTTTGAAGTCTTAGGACCATTAAAAACTTCCTCTGCCAGCACCGGGACTCTCTGCTTAGACTTCTGCACTGCCAAGTGGTACCCTATCAAGTCCCTGGGCCCTTGAAAGATGAAGCTGGCAGAACAAGGACTGAAATCCACGGACAGAACACTGTGCTAGGAAACTTTTGATGCACCATCTGCAACGCGGCTAATCAACAATCCGCCACCAGCTTTGCGGCTGAAATCAATGCTTCACCTGCATCGCGGCTGGGAGATCGATGCATCACAGCTGGAGAAACAACACAACACCCGATTGAGGGTGCTGATAATGAGGCAGACCCCTGGCAGCGTGGTTTTCCAACACCATGTGACCGGATGTCACAGGCATCATCGCTGGGCGTCAAAGTCATTGTGAACCTGCGTGGATCCGAGGTGTCATGTCTGAAAATCGACGCATAGGCCCTCATTACAACCTTGGCGGTAATGTCAGCTGAACGCCGTGCCGACGGCCGCCAACATACCGTGTCCGCGGCAGAAATTGGCTACGGTTATTATGACCCACACTTAGAAATCCTCCACAATACAGACACCCACACAAGTCTACCACACCAAAGGTCAGTGATAAATTGCCGGTAACAAAACCCACACCGTTACGCCAACAGGAATACGCCCACACTATCACGACCCACGAATCAGCGTGGCAGTCATTCAACCGCGGTAAACCATTGGCGGTACACACCACTGCGCTCAAAATATACACACATTTACAAAACACAACCACAATGGACAATTCAAAATACACACACCTGATACGCATACGCATACGCACACCACACTCACACACCCAATCCAATATAAAACACACACCCACATTACCCACAACCCATTACAAAAAAAAAAGGTTGAAGAAGCAGAGAGAGAGAAAAGCAAAGACAACACCAGCATCCTGAGGGACACAACACCATCACTTATACACCATCCACGCACAAAACACCACACACCCCAAAACATCACATCAACCATCACCTCACACATCACTCACACCACATCATGGCACCTCAAAGACACCCCAGGTTTTCTGAGGAGGAGCTTAGGGTCATGGTGGAGGAAATCATCCGGGTGCAGCAGACATTCATTGCTAGGAAGATGGAGCTATGGCAGAGAATTGTCGACAGGTTCAACACAGTGGGACAGCATCCAAGAACACGGGATGATATCAGGAAGAGGTGGAATGACCTACGGGGAAGGTACATTCTGCGGTATCCAGACACCAGATTGCTGTACAGAGGACTGGCTGTGGACCCCCACCTCCTCCCCCACAACTAACAACTTGGGAGAAGCAAGTCATGAGGATTATGCATCCTGAGGCCTTGCAGGAGTAGCAGGAGGACTGGACTCTGGTAAGGCACATCTATATTACTATATCCCCCACCCTACCTGCAAGCTGTCACTAACTCCTACGCCTACCCGCACACCTATCACTCCACCACCTCACATATACCCCACTATCATAACCCACACATCTCAATACCAAGCCCTGCATGTTACACCAATGCATGGACACCCATCACAGACCTGCATGGACACCCGTCACCAAAGCATGTCCAAGGGAGAGACTCACCCAGGGCACACAATCACCACTCACAGAAGGGCCAAGGCGATATTGCAAGCACAGTAGTAGAGGGAAACACACCCATTGCACAAGATGGCACACACACATATACAATAACAATGCATTTCCACCCCAACAGGACCCCTACACAACGTCACGAGACAGGAGGTGCCAGCCATATCCAGTCCCCCACAGAAGAGGCTCACAGTGACGACAGCAGCTCTGCATGCCTGGATCAAGATGACCAGTCCGGCCCATCAGGGACCTCTGGACAGTCGGTTCCCCTACAACAGTCCCATACACCACAGAACCTCCCCCCTCAGGAAACACCACCACAGCACCCACCCAACGGGCCCATGCCACTGTCCCCAGGACACGTCAATCAGCTGTGTGTCCACCACTACAGGGACCCTTGCAAACCCACAAACACAGGACAATCAGGGACCTGGGGTCAGTTGCAGTGGGCACATGGTTCAGGGAACAGAGGCACAGGATAACAGGGAAGCTGGGAGGCCTGCTGTGCAACAGGGGGAGGACAGGCACAGGGAACCCACTCTCCACAAGGCACTCTCAAACGTCATGGGAGCATACCACCATTCCCAGGAGATCATGGGCACGGTACTGGACAAGCTTCAGGAGACCCAGTGGCTGCAGGAGGGAGAGTACCTGGGGATCACAGAGGACTTGAAGACCTTTATCCCCACCCTGGTCACCATTGCAGGGGTGCTGGCAGACATGCACAACACTATGAGGGAGACAGTGGCATACCACCGGGCCCCTGACACCAGCCCAAATGATGAACAGTCTTCCATGTCTGGACAGGAGGTCTCGCCGCAGGACCAACAGGCCACCAGCACCCCACCCCATGCAGAAGGATAACCACTGCGCAAATGGTCCCTGCGATCCAGGCACAAGACAAAGAACATTGCCAAGACCCCTGCTGGGAAATAAGACTCTCCTGATTGTCACCCTTCTGTTCCACTATGTCACCCTGTCCACCTTGAACTGCCATTGCTCCCCTTCCTATGACCCCTTGGACAATGCACCTGTGATACAAATAGACTGGACTCTATCCTGGACATTCCTCCACCATCACCCCAGCCCCATACCCCTATACACATTAGCCCATAAATAAACATCCTTGAATCACAAAACAATCTGGAGTCAGTCTGTTCTTTCACAAATGTATAATTACAACTTCTTCCACAAATATCAATGTAATTGTTCATTTGCACATACCAATCATACCAATGTATGACATTCGTTGGGCAGCAGTAAACATAGCAGTAGGCAGAATGAAGTACCCAGATCTGTGAAATTGAAATTGAAAGCCAAAGTGAACTGTCAGGGTCCATACACAGAGGTTAAGAGGCTGACTTATACAATGTCCTACAGTAGTCAGATATGAGATGAGCAGTGCCAGTCTCTTACCTGTGTCTCACTGGAAGTATTGCATGATGATGTTGTTTCGGTTGTCAAGATCTTCTTCATCTGCCTCCTCTTCCTCATTGTCCACAGGCTCCACAGCTGCCACAATACCATCATCAGGCCCATCCTCCTGCAGAAAAGGCACCTGGCGTCACAATGCCAGGTTGTGCAACATGCAGCATGCCACAATTATCTGGCACACCTTCTTGAGTGAGTAGTATAGGGAGACAACTGTTAGATGGAGGCACCGGAATCTGGCCTTCAGGAGCCCGAATGTCCACTCAATAATACGCATAGTTCGCCCATGTGCCTCATTGTAGCATTCCTCTGCCCTTGTCCTGGCATTCCTCACTGGGGTCAGTAGCCATGAGAGGCTGGGGCAACCAGAGTCACCTGCAAATGTTGAGGGAAATCTGTTAGACACACACTAACTCTTAGGGACTACCCAATACCCAGACACCTATTCATACTGTGTGGGGACCTTGGGCTCACCTATTAGCCACACACAGTGCCTCTGGAGTTGGCCCATCACTTAAGGGATGCTGATATTCCTCAAACTGTAAGCGTCATGCACAGAGCCAGGATACTTGGCATTCACATGAGATATGCACTGGTCCTCCAAACACACCATCTGCACATTCATAGAATGGTAGCTTTTTTGATCTCTGTACACCTGTTCATTTCTGCGGGGGGGGGGCAAATGCCACATGTGTACCATCAATGGGGATATGTCCCAGGGACATAGAAGTCAGTTTCACTGTGGGAAAATCCTCCACCTGGGGGAATATAATGTAGCTGTGCATGTGTTTCAGCAGGGCACACAACACTCTGGTCAACACGTTGGAGAACATTGGCTGAGACATCCCTGATGCCACTGCCACTGTAGTTTGAAAGGAACAGCTTGCCAGGAAATGGAGGACTGACAGGACCTGCACTAAAGGGGGTATTCCTGTGGGATGGCGGATAGCTGACATCAGGTCAGGCTCCAATTGGGCACACAGTTCTTGGATTGTGGCATGATCAAGTCTGTAGGTGATAACGATGTGTCTGTCTGCCATTGTCAATAGGTCCACCAGGGGTCTGTACACCGGAAGATGATGCCATCTCATCATCTGCCCCAGCGGATCTGCCCTATAAAGGAGAATCGTGGGCAGGGTGTCATGTACCACATAGGTTGCACAAGTGTTTTAGCTGTAATTTGAGTAAATCTGTGTGTGGCGTTGTCTGTTTGTATTTCTGCCCAAATGTGCTGTGACGCAGTGAGGTGCCATGCCATGTGCCACCCTGAAATGGCGGCTACCTGACCTGTGAGGAGGGACAAGGGGAAATGAGGTTACTGTGCTGGCATTGTGCAGCGTTACGTTTATCATTGGGTCCTATGGGTTCCAGGAGCCAATGACGATGTACACCGGAGGTGATGGTACGCACCGCCGCGGACGTGACTGCCATTTTCTATCTATGCTGCTGTGACCTGTGTCAGGAAGCGACAGTGGCTCGAGTGTCTGGGGAAAGGGCCCCTGCCTTCACTTCGGAGGAGTTGGAGAGACTAGTGGATGGGGTCCTCCCCCAGTACATGCTAGTCTATGGTCCTCCAGACAAACAGGTGAGTATACTGTGAGCATGATGCGTGGGCCATGAATGTATGGAGTGGTGTTGATGGAAGATACATGTGGGGGTGGGGGCCAAGGCCTGGATGTGAGGATGGTGAGTGTATGTGTGTCAGGGCATGGGTGGGAACTGGTGGGCAATGAGTATGACGAACCGGATGAGAGAGTAATTTCCTTTCATCCTATATCTTTCCTCTAGATCAGTGCCCACCAGAAGAAGGGTATTAGACATGCCATCGCCAAGGAAGTGTGGGCCCTTGGGGTCTATCATAGACAGAGAACCTACTGCCGCAAGAGATGGGAGGACCTGTGCCGCTGGAGCAAGAAGACGGTGGAGGCCCAGCTGGGGATTGCCTCCCAACGTGGAAGGGGTGCCTGTCGCACCATGACCCGCTTGATGTTCCAGATCCTGGCGGTGGCATATCCGGAGTTGGATGGGTGCTTGAGGGCATCACCGCAGCCACAAGGGGGTGAGTACAGTCTCATTCAGCTGACTCTGTGCGCTTCACGAGGTGTCTGGGTGGGGGATGTGGGCTGTGGGTTCCCCTAGGCCAGGGCGAACTTGGTAGGGTAGGTCACTTGTTAGGCAGGCTCTGAGGCACTCCAACCCTAATAGTGGTAGTGGGCATCTACAACTAGCCAGCCTCCTGTGGGTTCCAGGTGTGCAGCAAATGGTGTTAAGCATAGTCCCCAATGGGCAGGGGATTTTACTTCTAACTGCTAGTGCATGGCCTAGTGAATAGGGCTGCTCCCTGTGTGTTGTGTCCGCCAACGGTAGTGATGTTGCTGGCATTGACCATGTGTCTCCTCTGTCTTTCCCCCCTTTCTTGTTTTGTCACCCTATCCTTGTGTGCATTAGGATCATCTGGCGGAGGAGCAGAGGCACCGGAGACGGAGGGAGCTGCATCCCACATTGCCCAGGAGGGTTAATCCACCGCCGGTGAGGGCACCATTGGGACGAAGGGTGAGGGAACCTCCACAATGGGGACAGGAGGGGACACCATTGACAGCGACTCCTCCTCTGATGGGAGCTCCCTTGTGGTGGTGGGTACCTCTGTGCCCATTCAACAACAGGTACAGCCGCCACCCCCCCTACCAGCACCGCCCTCCCAGCAGCCCCTCAGCGTGTTTCCCGTGCCCACTCACACAGGGGGGTGGGCATCTCCTTTGCGCTAGGCATCTCAGGCCCTGCCCCAGTCACCCCTGCTGCCCTCAGTGAGGAGGCTATTGGCCTCCTGAGATCCCTCACTGTTGGGTAGTCAACCATTTTGAATGCCATTTAGGGTGTTGAGAGGCATTTGCAGCAAACAAATGCATACCCGGAGGACATTCATTCTGGCATGGCAGCCTAACAGAGAGCATTTCAGGCTCTGGCCTCAGCACTGATGGCAGCCATTGTCCCTGTGTCCAGCCTCCCCCCTCCAACTTCCACTACCCAGACCCAATCCCCTCTACCTCAGCCTATCCCAAGCACACCATCAGACCAGCATGCACACACATTAACACACAAAAGTGGATCAGGCAAACATAAGCACCACATAACCTTTCACGTAGGCTCTCATTATTCTAATGAGACTACTGGATTTTGAGCAGCAAGATCATCCACAGTGTGGGGAACTGAGTTTGACCCACAGTGGGTGACACCTGTCGCTCCAAATCCGGGCTTTGCTCCGGCTAACTAGCAGTGCCTCATCTCTCCCGTATGGTAGGGATGATTGGGCAGCCGAGCGCATGACATATCGTACTTCTCAGGGAAGTCATGGTCACTCAGGTCGCATTCTGTTCTCTCATTCACAATTCGGTGTCATATTTAAATGACAATAAAAGCAGTATAAGGTTTAAAGATTGGTTTAATAAAATGACTGCATTTTGGATAGCAAAGCGTGAGCTGCAACAACCAGAATGACACAACACAACAACATTAAAATGGTGACGATGAGAGTGAATCATTAGAATAATGCTATCATATTGCCACTAGAATCTATGGACTATTTCCTTTCTAAATCACATTTTGAGCACGGCATGTTAAGCTCTAATTCTGCCTTTCAGGTTCCCTTGGGAGGACATCCACCTCATACCTGAGCAAAGCCTGTAATCTGCATCAGCATCTGCAGCAAAGCATTCAGCATACAGTTGTGGTTCCCTGGCTGGAATCTCCCTCTTGATGTGTAATGGGACTGGAAAGTCTTTTTATAATTAACACAGCAGATGTTCTAAGAAAATGTCCCTATGTAAGGATATGTATTTTCTACGAATGTTGGAGACTAAACTTCTACTACGTTTACCGTCAACGTACCAGACTGTAGCCAGGTAGAAGGCGAAATTAAAACAAGACTGTAATACTGGTTATTGTAAAAATAACAATGCGAAGCTGAATAAAATATATCTAGGTCAAGGTGCACAGCGGCCTAGTGTACTAAACTAACGTGCATGGAGCTATAACTAAAATGGCTACACAACAAACCCACAGGCACTCATACAAGCACCATCCCCATGCAGACACACCAACATCCACTGACTCCACTGTGTCCCCCTCCTCCATGTCCTCCATGTCCCTCCCTGTCTCGTCTCCACTCACACCTGCGTGCACTACATCCTCAGCCACTACCTCCATCACCAGCACACCCATCACTACACACTGCTCACGTGCAATCACCACCCCCACTAGCATTCACACATCCCCTGTGTCCTCTCCCAGTGTGTCTGTGAGCCCTCCTCCCAAAGTACACAAACGCAGGCACACACCCACTCAACAGGCATCCACCTCACATCAGCCTCCAACCCGTGCACCTTCACCCAAACTCAGCAGACGTACACCTCCTACAACCACTACCACTTCCTCTACTCCCAAACCTCCTCCATCTCTCCATCTTCCTGTCCCATTGTGTCCCAAAAAATTTACCTAGCTAACCTGGAGCTCTTCTCCACACCTCCCCCGTCCTTCTCCTAGGGCCAGGATGTCTAGATCCCAGCCCAGCACCTCAGCCACCAAATCTGCATCCGCTGTGGTCCCTGCTACTCCAGTACGGTCAAAGGGGGCACCCGTCAGAGCTGCCAGTGTGCCACCGACAGAAAAGAAGGACCACTCTATTCCACCACCTGCAAAGCTCAAAAGGCGACCGGCTTGAAGCAGGGGACAGTCACACCACCTACCCAGTAAGGCCTTGCACAAACACAGAGTGGACAGTGCCAAGGTCCCTCCAGCGGATGTCAAGATGGGGAAGGGCCACAAGCCAAAGGGCACATCACCTCTGGGCACAATGTCACCTGGGGAGTGGCTGGTGACCACCAAATCATAGGGGATGGCAGCCATGTTCACCCCAGTCACCACTGCCACTCCGTCCACCACCTGCACCACCACCTGTACTGCCACCTTGTCAACACCAGAGTAGTACGCGCTCTATTGGCGACAAAAATGCAAAAACCCAGCACTCTCAAAACAACTTAATTTATGCATTGTGCTGATATGTTGTGGTTTAACCTTTTGCATTGCAGAGTTCAATCCTGAAAACTTATTTTTAATTTGCTTATAAACAGTGTTTCTTTGCAATGTATTGCTGCAGGTTTTCAGAGTGTGTTAGGGAGTGGCCCCTTTCCAGGGCCTTCCAGAGACTTTCCCTGCAACATGGCTGGGCGTGGTTCTGGGCTGGGCCAAGACTCTATAAAAGAGAGCCAGCCCAACTCCCAGTGCTCACTATTCAGAGGTCCCGGTGCAGAGCAGCAGTTTCTTCCTGAGCTCCTGTCCCGGCGGCCTCTTTGGATCTTCCAGTCTTCTGCCCTTCATCCTTCATTGGTGATCATTGTTCCAGGCGGTAAGACGGTGGTTGGACTGTCCCGACACCGTTATTGAGAATTTTCATATTATTGGTTTAATTCTTAAATGAGTAACAGATTACTTGCGCGCTACCATTTCTTCACATTTATATGGTAGTTTACAAATAGGCAAGACGCGCGATTTGTTTCATAAAGGTTTGACTTTGTTGTTCATTGCGTGCTACCATTTCTTGACATTGGCATGGTGGCTTAAGAATCGTCAAGATGCGCGATTCGTTTTATGGTGTTAAAACATTGTTGTCCATTGCGCGCTACTATTTCTTGACATTTACATGATGTTTTACGAATTGGCAAGACACGCAACTCGTTTCATGAGGATTTAACTTTGTTGTTCATTGCGCGCTACCATTTCTTGACATTTACATGGTGGCTTAAGAATAGGCAAAAGAAGCGCGATTCGTTTCATTGTACTTTGATCTTGTTATTTATTGTGAGCTGTTATTTCTTGACATTTACATCATGTTTTACGAATCGGCAAGACGCACGATTCGATTAATGATGATTTGACTTTGATATTCATTGCGTGCTACCATTTCTTGGTATTTTACATGGTGACACTCGAATCGGCAAGACGCACAATTCTCTCCTCGAGTTTAATTCATGTTGTTTATTGTATGCCACTATTCTAAAATATTTATTATGTAATATTCGAGTTGACAAGTTATGTGATTTGTTTCCTGAATCCATATTGTGTTATTTATGGTGCACAATCCTTTTATGGTGTTTAATATATATATATATATATATATATATATATATATATCTGCAATATGCACAATTTGTGTTGAAACATTTTAAGAGTACACAGAAGGCCAGAGTTTCTAGATGCAATATTGTATGGTTCTAGTATACATTCTCAAAACAGGATTTATATGACTGGTTTAAAATTTAGTCAGAATGTTTTTCTGATTCTCATGTAAAAGAAAGTACTTGAATAAGACATTTTTAATTTAATTCATATTGATTCCCCTACAGGTATCCGGCCATCTTGAAACTTAGTCATTTTAAAATTAACTCTTAGATTGTTCATGTTTTCAGAGTGACTAGGCTTAGAATCATAGTCTAGTATTGATTTCAGGAGTCTTGGAGCTGTTCAGTGGTGGACGTGTTTGGAACGTGCACAGACCCCGAGGATCTGGTGACTCTGACACACCTGCACCGTCCCTTCACCGCCGCTGCCACAATGTCAGTCTGCAGCATCCTCCCCAAGGATCAGCCATCCAAGGCTGCCGGAGACGGTATGGTGTCTCCATCTAACCCAACAGTCACTTGCACCACGGCCTGCACTTGCAGCATCTCTGCTGCAGCCACCGCCGCCTGCACCACCATCAGCACCGCCACGTGCACAGCCGATGCCCCTCTGTTGGACGTCAGCCCCATCCCCAGTGTGCGGCCGTCAGAGTCTGCAGGTGATGTCCTGGACCCTGGACACGCCAGTTGAGACACCACCTCCAGCACTGACATGAACCAGCAATTGGCAGGCTAAGTCGCCGCAGGATGGAGTGTGGGTCTGCCTCCATGGAGTATCATGCTACCTGTTTCGGGTACATTGCGTGGCTGTGACACACAGGTGAGATTAAGTCAACATGCCACATCCCAGGAGCAGCATCAGTGGGCACAAACATCTACTAACACAGTCCTTGGCAGGATGAAGAACTCTGGGCACAAAGCACCCTCCAGAACCAGTGGAAGATGTCACCCACTTGAGAGACTGTGGCTTTACACTCCCCAGGAGCAAGCAGTGGGCAAACCACCTACTTGAGATGGCTGTGGCTTTGTGCTCCCCAGGACCAAGCAGTGGGCAGTGAACCCACTTGAAATACTTGAGAGACTTAGGCTTTGCACTCCCCAGGACCAAGCAGTGGGCAACCCACCCACTTGAGAGACTTGAGGAATGTGGCTTTGCACTCCCCAAGACCAAGTAGTGGGCAACTCACCCACTTGAGAGACTTTGGCTTTGTACTCCCCAGGACTAAGCAGTGAGAAGTGAACCCACTTGGGAGACTTGAGAGACTGTGGCTTTGCACTCCCCAGGACCAAGCAGTGGGCAACCCACCCACTTGAGAGTCTTGAGAGACTGTGGCTTTGCACTCCCCAGGACCAGGCAGTGGGCATGGAGCCCCCCTCAAGGAACAGTGGCGTTGTACCATCATCCGGCTGAGGTGCCCCCCTCCCCTTCCCCCTGAGGTCCGTGTTTTTTTTCTGACCTGATGCCACTGCAGTGTTCTCTCCGTTTTGAGGCAGTTGTCATGTGTGGGCTTCGCCCATGCTTTTTGGGACCACTGGTCCACAGACATTTAATGGGACAGTGTACGGACTTGTGTACTTGCTGTAAATAATTGTGTATACTGATTATTTACTGTTCTCTTGGGCAAGCTGATTGTTCAAATATTACACTTGTTAAACTCATTTTGTTTGGTCCTTGCATTCTTCCAGGGGGTGACGGGGTATATCTGTGATGTTACTGGATATGTGTGTGTGTGTGTGTGTGTGTTGTTGTGGGTGGGGGGTGATGGTGTTGTGTTTTGCGTGTGTATGTCACTCTCTTTTCACTCCTCCCCTCCCCTGTGTGCTAGGTGCAATACTCCACATGATCGTCACCGCCGCCGTTCGTACTCCTGATAGATAAGAAGATACACCAACATTGGTAACACCTGTAGTTCGGGCTCCATGGCATCCTGGTTCTTTGTTGAGTGTCGAGCGGTGAGTGGTTTCCCTTCCAAAGACTGTTTCCGCTGTGTTTTTGATGCCATTGGTACTGCCCCAGAAAAGCTGGCAGATTGGTGCCTTGTAATAGTGTGGGCAGTACATTGTGTTCCGCCTGTCTGTTGGTGGTTACCGCTATGGTGTGTGTTGCTACTGCCGTGGCGGTTGGAGTGTTAAAGTGGCTGTCTGTGTTGGCGGTTTCAGCCATGGTCGTAATTACATTTTTTTGACCGCCGGCCTGTTAGCGGTATTACTGCTGCTTTATCACCGACTGTCAGGGTTGTAATGAGGGCCATAGTTCTTTTGCAAGGGAGAAAAATTAAGAATCGCCTACCTGACTGGAGAAGAAATGATGCACTGCATCACTTGTGAGTAAGGAATTGAGGCATCGCTGACTTTTCTGACATATGCTCACCTGTGCGGCTTTATATTTTATGCAAACAAGGTACTATGTGTAAAAACAAAATTTCTATTGTTTTCTTTGGAGTAAGACTCTTAGGCCCTTATTACGACCGTGGAGGTGAGTGATAAAGTGGAGGTACTACCGCCAACAGGCTGGCGGTAAGTTCCACCAAATTATGACCATAACTCCCATAGACAGCCAATGTACCACACCAACTGCCAGGGCAGAAACAACACTCACCACGGCGGTAGCCGGCAACAGCCAGGCAGAAGACAATGTACCGCCCACCATATTAAGACACTGTAAACCACCATTTTTACAGGGGGTGGTACCAATGCCAACAAAAGCCTGGCGGAAACAGAGCTCAGAAGTTAAAAGACTAACCATTGGAGACACAGGGAAGAACTACGTCATCATGTTCCCAATGATTTTCTACGTTATGCTCCACCTGGAACACCAACGCCGACGAAGACGACGACGGTGAGTACAGCCACCTAGCACACAAGGGAGGGAGGGAGAGTGGGAGAAAAATGACAGTGGCACACACAAGCACAACACACACCATTCACACACACACCATACACACAACCACCTGCACATGTAAACCAATGGCACACAACACATGGCATCATAAAACAAGGACCAGATTTCTGAAGTACTGACAATGTATTAGCATAGCTTAACCCACCACAGGAACAAATATATGCAAATGTTCATAAAGGGCCAATGCCCAGTCCAAAGTCATAAGGGCACACAAGGCCAGAGGGTACAGTCCAAGGTCCAACTTATATCCTGACACATCCGGAGAGAACACTGCAGGGGCATCATTTTGCAAGTGAGCAGGTACCTGAGGGAGATGGGGGTGGCACCTCAGCAGAATACAGGAACTTCCCCACTGGTTCTGGAGGGGGCTCAATGGCTATTCCTCTTTGCTGGTGAGTGCAAGGCCTCAGTCTCTGGTGTGGGTGCCTTTCCCACTGGTTCTGGAGGGGGCTCCATGTCTATTTTTCTGTCCTGGGGAGTGCAAGGTTACAGTCTCTGAGGTGGGTAACATGCCCACCATGCCCATTCCTCTTTTCTGGGGAGTGCAAGGCCACAGTCTCTGGAGTGGGTGACTTTCCCACTGGTTCTGGAAGGGGTTCCATGCCCATTACTCTGTGCTAGGGAGTGCAAGGCCACAGTCTCAGAAGTGGGTGACTCTCCCACTGGTTCTGGAGGGGGCTCCATGCCCATTTTTCTGTCCTGGAGAATGCAAGTTTACAGTCTCTCAGGTGGGAAATATACCCACTGCTTCTGGAGGGGGCCTCTTGTGCAGCAGTCCCTGGCGGTTGGCCTACATGTCCTCTGATGGTGGTGATAGCTACACTGCCTCAGCTGGTGTGGAGTGCTGCTCTGTGGCAACAGGTGACAGTGCCTCCAGGCCTGCCTCTGCTGGTGGTGATAGCTGCACTGCCTCAGCTGGTGTGGAGTGCTGCTCTGTGGCAACAGGTGACAGTGCCTCTTGGCCTGCCTCTGCTGGCGGTGATAGCTGCACTGCCTCAGTTGGTGTGGAGTGCTGCTCTATGGCAAAAGGTGACAGTGCCTCCTGGCCTGCCTCTGCTGACAGTATGGACTCCGTGACCACAGTGGTGGCGGTGGTGTTTGTGGTGTCACCCTTCTAGCCTCTGATGGAGTTGAGGGCTTCATTCCCTCCATGGCAGGAAGAGTGGACTCCTTCCCCTTCCTGGCTGTAGTTGTTGTGGACTACTTCCCCTTCCTGGCTGTCGTTGTTGTGTTCTCCTTCCCCTTCCGGGCTGTGGGTGTTGTGGGCTCCTTCCCCTTCCTGGCTGTGGGTGTAGTGGGCTCCTTCACCTTCCTGGCGCTAGGTGTTTTGGGCTCCTTTACCTTCCTGGCTGTAGGTGTTGTGGGCTTCCTCCCCTTTATGGTTGTTGGAGTGGAGGTGTCTCCACTGTCTCCGTGGACTGCTTGGCTGAGGTGCTGGACTGGCTGGTTGGTACCCTGGTTCTATGGGCAGGACAGGGGAGGGGGAGAGAAGAGGTCAATTTGGGCAAGCAAAAGCTTTTTAGGGACGGTAGGATAGGAGGAGGGAGGAGGGATGGGAGTGGAATTTGAGGAAGGGGTTGTTGGAGGTGTACGTCTGCTGGACTTGGGTGCAGGTGCATGGCCAGTGTGCATGTGTGAGGTGGATGGCTGTTGGGTGTCTGAGTGCTTGTGTTTGTGTCCTTTAGGAAGGAGAGAATAGACACAGTGGGAGAGGACATAGGGGACAAGTGGATGGATGTTGTGGAGGTGTCTTTTAGTATCTGCTAGTGTGTATACTACTTGATGTGGTGATGCTGGTGGTGGATGTTGAGGCAGTTCATGCAGGTGTGAGTGTTGACGTGACTGGGAAGGAGGTAGAGGAGGAGGGGAGACAGTGGAGGTAGTGGATTTGGTTGTGTCTGCAACTGTATGGTGTTTGTGTGAGTGCTTGTGGGATGAAGTGTGGTGCTTGGGTCTGCCTGTGCCGCTTTTGGGTGTTGTATTGTGTGCATGCTTGTCTGTATGGGTGCCTGGGATTGGTTGGGGTGGAGGAGAATGGGACTGGGAAATGGTAGTTGGAGGGTGGAAAGTAGAAAAAGGGACTATGGCTGCCATCAGAAAGGACGCCAGAGCCTGAAAC
This sequence comes from Pleurodeles waltl, assembly GCF_031143425.1. Taxonomy (NCBI): domain Eukaryota; kingdom Metazoa; phylum Chordata; class Amphibia; order Caudata; family Salamandridae; genus Pleurodeles; species Pleurodeles waltl. The sequence continues at coordinate 1,062,217,285 of NC_090440.1, read as the reverse complement.
GATCCCTGTTGGACCGCCAATCAATAGGGAATGCCCTCCAGGAATACATTAACTTGCTGCATCTGGGAAGCCAGCTCCTGGATGGCATTCACAATGGTTGATTGCCCTACAGAGATGGATCTCAGGAGGTCAATAGCCTCCTCACTCAGGGCAACAGGGCTAACTGGGGCAGGGCCTGAGGTGCCTGGGGCGAAGGAGATGCCCACCCTCCTGTGTGAGCAGGCATGGGCAGCTCGCTGAGGGGCTACTCGGAGGGTGGTGCTGGTACAGGGGTGGCAGCTATACCTGCAGCTGGAGTGGTCACCAAGGTGTCTGCCACCACCAGGGAGCTCCTATTGGAGGAGGTATCTGAGTTTCTGTTGCCTCCTCCAGGCTCCGCCGTGGTGCTCCCCTCGCCCTCTGTCCCACTGATTCCGTTGACATCAGTGGACTCTGCCTCCAGGGTCCTGTGGGATGCAGCTCCCTCTGTCACTGGTGTCCCTGCTCCTCCGTCAGATGATGCTAATTCACACAAGGACAGGATAACAAAACAAGAAAGTGGGGAAGACAAAGGATACATTGTGTCAATGACTGCACCAACACCACAGTTGGCATACCCATCACCGTCACACACAGGGAACAGGCTTAAGCACTATGCATTGCACTACCAGTGATATGGCTAGTCACTAAGGCAAGATGAGGACCAGACAACGCCAACTGCAGCACACCTGGGACCCACGATGCCCTGCCTGAAATGGACTGCTAACAAGCTAGGTTTCCTGTATTTGACACGAAAACATTACCCTTCAGTTGACCCACGCTGCAATGTCTGGCCCAACCTTAGGGGCACCCACTAACACACATCCACTACCCGGATACCACCCCATCAGCCAAAATATGTAGTGATACCCACTGTAATCACCCCCTTGGGGCTGCTGTGATTCTCTCAAGCGCCCATCCAGCTCAGGGTAGGCCTTCACCAGTATTCGGGCCATCAGGGGGGTTGGGGGTCCGACAGGCACCCCTTCCTTGTTGGGAGGCCCTCCCGAGCTAGGCCTCCACGGTCTTCCGTGCCAGGCATCTCAGGTCATCCCACCGTTTCCGACAGTGGGTGCACCGCCTGTCATAGACCTCCAAGGACTGCACGTCCTTGACGATGACACGCCATAATCCGTTCTTTTGATGGGCGCTGACCTGCAGGGGCAAGTCAGACAGGAGAACACCATTAAACAAACAGTCAAGCCTGTCACACAAATGGCCCACCATACCAGATTCCATCCCCATTGGCAAATACATGGCCAGCGCACAACATGTACACCGCCAAAAGACAGTCCCCCCCAACAGATGCTTTCACACACATCTCCATGTATCCTTGCCACATGCATCGTGGCCAAAGTATACTAGTTAGTTGGTCTGGAGGCCCATAAAGCTGTCTGTACTGGGGTAGGACCCCATCCACCAGTCGCTCCAACTTCTCCGAAGTGAAGGCTGGGGCCCTTTCCCCGGTCACACGGGCCATGGTAGGTTCCAGACACAGGTCACAGCAGCACACGCATTGTAGGTGTTCTCCTGTTGAAGGTCAGGAAACAAGTGAGGAATCAGATATAAAATGGCGGTCAAGTCTGTGGCGGTCTACACCGTCACTGCCAGCGTGGATACCCATTGGCCACTGTAATCCATAGAGCCTCATATTATCCAATGAGGAATTGCACAACAGTGCAAGACCGCCTTCTGCCACGACGCCCAATATCGGCAGAATTACCTCACTTCCACCTGTCCCTCCATCCAGGACAGGCGGTCGCCATTTAAGGGGGGAACAGGCATATCGACAATAACTGCGCCACAGATTAAATTGGCACATACGTTGCCATTTACACTGTCCCAATACACCATGTGGACTGTAGTTGTGGCTTTGTTGTTCCAATTGTGACAACCTACTCACTCTTGTGTCCCTTAGATATCTACCGCTGTGGGTAAATAGGAGGTGGAGACATAACCCCATGTACAGACCTCTGGTGGACTTGGTTACACTGGAGGACAGGCACATAATACTGACCTATAGACTGGACAGGTCCACAATAACAGAGCTGTGTGCCCAGTTGGAGCCTGACCTAATATCAGCTATCCGTCATCCCACTGGGACCCCCCCCTATTGTGCAAGTGCTATCAGTGCTCCATTTCCTGGCAACTGGGTCTTTCCAAGTGCAAGTGGGCTTAGCAGCAGACATGTCACAGCCAATGTTTTCAATCGTGCTGGCAAGAGTTTTGTTTGCCATTGTGAAACACATATGCAGCTAAATTTCTTTCCCAGCTACATTTCTTTGGCCACAAAGACGGCCGGATTCTATGCAATGGGACTTATCCCCAATATTATTGATGCGACTGACAGGACACATATTGCGTTTGTCCCTCCCTGCCAGAATGAACAGGTGTTCAGGAATCGTAAGAGTTTCCACTCAATGAATGTGCAAATGGTGTGCTTAGCAGACCAATACATCTCCCACGTCAATGCTAAGTATCTTAGGTCAGTGCATGATGCCTTTGTTCTGAGGAAAGCAGCATCCCAAATGTGATGGCTCAACCACAGAGGCACAGGGTGTGGCTAATAGGTGAGCATTGGTCCCCACCCAGTGTTTGTTAGTGTATGCATCTGGTGTCAACCCTGTAGGATTGTGTGTGGCTAAATGTTGTCCCTCAATACTTGCAGGTGATTTTGGCTACCCAAACCTATTGTGGCTGCTGACCCCTGTGAGGAATGCCAGGACAAGGGCTGAAGAACGTTATAATGAGGCACATGGGCAAACCAGACGGATCATTGAGAGAACCTTCGGCCTCCTAGAGGCCAGGTTCAGGTGCCTCCATCTGACAGGTAGATCCCTGTGCTATTCACCTGAGAAGGTCTTCCAGATAGTAGCGGCATGCTGCATGTTGCACAACATGGCCCTCAGGCGCCATGTACATTTTCTGCAGGAGGAGACTGGAGATGCCCCTGTGGCAACAGTGGACCCTGAAGACTGTGAGGATGAAGATGCTGAGGATGAAGACAACAGAACTTCAGTAATCCATCAGTACTTCCAATGACACACAGGTGAGACAGTGTAGATTAACATTTCTAAGACTATTGGTGTATTCTGTGTGGCTGTGGCAAGATGGTATTCATTTCCTTTTACCTCTACTTTCTGTCACCCATGATTTGTCATATTACAGATGTTGGTGATATAACAACTGTGTATTGATGTGTTGACTACAGCCAGCTACAAGTCATTATTTCTATGCTCCCACAATGTACAGTACATTTGCAATGGATGTAACTGTTTTCATGAATACACATTTTTTTAACATGACATACAAGTAGTCAAGTGTGTCCAAGGGTGTTTATTGTAGTGCTAAAAATTGAGGGGAAAGTGCAATGGAATGTGGTGATGATGGAGGAAAATCCAGGGTATTGTTCTAGTCTGTTTGTAGCACAGGTGCAGTGTCCAAGTGGCCATAGGAAGGGGAGAAAAGGCAGTTCAAAGTGGACAAGGTGACAGTGTGGGACACAAGTGGGACAATCAGGAGAGTCTCATTTCCTGGTGGTGGTCTTGGCAAGTGTCTCTGGCTTCTGTCTGGGCCGCAGGGAACGTTTGCGGGGTGGTTCACCTTCTGCAGGGGGAGGGATGGAGCTGGCCTGTGGGTCCTGTGGCGGGGCCTCCTGCCCAATAGCCATATCTCCATCTTCTGGGCAATGGAAATCTGCTGTACCTGTTTTCCAAACAGCTGTGGCTCTACCTGACAATTTCCTCCACCATGATCCTTAACTCCTTCTCAGTGACACAGGGGTGCCTTTTTGGTGCCATGGGTGTTATATGTTGTGTGTTGGTGAGAGTGTGTTGGGTGACGTGGTGGGGTGTGTGATGTGGGGTGTGTGAGGGATGTATGGGTGTCAGTGATGTGTTTGTAGTTGTCTCTGTGATGTTGGTGGCTAGCTTTTGCAGTCTTGGTGTTGGCAAAGGGTTCTGGGTACTGTGGTTGTGGGTTTTATAGTGGTGTGGGTGTGAGGGTGTGGTGTGTGTATGGATGTCAGGTCGTTTTTTTTTGTATTGGCCAATGTGGTGTTGCTTTGTATGTAGGTGTCCATTCTGAGCGCGGCGGTATGTACCACCAATGGTTTACTGCTGTTGATTGTCCGCTGTGCTGATGCGTGGGTCATAATGTGGTGGACTTTGTTTTGTTGGCGTAAAGGTAGGGGTGTTGGTACCACCACTTTAGCACTAACCTTTGGGCTGTCGGATTTGTGTGTGTGTCAGTATTCTGTTGGATTGGTGTGTGTGTGTCATAATATGGTTGATGGATATCCACTACCGCAGCGGTATGTTGGCGGCCGTCAGTGTGGCAGTAAGTGGGATTTACCGCCAGTGTCATAATGAGGGCCTATTCTTTTGAAAATTAATATCTTGACTTGTGTTTGTTGGATTTTTGTCATTTGTAACTTGTTTGATGTAGATAAACATTCCATATTTTTCTAAACTGGTGTGTGTCCATTTTGTAGTGTTTTCACAGTTTTACTGTGTGTGTTGGTACACATACTTTACACATTGCTTCTGGGTTAAGCCTTCCTGCTCATGCCAAGCTACCAAGGGGGTGAGTATGGGTTAAGCAGGAGTGTTCCTCCTTTGCCCTGACTAGAGTGAGGGTCCTTGCTTGGATGGGGGTAACCTGACTGCCAACCAAAGATCCCATTTCTAACAGTATGTCTACAGGTACAGAACTGGTGTCGAAGGAAATATAGATGAAGGTAAATTTACAGTAGTTGGTTGTAATGGTTATTTGGGATGACACAGCAAAGGCTGTTTAGTTAACAGTAGAAAACTGACGTACCGTACTGTTGAAAAAAGAGAGTTCTTTTTACATGCACTTTTGAAGCAATGTAAACATTAGCATTCTGAATCAGAATTACCTGGAGAGTCTGACTGTTACGAAGACTCTTTCAAAGCTGCAAAAGATAGCATTGAGTCTTCTGAGTTTCCTAACTATCTTAAACTGTTAAATGATGAAGTAGAACAGAAGAAAGAATTGCTGATAAGATATCTAAGGAGAGTTCACAAAGAAGCCAAAGTTCAGGTCTCTAAGTCACGATCCTCCCGGACAGCCAATAATTGAAAATGAGGCTGCCATTGCAATGAATGACGTAGAGACTGCCATAGAATAAGGATGACAGGAAACTATTGATGTGGAAGAGGTTGGACAACTAAATGATGAGACAAAATAAATATATATAGAGGTAAAAGATGGAATTGAAAATGGATTCCTCTATGACAAGATAGAGTGTGGTTGTTCATCATGTAGGCCTAAACTGTTGTATGGCAGCTGTCAACCTAACAAAGGTTAAAACGCTTTTTAATACAGGTAATCAATGCTTTCCTACAAAAGACTACAGACTATAGTTTGTTGTGTGTAGTACCAGCACCCACCGGATTAGCTGAAACCAATACCAAAGCAATTACTTTACATCAAGTTCTCATGCTACCCATGAAACATGACAACAAATTGGAGCATCGAAACCTAATCAGTGAAGCTTGTCATGAAGTCTTGAGAGTACTAAAACAGTTAAACCATTTAATCATTGATGAGGTGAGCATGGAATATTTAAGTAAATTGGTGCTTTACCTAGTGCAATACCACTCTCCTTGTGCCCCTTAGCACCCCCCAGGGCTACCATGTGTGTACCATCACTAAGATACGGTGCACAAGGGCAAAGGATAGTGGGCAATAGCATCATTTTTATTGATTTACTCTTCAGGAGTAGTGCCAAAATATTGGTGCTACTCCTGCAGACTACATTGGGACCCATTATAGATAATGGAAGCTCCCCCCTTTAACGCCTTTTCTGAGCAGGCGTTAAAAGTGCTGTAAAAAATCACTGAAGGAAATCTGTTAGATTTCCTTGTGTCATTTTCTTGACATCCGAACAAGGGAATGCCCCCTGTGTATACATTATGCCTGGCGCAGACATAATGTTGCGCAAAGAGTTACAAAGTGAAACAATGCATGCATTGCACCACTTTGTAAATATGACACAAGGATTTTGGCTTTTTCGGCCACATTAGCATCAAATAAAATGATGCTAATATGGTGCAAGGTGGTGCTAAGGTCTTATAAACTATGCCCCTAAATGCTAGCCTTTGTTCACTCTGGAACTCAACAGATTCTAAGAACAGACTACATTGTGCTATTTGGATCAAAAAACTTGATTGTTTTTGGAGATCTACGGCAACTTGCACCAGTGAAAGTATGGCCTGTCTTCAAAACACTGCCCCATGATGAAACTCAGGATTCTTTGGAAAGTATTATAAATGTGTACATTTGGCTAACTTTCATTATGAAGAAGCTACTTAGAAACATGCAACAAGCATCTGACATTGAATGTGAAAATATTCTCAAGGATATTAGAGTAGGTGTTCTCTCACAAGAGGGGAAGTGTCTGCTTGAGCGTTGGCTCCTTAAAAAACTGTTTCCAATGAAAACGCCAGCAGCAGAGCTAATGTTTGCTCTCATTCAAGAAGTAAAATCAGTTGTGTGCCTAATGCCTACACTGGTGAAGTGTGCCTCTTTTAACAAAGAATTGCTGGAATTGGTGAAAGAAGACATTTTTGAACCGATGGCAATAGACAAAACGGACCACCAGGGTGTGACACTATTCCTAAATGAAAAGTTACAAGCAAGACTGGATAAATTTGAAAAATCTGTTTCAAAACCTGCAGGGTTGGAGAAATGCTTAAGTATTTGTAAGAACTTCTGAGTCATTTTGCATTGAAATTAAAATGGTTAGGAAGGATTATGGGTAAAGTTATTGATGTTATTTGCTTTCCTAACAGGAATGAGGTGGAACACCTAGTGATAAAATGTGATCGGATTGATGGTGTGAAGCAGATCGGAAGGTCCGTTGTAAATTTTTTGCTTGTGAAAGAATTATATGAGTGAAGGAAAAAGTTTCCTGTTTCTATAGCATACACTGTGACTATTGATAAATTTCAAGGTTTAAGTGTAGAGGCAGCATTTATTAATAATGGTAGTACAGTGTTAAAGGAAGGTATGTCGTATGTAGCCTTATCTCAAGTTAGGATATTGTCTGGCTTGTATCTCATTGAATTTGATGATACCAAAGTAATTGCCAATCCAAAGTTGTGTGAAAGAATACAATTGATTAGGAAGTGTTGATGCTTCTCATGTAGGACAGTTCCTGGGGACAGCCACTGACACACCCAGGAACACACCAATACAGACACTGACACACCCAGCCAAACACTAATGCATCTACTAACACAACCAGGCACACACTGACACACACTGACACAGCCAGGCACATACCGATTCAGCCACTGACACACCCAGGCACACACCAACCAGACACTAACAAACCCAGGCAGACACAGATACATACACTGACACAACCAGCCACACACTACTGCAGATGCTAAAACATCCTGGCACACACTACTACATACACTGACACACCCAGGCACACACTGATACAGCAACTGACATGCCCAGGCAAACACTGATACAGGCACTGACACACCTAGCCAAACACTTATTCAGCGACTATTACACCCATCCACACACTGATACAGCCACTGACACACCCAAGCACACACAATACAGCCACTGACATACCCAAGTCCACACCTGTGCAGACACTGACACCCACGCACACACTGATACAGACACTGACACACCCTGGCATACAAGATACAGCCACTGATATATCCAGGCACATATCAGAACTGACACACCGAGGCGCACACTCTGTCAAGCCGGGGCCGAGAAAAAAGGGCTAAAAATGTTTTGCGTTTCCTGCGTTAATTCCTTTACGACCTGTCAATATGTTTACAGTCCAAAACACTAGAAGGAACTATACCAAATGTTTTGGGGGCAAATTATAGGTTTAATATATAATCTTGTGCCACGGCACACAATATTCATGAACATTTGTGATTTTCCGCTATTTATTTGCAAAATATTTGTGATTATTTAAAAATGTTAAAGGAAAGCCACAGACTCATTAGTATACTAATTCATTCACTCATATATGCACTCAGAGGCTCATGTGCTCACTCAGACACCCACTCAGACACTCATGCACTCACTCAGACCCTGTAGGAGGCTTGGCTGGCTTATAGTGGGTACCTTGTGGTACTTACACCTTGTGCCAGGTACAGTTATCCCCTACTAGTAGATTGGAGGTGTTCTAGCAGCTTACTCTGAAAGAGGTAGCTATGGCAGAGCAGCTTAGGCTGAACTAGGAGACATGCAAAGCTCCCACTATACCACTTATATCACTTAGCACTATATCATAAGAAACACAATACTCAGAGTTACTAAAAATAAAGGTACTTTATTTTAGTGACAATATGCCAAAAGTATCTCAGATGATATACTCCCTTAGGAGGTAAGGAATATACACAAAATATACACACAAATCAAAATCCGGTAAATAACAGTTAGAAAAGTAGTGCAATTACTGTAGAGCACAATAAAATGCAATAGGAGACAATATGCCGAGGGGCAACACAAACCATATACTCCAAAAGTGGAATGTGAACCACAAATGGACCCCAGGCCTAGTGTAGTGTGCAGAGGGTCGCTGGGAGTGTAAGAAAACACTAAGGGTGTCCAAGATACCCCACTCCAAGACCCTGAAAAGTAGGAGTAAAGTTACCATACAAGCCCAGAAAGACAATAAAGTCGAGAAAGGGGATTTTGCACAGACAACAACTGACTGGAAAGCACTGAAGATGGGTTCCTGGACCTGAGGACCTGTAAATGAAAGGGACCAAGTCCAAGAGTCACGCAAGTGTCTAGGGGGGCAGGACAACAACGGAAGGTGCCAGGAACTTTTCCTTTGGTCAGAAGATGTCCCACGGCGTGCTGGAGGATGCAGAGTTATTTCCACGCAGAAAGACCGCAAACAAGCCTTGATAACTGCAAGAGTCACAGTTGAAGATTTTGGGTGCTGCCAGGGCCCAGAAAAGACCAGGAGGTCGCCCCTTGGAGGAGGAGATGGAAGGGGTGCCCAGCAATACAGAGAGCCCATGCAGAAACAGGCAGCACCCACAGAAGCACCTGAACAGGTGTTCAGAAGATCTGAGCACGACAGTTGACTCAGCACAACAAAAGGGGGTCCCACGAAGTCGGAGTCCAACTCAGCGAGTTGGGCAATGCAGGACAGAGTGGTGGGGACATGGGCTAGGCTGTGCACAAAGTCTTGCAAAAGTGCACGGAAGCCCTATCAGCTGCAATTCACGCAATACACAGGATTACTGTCTGGCATGGGTAGGCAAGGACTTACCTCCACCAAATTTGGACAGAAGGGCCACTGGACTGTCAGAGACACTTGTACCCAGCTCCTGTGTTCCAGGGACCACGCTCGTCAGGACGAGAGGGGACCCAGAGGACCTGTGTTTCAAATGTTTGGTGCCTGCGTTAGCAGGGGGAAGATTCCGTTGACCCACGGGAGATTTCTTCTTGACTTCCAGTGCAGGGTGAAGGCAGACGGCCCTCAGAGCATGCACCACCAGGAAACACACATATGAGTCATCTACATCCAGAAGCAGTAATTCAATTGCAACTCCAAATGGGAGACCATTGGCTCTCATTATGTAGAAATTCAAACACCTCCAAGATAGAGAGGGTGCTTACATGAGTATTACGCTCAAATCTGGTCCTCCTTGAGCTCGCCATCCCTGACAAACAACACCAAGGACACTCCTGGTGGCTCCCTGTAAATCTCCTCCATGACGTGATGTTTAGTCATCTTGAAATTTTTCTTGTCTCATAATGCCCAATCTTTCACCTCAGTTGTACTCACAGTATCAATGAACACACACTTAGAAGAATAACTCAAGACCTATTTACAAAATACTTCAGATGTTTATAAAGTTTTTAAGACCAAGATGATCAAAATTGCTTTCTGTGTTATGATTGTCTTTTTGTGCGTAATTATGCACCAGAGGAATGAACAAGAAAAATGTTCATAATGGATATAAAATAAGGCAATGCTTTCACAAGTATCACCTTCTACTTTTACATCAAGGTCGTCGAGATGTACTGTGGGCCAGCCAGGGATGTCTGGGCAGTTCCCTGTTAAAGCAGTGGCTGAAAGTCCATGAGCTGGTGCAGAACAGAGAAGGGGACCACTTGGAAATACACCACACAGATCAGATTGACTTAAAGGTAAGTCAAGTAGGTCCCCTTCGAGTATAGAGGTCACAAGGGGTTAGGAACCCCTAAAGCACATCAGGCTTTATGATGCAGGGGCCATGGAGGCCAGGCATAGATAGGTCTGCCAAGGATCATGTGTCAAGGAGTACTTGGAGTACGTGCAGCCAGGCTCACATCACTTTGAGGGTACATTACAGGTCACCAGGGCCATTCTGGGGTGTGGATCTTGGGTGTCCTGAAGTCCTTTCACTCGTACCTGCTTCTGGTCTTCAGAGAGTCTGGAGTGGACTTTTCTTCTTGGTGTCCTTCTGGGTGTCCAATATTGGGGGTCCAGTACCCCAGGTATAGCAATATCTCGAGTCCTGAAAGTCACAGTGCCCCCAAACTTGGCCCACTGGTGGGATTCGACATTCAGGTCCATTGGATAGGTGTTGGGCAGGCTGCTGTGTCTGGTTCGTTGGTTAGTGGCCAGTCAGTGAACTGGACTTCACTGTTTCTTGCATGAACGGTGCATGGAGTGAGGTATTTACTCAGAGGAAGGTTCTTGGCAATTTTCAGAAGGGTGGAGGTCCTCCAATCATTCTTAGAGTCCATCCATTGTCCGGTCAACCCCTCAGCAGCAAATGTTGAGTTCTGGGTGCATCAGGCAGTTTTTAGTGCCTTTTTATTCTTACAGCAGGACTTCTGTTCTCGTGCCTCAGCTCTTCGTTGTCGCTGGTCTTCTTGTGTGCATTGAATCTGATCTGTAGGTCTAGGGATGCTCACTAAATACTGCATTTAGTCAGCGTACTAATGGGCCACCTACCGTAGGGTAGCTATACCCAATATGTGACCACTTCCTGTGGGAAGGAGTCACATCCCTAATCCTGATTGCCTATTTTCCTACCATGCAAAATGGAGGAAAATTAAATGAAGTGGTCACCTTACCTGCCACACCTAAGGGGTTGTGTAGGGACGGGGTGGCCACTCCTCCTACTCTGGCTAGATTTTCCTGTTGGTTTTCCTGCTCAAAGTAGGGGAAAACCATTGAGTCAGAGGACAGATTTTAAAGGAGGAAAGCCATTGAAGCTGACCGCTGATGTAGGGTGCCTGCTTGGGGGAGGAGACGTATCACTTTTACCCAGGATAGGATTTGTGTTCTGGCTCCTAAGAGCACCTGCTCTCACTCCAGGAGTCCATGCTTCTGTCTGGTGATGGAAGGCTGATAAAAAACAGTCAACAACCATGCCAGGTCTGTTTTGCACGGGGCACCTCTAAGGTGCCCTCTGGGTACATTTTATATTCAATCCAACACTGGCATCAGCGTGAGTTTATTATTCTAAGTTGTTTGATACCAAACAACCCAGTATTCAGAGAGGCCATCATGTAGCTGGGGAACTCATAATGACCACTGTTCAGCACATGCATCTGCTATGGCTTCCCTGAACACTTATTTTGACTTCAGGTTTTGTAAAGACACAGTAGGGGCATATTTGCTCATGCACACATATGCCCTCATATGAATTCTAGTGCGCCCTGCCTTAGGGATGTAAGGCCTGACAGAGGGGTGATTTACCTATAGTGCATTCAGTATTATCAGATATGGCACTTTTGGTGAGTTCCATGTCGAGTTTGCAACTTTTAAATATACCTTGTCATGCACTTGCAATGGCTGTCTGCATGACGCTGGTGTGGGGCTTCACAGGGTGGAACAATTGGTGCTGCAGCTCTGAGGGGTCCTCTTTAGCCCCCATGCCCTAAGTACCAGGGGTGCTATTTACTAGGAACTTACAAGGGAGGCTGAAGTACCAACACACAGTACAATTTAGGAGAAAGTGATCTGACCCTGAGAGCCTGTTTAGCTGGGCCAAGGGCACTTACAGTTTGAAACCACTTTATTTTCCAAGTAAAACGTGGGGGGCTACCATGTCAAATGAGGCCCTTTCTCACACTCTGTACTCGCTATTTGGGTGACCAAGACTTTGTGCAGTAAAAATGACATTGTATTTAATGGAAAGTCGGGCTAGCAGTTTTAAAACTGTTCTTCCAGTCTGCAGTGGTAGTCTTGGGGGACTCGTTTTACTCGTGTCACCTATAGAGTGAAAAACCAGTGCTGCAATTTCTGATGTGACCCTCTAACTTATGGTCATGTGTACCCTGGGTACCATATACTAAGGACTTATAGGCAAGTGAGGGTTGGCCAATTTGGTGCAAGCCAATTTGACATACACATTCAAGGGTCAGGGCACTGGCACTGAAACCTGCTTGGTAGGCTTCAGTGCACTCTTTGAATCAAACAACCAGCAGCATCATTCTAAAAACCTGGCTGCGACCTCACAAAAAGAGGCATTTTGTTACATGGCCCACTTCAGATGAAAGGTGATAAGCAACTAACGATTATCCTGGTAGTTCTCACCATCTAAGTGGAAGAACCTGGAAAGGCCATCTGCACTGGCATTGTGAGTTCCAGGTCAGATTTCCACTGTAAAGTCCATACCCTCTAAGGAAATGTACTACTTCGTCAACTTGGGGTTCTCGCCTATTATCTCCATCAACCATCTAAGAGGCTTGTGGTCAATCTGAACTTTGAAGTGAGTCTCAAACAAGTAGGGTATCAGCTTCTTCAGAAGCCAAGTCACAGCAAATGTGTCTCTGTCAATGGCACTCCAATTCTGTTCTGTTGGGAGGAGTAGCCTGCTAATGATGGCAAATGGCTGATCCTGGCCGAAATCAATTACCTGTGACAACAGTGCCCCTATCCTATGTTCAGAAGCATCTGTCTGAACAATAAATTCCCAATTTAAGTCAGGTGCCTTCAGGACAGGTGCAGAGCACTGAGCTTCCTTCTGGGTGTCAGAAACCTTTTGTCACTGCTCAGGTGTTTCTTGGAGGTGATTTCAGTCCGTGGCACCCCTATGGTACCCTAACCTTTCTCAAATCTCCTGCAGTGTCCAGTCAGGCCACAAAATCCTCTGACCTGGGGGAGGGTGTTAAGAGCTTCTCAAGCCAGGATTGTCTGGATCTTGGGCTAGAGACATTGTACATGGCCTCTGGCAAGTTGTTGGTTCAAGTACAAAACAGAGCCTTGCCTTATCTGGCATGTGCTTGCCTTGACAATCAGGCCTGCCTGGTGTATGTCCTGAAGCACTTCCTTGAGGTGGACCAAACTATCCTCCCAGGTGTAACTGGATACAGCTACGCTATCAAGAAATGCTGCAATGAAACATTCTAAACCTTTAAATTGAAAGTGGCCTTCAGGTGTAGAAAGCCAGAGCACTTCTTGGATCCTGGGGTGAGGGCCATCTGCCCATAACCTTATGTCATATCAAAGTTTTCAGATATTTAGCGCCCCCAATCTGTCAAAAAGCTTATCAACTCTTAGGATGGTGTGTGCATCAGTCATGGTGACTGCACTGAGGCCCCTGTTGTCCACACTGAACTTTATCCCAGGTTTTCCATGTTAGACCTGGCATCCATGGCATGCTTTCCCCTAATGTTTTTGCCTTCAGATTTCCTCTTTGGCTGTACTAATTTTTGGTAGCTTTAGAATTCTGGGCACTTTACCACTGCTAACCAGTGCTAAAGTGCATGTGCTCTTGAGGGCGCAGCTTTGCACCACAACATGGTGAATGGACTTTAATCCAGCTCTGTCTAGGCAGCTGTATCCCAACAGATATCCCTTCCTTAGTCCTCAGAGAGGACTGTTTCTACACCATCTGAGAAATGAGAGGTGCAGAGTCCCTGATTCAGAACACTCTGTTCTCTCCTCAAAAACCCTTAACACCATGGCTGCTGATGGTCCCCGGAGGCCTATGTTAAGGCCTGTGTGCTGTGAGGGTCTGTTACAGACCCAGCCCCTGTTGGTGTTGACCTACACCTCACCCAAAATGGTGACCTCCTTCTGGACTGGGCCACACTAGGACATCTGCCTGCAGCCCAGGTCCAGTACGAGCGATGCAGGAGCCTGGGGCAGTGTCCGTCTTCCCAGGGGGCCTGGGGCTGTGGCGGACGCACAGGAGAGACCAACCCATGCCAAGCAAAATACACGTGGCCCAAGCAGCTCTGTAGCTACCTGCCTCTACAAACTGTGATGCTGACTTGAGCCTGTTCCCCGATTCATGGATACTGAGGGGAAACTTATGCGGTAAACACTGCAGCCACGATAGAGACACTGCCTATTCCTTGTACTTCATCCCCCCTCCCTTCTGCTCTATCTTGCCTTCATTGGCCTGCCCTCCATCTCCAGCACCATATGCTCTGTATCCTGAACAGACACTACATCACACGTCATTTATAGATGTGAAAAGAAGACTACCTGGCCTCTGTGGATGCCATGCTGAGGGTGACACTCTTGGATTCAAGGCCCCCCTCCATGCTTGTATGGAGCGAACAAGAAACATTAGTGCCTACCAACCCCTGCATTGGTAGATAAAGTGATCCCCAATGACAACTCTCCCTCTGCATGAGAGAGGGGTGGCCACTAGACAGTTGGAGAGATTGCTCGTGTCCCCCTAACCAGAGGTGGGGGGATGAGGATGGGTCCCTGAAGTGACATGCTGGAACTTGGCTTGTGCTCTTTGAGGACATCCTATAACCCATAGTCAGCGGGAGGCTTCTGGATCTCTAAATCCACAGACAGAGGTTTGCAGTGTCTCTGCAGGCAGGGTACAGGAATGTCACAGTGCCCAACATCTCCAGCCACCAGTGCGACTGATCATGCTCCCTTACTACAGACCCCAACAAGACCTGGGGGGCTGGTGGGCCATCACCGCTGACACCTCGGCCTTGGCAGCCACCAGCTCTTATTACAAATAGCCATCAGATGGGGCATAAAGGAGAATCAGGCCCTCAGCCTCCAGACAGCGCATGGATGAATCCATAGGCTAACCAGAATTTAATCTGCCAGCTGCAACTGCAGCATCAGGGACCGCAACAGACCTCAAACTCAACCAGATCCTTGACGACATATTGCGCACTGCGCAGGATCTCAGCACTAAATTTGATAAAGTAGCATTGGAATTAGGACTATTACAAACAGACTAGCACAAACTAGTGGATTGAGTTACACATGTGGAATCTGAAATTAAAGAAACACTTCCAGCAGTCCACAAGCTAGAAGAATGGGTCAGCACCCTCACTGCTAGCTTCCAAGCTCTTGAAGCCTGAGCTGAGATTTCCAAAGGGCAAGCACACTAATAACATTGAAATAATGGGACTCCCGGATCACAGGGCCCCAACGCAGTACAGTTCTTTGAATCGAAATGAGTGGCTCCCTCTCAATTATCTGTTAATTTTTTGCTTGAGCACACTTATAGAGTTTTGGCATGATGCATGGCACCAAGAGCTCACCCAAGACTCATAGCGGTCACAGTCATGAACTATAGAGACAGAGAAGCTTTGCTACAAACTGCCCGGACCTCTGAACCACTACAATACAATGAAGCCAGAGTGTTTATTTTCCCAGATTACCCTACCAGTACAGCACTGAAGGGACTCCTTCCTTGGGGTGAAGTGCAAACTACAACAGGGCTGTGCTATTTGCTCCTCTTCCCAGCAAAGCTTAAGGTGATAGCAGGACAACAAAAAATACTTCTTCACAGAACCAACAGATGCTTGGAACTTGGTTGACCAATGCCACATTGAAGCCTCCAACATATCTTCTACATCTCTCAAACTTCTCTGTGAGACTCAGACTTTGCGCTAGAAGAAGCGCAAGATCCTGCACTGATGAGGTGCTGTAGTCCAGGGAGCACTCACACCAGAGTAAGGAAAGGAGGCACAGGTCTGAGCCCTGTCAGAGGCGGTCATGCTATGGCTGGACAGACATGCGCCACCAGCCTCCCTCATGAAAGATGATATACCAGACAACATTACCATGCATTCCATAAGTAGCATGTCCTAAGAACCGTTACCAGTGGTGACTCATCCAGCGACTGATGATCTCCTATGATGATAACTATTGGGACACTATGCACCTACCCACAGGAAAACCATCAATGCGAAGATGACTTTCCATTGCTAACACTGGGACACCCAGACAGAGGGTATATCCACCACCCTGTCAATAGCTCCAATTAACGAGAACATTGGAGCCATGATGCTTTCTCCACCCACCTAGCTCCAAGATGAGTATGTTTAATGCCAGTGCACAAACAGGAGCTCCCCGTTTATGGAACACATTGTTTGGGCAGCCGAATGTTTTCGAGTGGCCCTGGGCAGCGAGTTGGGACTATGTTTTCTACAGTTTGATATGTCTTGTGCACTGCTATTTTCACCTATTCCAGGCTTACTTCCCTTTATCGTGCAACTCCTCCTGCTCATGTTAAGCTCAGCGAGCACTACAGTGCTGGCTACCATACACAACTCGTTCTGATGACATGCCTAAACTTACTTGCTTACATGGAATGTCCGGTGTATGAGCACAGGCTGTACAACAATACATACGACATTGAAGTGCTCAAATTGCGCTCCTTCAGGAAACTCCTATTAAGCATGGAGAAGAAGCTTGCCTCCAGAAATGATGGTGAGGCCTATGTTTTTGCACCACATACTCAGGCTTTGCCTGGGGCACTTTCATCTGGGTCAGACCGGGAGTACTTTTTTGCCCCTAGATAGTATTATTGTCTCAGAAGGCAGGTACATTTTGGTAAAGGGTCTACTGAACGGGAGACAGGTCCTTCTTGATAACACCCCTAACATGGCCCAATCAGACTTTTTTCACACTTACCTACTGTCTTGGTTATGTGGACTGACGTTCCCTGGTTACTGGGAGAATTTAACTGTATAACTGACACCTCCCTTGACCGGTCACACCCGCCTCTCCCATGTTCATCGGTTGTCACCACTGCGACCCACTTCTCTGAATGGTTCCAGCATTGGTCTCTCCTGGACTGCTGGAGATCAAATGTATCCCTTGGCTGTGGAGTTCTCCTATTACTCCCCCCTCATGACTTATCTGTCTGATTTGATAGGATACTCTGTGACCCATCATCTCTCCTGTTTGCATTATAGGCAGGCTACTTAGGCAAAACCTTCTCAGACTATAAACCCCTGCATCTGCAGATAGAATGGGGATCCCCATGACCCCAAGTGCCACGTGCAGACTTCAAACATGCCTTACTCAAAGACCCGGAATTCTGGGTGACACTGGATGAGACCCCTACAAATTACCTGACAAACAAGTGGAGAACATCCACCTTTAGGTTAATAGACTGGGAGGCCATGAAGGTTGTGATCCAGGGACATTGTATCCAAATGACAGTTGGTGTTCAGGCAACCTTACATAATGACTTGTAACAGCTTGATTCTTCTCCGGGAGTACTGGAATCCACAGCTAGGCGAGACCCTGCAAAACGATCAGCGCTGACTAAGGCACTTACCACACATGCACAAATAATAGAACAACTGCCCAACCTTGATTTCCACCCTTACCAAGCCAAAAGGCAAACTAAAGGGGATAAACCTCGCCATATGCTAGTATGGCTTCTATATAGTGTGAACCCCTCAATGTTAATTGATTAAATTAGAATCTCCCCAACTGACGTTTTTCTTAAATCAAGCAGACATTCACGTAGCATTTACAGGGCATTATCAAATCCTATATGACCCCCGCCTGAGGACTGATAAGCTGTAATTGTCCAATTTCTGGCTTCAGTGGACCCCCCAACAATCACCCCACTGTAAAGTAATGATCTTAATGCACCCCTCACTGTACAAGAAATTTGAGGTGCCTTAAGGGGAACACCTAAACTCAAAACAACAGGGATGAATGGGCTACCTATAGAGTTTTACAACACATACAAAAGCCAATTAGCCCTCAAATTTTTTCAGCTATATCAAACGGTACTCGCGGAAGGCCTCTCTCACCAGCCCTCAGGGAATCATTATCAATTTCAATCCTAAGAACTCACCTCCTACCGCCCCTTGTCAATGCTTGGCTCAAATTTTAAAATTCTGAGCACAACTCTGGCAAGACAGCTATATGAGCTTTTGGTGTGTGTGATACACCCTATTCAAAATAGATTCATGCCTGGTACACATACCTCCTTAAACATACCTCAACTCTATACACTGATGGAGATATCTGAAGCCTAGTGACCATATGCTGTGTGTCGGGTACTGGACTTGGAGAAAGCAGTTGATACTGTCAATTGGAACTTCTTGTTCTTGAACTTAACAGCATTCAGTATTACGGGACATATGAAGAATCTGATACCTCCCTCTACACAGAACCGACAACATGAGTAAAGAGTAAAGATCGGCCAGTGTACATTGACCACTCTTAGAGTGAGTAGTGGGACACGGCAAGAGTGTCAGCTATCCCCATTACTATTTGCTTTAGCCATGGAGCCTCTGACACAGTGACTGAGGAAACAAGGTCGTGACAGGATAAAAGAGGAACTCCGCATAGTCTCGCAGTGTGCAGACGATGTGTACACAGATCTATGTCCAGGACATGCTTGAAGGCATAACATCAACACAGAATATCTTGCAGGAATTTAGGGCATCGTCTGGCCTGTGAGTAACCTGGCCTAAGTCATGTCTATATCCCTTAGCCTAGAATTTTCCCCCATACCAGTTGGCAATGGATGGTCAACTGCTCCACAGTGAACCTTGCACTTTCTGGTATCTGGGAATCAACATTTATCATAACACACAAGAGTTGATAGATGGAAACCTAATGAGAACTATTGCATCCTCATTACCTCAGATGATCTTTTGCAGCACGCTACTGTAGGAAAGTACCATCTTTCTTGGCATGTTACCCCTAAACTGTGTCACTGAAATTCTGCCAGAACTCCAGTGCTTATGCTCTCTCTACTTACCAAATTTGTCACTATAGTTTAATGACTCCATTTTCAAATTCTATTTGGCACACTCAACCCCCTTATAAGTCCCTAGGATATGGTAACTAGGTACATAGGGCATTGGGGTTCCAGGAGATCCTTATGGGCTGCAGCATTTATTTTGCCTCCCATAAGGACCTCATACAAACCTTTCTTCAGGACTGCCACTGTAGCCTGAGTGAAATAGTGCACACACTATTTCACAGCCATTTTCACTGCACTTAAGTAACTTATAAATCATCTGTATGTCTAACCTTCATTTACTGAACTCTAGTTGCAAAGATACTGTGTGTGAGGGCACCCTTGCATTAGCAAAGTTGCCCCCACGTTGTCCAGGGCCAATTCCCCAGAATTCATGAGTGCGGGGATACCATTACACGCGTGCACTACATATATGTCAATACATGTATGTAGCTTCACAATGGTAACTTCGAATATGGCCATGTGAGGTGTCTAAGATCATGGGAATGTCCTCCCATTCCAAATATGGTATTGGGGGGGCAATCCCATGCACCCTGGGGGCTCCACGATGGACCCCCAGTACTGCCAAACCAGCTCTCTGAGGTTTCCACTGCAGTCCCAGCTGCTGTCACCTCACAGACAAGTTTCTGCCCTCCTGGGGACTGAGCAGCTCAATACCAGGAAGGCAGAACAATGCATTTCCTTTGGGAGGAGGGTGTTATACCCTCTCCCTTTGGAAATAGGTGTTGCAGGCTTGAGAGGGGTAGCCTCCCAGAGCCTCTGAAAATGCTTTGAAGGGCACGAATGGTGCCCTTGTTGCATAAGCCAGTCTACACCAGTTCAGGTACCCCAGTCCTTCCTCTGGCATGAAATTGGACAAAGGAAAGGGGCGTGACCTCTGCCCTGTCCATCACAACCCCATGGGTGGTACCCAGAACTCCTCCAGTGTGTCCCTGGCGTTAGCCATCTTGGATTTCAAGGTTTGGGGACACCCTGGAGACTTCTGAGTGGCCAGTGCCAGCAGGTGACATCAGAGACCCATCCTGATAGGTGCATACCTGTGTAGGTAGCCAATCCCCCTCTCAGGGCTATTTAGGGCCTCTCGTCTGGGTGTTTCCTCAGATTCAGCTTGCAAGATTCCTCCAGGAATCCTCTGCATCCTCTGCTTCAGCTCCGGACCATCAGATCAACAGCATACTGCTCCAGGAACTGCCGTAACTGCAACAAAGTATCCAGGACAACTCCTGTGACCTGCAACTTCAACTCCAGCCAGCATTTGCAACAGTTTCCAAGGTGTGCATGCTCTGAGGACTGCCTGTCTTCATCCTGCACCAGAAGAACCGAAGGAATCTCCCATGGAGTGACAGAGTCACTTCCTTGCTTTTGCAGGCAACCTTCTGTGATGATGGCCAGTACTCTGGGACTCCTCTCCTGGTGACGAGCCTGCTCCCTGGAATACAAATGGTGGACCGACATGACCCAGACTGTCCTAAGGTCCAGCTGTCCAAATTTGGTGGAGGTAAGAGCTTGCCTCCCTGTGCACTGCATCTCCTCCAGCTCCTTGGGCATCTGTGCACTTCTTCCAAGAATCATTTGTGCACAGTGTAGCCCAGGTCCCCAGCACTCCATCCTGCAATGCACAACACTGAGTTGTTCTCCGGCGGCGTGGGACCTTCCATTGTAGTGCTGCAACAACCACACTTTGCATCTTCTTTGTCCCCATGTTCTGGGACTCCTGTGGGTGCTGCCTGGTCTTCTGTGAGGTCTCTGAAGTGCTGAGAGCCCCCTCTGTCACCCCAGTCCTAGTTGAGACCCCCAGGACTCTCCTGGGTCCAGGCAGCTCCTTTTTGACACAAACCACGTACTTGCTTGAAGCAAGGCTTGTTGGAAGAATCCAGCAACGCAAACAGCCTGCATCCAACAACTCGACAAGGGACATCACCTCCACCCAGCAGGAACACGCAGCCATCTTCTTTGTTGCTCCTCTGTACTGTTCTTCTTACCGGAGAATCCACTTTTGCACCATCTTCTAGGATGGCAGGGGCTCCTGTCCTTCCTGGACTCTTCTTCAACTTCTGGACTTGGTCTCCTCTCTCCACAGGTCTTCAGGTCCAGGAATCCATCATTTGTTGATTGCAGTCTTGCTTGGTTCTTGCACAATCTCTTATCATGACTTGTAGTGTGTCCTGAGGAAACTTGCTGTACTTTACTCCTGCTTTCCTGGGCTCTTGGGTGGAGTACTTTACTTACCTTTGGTGTTTTCCTACACTCCCATGGTCCCTCTGCACACTACACTTGCCTAATTGGGAATTTGTGATTCGCATTCCACTATTTTAGTATATGGTTTGTGTTTCCCATAGGCCCATTGTAATCTGTTGTATTTTCTACTGTTTATACTATTCTATCACTGTTTACTTACCTGGTTTTGGTTACTAGTGTATATATTGTGTATAATACTTACCTTCAGAAGAAGTATTGCCTCTACGATATTTTTAGCCTTGTGTCAATAAAATAAACTGCCTTTATTTTTCATAACACTATGGCCCTCATTCTGACCTTGGCGGGCGGCGGAGGCCGCCCGCCAAAGTCCCGCCGTCAGATTACCGTTCCGCGGTCGAAAGACCGCGGCGGTCATTCTGACTTTCCCGCTGGGCTGGCGGGCAGTCGCCTTCAGACCGCCCGCCAGCCCAGCGGGAAAGAGGCTTCCACGATGAAGCCGGCTCGGAATCGAGCCGGCGGAGTGGAAGCTGTGCGACGGGGGCCCCTGCAATGCCCATGCCAGTGGCATGGGCACTGCAGGGGCCCCCAGGGGCCCCGCGACCCCCCCTACCGCCATCCGGATCCCGGCGGTCCGACCGCCGGGATCTGGATGGCGGTAGGGGGGGTCGGAATCCCCGCGGCGGTGCAGCAAGCTGCACCGCCGTGGAGGATTCAATGGGGCGGCGGTACACTGGCGGGAGCCCGCCAGTGGTGCCGGTCCGACCGCGGCTTTACCGCCGCGGTCGGAATCCCCATTGGAGCACCGCCGGCCTGTCGGCGGTGCTCCCGCGGTCCTCCGCCCTGGCGGTCAAAGACCGCCAGGGTCAGAATGACCACCTGAGTGTTGTCTTTTATTGTGTATAAGTACTGTGTAACTATAGTGGTATTGCAGGAGCTTTGCATGTCTCCTAGTTAAGCCTAAGCTGCTCTGCTACAGCTACCTCTAGACAGCCTTAGTTAATAGAACACTGCCTACATTTCACTAATAAGGTATAACTGGACCTGGTATAAGGTGTACGTACCTTAGGTACCCACTACAAACCAGGCCAGCCTCCCACAGCTACTCCTCACAGTCCAAGACCAGGTGTTATTGGCTAAAATGATCATGCTACCCCGACTACTTTACTATTTCCAAAAATTAACGCTTTTCATGCCGGGGACCACTTTCCATGTCCTACACTCAAAGCTGGGGTGTTTCTTCTGGAACCAAACGCAATGTTGAGTCACACACCAAAAGCTGCAGTTGCCTGTTCACAGAGGAGGTGTAGGTGCACCTCATTTTGAACATTATTATTTGATTGAGCAGCTACAGTGGCCAGCCTGTTGGCTTGCAGGATGGCAATTGTTTGAGCTGAACTATTCCAACATGGTGCAAGCGGAAAACAAGGTCCTCCAGCTCTTTCTCCCACATGCACGCCTCCTGAGCCAGGGTTGGGGCTACTGTGAATTGCATACAACAGTTTTCTCTGCAGCCTATGTCCATTTCGTTAATACTACATACTCCCCTGAAACTTGATACATGCTATAACCTTCTTTAGGGAAATTCTCTGGGGGCTAGACTGACTATTTGGAAGGAAGCGGGAGTTGACAAGTTTGGAGCACTCTTCCAGGAGAGAGTGCACATGTCCTTTGAGCAACTGTGTGAGGAATATGAGCTACCAATAGGGCATTTCTTAGTTTATGGCCAACTAATGACAGAGCTTGGAAGACTGTGGGATATCTCAAGCTCATAACCTGCCCAGTGCCCTCTTATTCATGCAATACATCTTATGGGAGGTAGGAAGAAACTAGTGACTCTTGCACACACAACACGGGACCCACTGATTGTGCTTTACAGAGAGTGGGAAGGAGACATAAGCAGGGAATTTAAGAACAAAGAATGGGAAGTAGCACACACATATCTTAGGATAGTCCCTCAAAATGCAAATTTCAGTATATTGAGTTCAATATCCTTCATAGAGTGTACTTCACATCCATCAATCTGTCCCATATGTTTGGCTCCTCTTTATCCTGCGCTCAAAGTCAGCATCCAGTAACAGACATGATCCACATGTTTTGGGAGTGCACTGAATCCAAGGTACTCTTTTCTACAGTGACTGCAGCACTGGAGTCTGTCACTGGATGGATGGGGCTATGCACAAAAGCAGGAGCACTCCTGGGACTCTTCTGCTGCCTTAAAGTGGCAAAAGCCACAACACCCTTTATAGACCTAGCTATCATAATAGCACATAGATTAATTGGCATGGCCCGGAAAGCTCCACTCCTGGCCGACTTTTCTCACTGGTGCACAGTGACTTTAAAACCAGGTGGGGCGGAAGTAGCAGCGTTGTGTCACAAGGGAACATGCAGCCTGTGCAAATAACTGATAGAATCAATCTGGGAGACCTTACTCCTGGAACTCCAAACATATTGTGATGAGCCAAGCAGTTAACCCGCTATGAGCACCTAACATGACCCATTTGATGCTTGTGCTACTTATACCCAGGGCCTGTAAATGAAATGCTACTAGTAGGCCTGCAGCGCTGATTGTGCTAACCACTTCAGTAGCCCTTTCAATGTGAGTCAGGCCTGCCATTTCAGAGCATGTGCGTGCAGTTTTAGACTGACATGTTGACCTGTCAAGTTAACTCTCTTGCCAGACCCAAACCTTCCTTTTTAATATATATATACCTAATCCCTAACGTAGGCATAGACAGCCAAAGGGTAAACTGCATTGTATTAAAAAAGTAGTAATTGTACTTTTAGGCTTTACATGCCCTAATAGTGAGAAACTCTTAAATTTGTGTTCATTACTGTAAGGCCTATATCTTGCATAGTATACATTTGAAGCAGTGACAAAGCAATGATAAAAGGTCTTTAATATTCCTGTGCTCAAGGGTTTGATGGTATTTCTTCAGACATTATCAAACTAAGGGTCTCATTTAGTAGGACATGGTGCAGCACAGTGCTGCAAGCAATATTGCTGCACCGAGCTGTGCAATTTCTAAAACGCAGGTATGAACAGTATTTATAAGAATATGGCTCATCCCTGTGATTTCCTCAGTATCGGCACTAAATCAGCTGCCTAGCATCAACACAGCCACCCTTGAGCCGTAGCGCAAGTAAGCCTGAGTTGCTGGGAAGAATGCTTATGTGCAGCAAGAAACACCTATCTGCACATAAACAATCATTCATTCCAATTTTCTCCTTCTATGTATGCCGCAGAATGCTGCCTTGTAGAGGTTGTGTAGAGCACAGCACCATCAGAGTGTCACTAAAAGTGACTTTTGGCGCAAGGGCCTCATAAATGAGGCCCTAAATCCCTGCTATGGGGCCATATCTTAGCACCATTGTTTAGAGCAATAAATAAGGGTCAGGATAAGCCTGAATCCTGGAAAAGTAGCATCAGGGTGCCATTGTTTAGAATAGGGTGAACAGGCTCTGCAATTAAATAATTGTGTGATCACCCTGTTGGACATTCCTAGTATAGTTTATGCAGGGCATCTGCTAAGCTTACTAGAAAATTAGGTGAGTGTGGCCAGAATTCTACCTTTGGCCCAAATGGGCTTTCGCAAGGGGTATTAAACCACAGATGGTTGCTTGATATTAAAACTGTTCGCTGAAGAATATGATCCCAATTTACTCTGCCGCCTCCCCCCACCCCGAAGCCCTCACACATGGCGATTTCATGATGTCGCTTTTTGAGCTGCACCAGTGCACAAGAGGTCTCTGTTCTTCTTTCTGGCAGTTTGAATGAATACATTACCTTTAATTACCCTTAAGGTAATGCATGTCTTGCTGATAGCAGAGTTTAGCAAAACAAAAGGATGATGGACGGAGTGCTGAACAATGCAAACACTCACCCCCAGTCACAGATCTGGGTTTAATCCATCGTTCTTTTGCTCACCATGCCACTCCAGGTTGGACCCAGCCATATGCAAATCAGTCTTGACCCTGTTCCTCATGGGAACAGTCCAGCT
Source organism: Pleurodeles waltl (assembly GCF_031143425.1). Classification (NCBI taxonomy): domain Eukaryota; kingdom Metazoa; phylum Chordata; class Amphibia; order Caudata; family Salamandridae; genus Pleurodeles; species Pleurodeles waltl. The sequence goes on along the minus strand of NC_090440.1, from coordinate 1,062,192,099 downwards.
CGAACTGCCAAGCCAGGTCCTCCCTGGACCAGAAACAAGCATTCTGGGACCGGTTTCAGGGTTTCACCCTTCATCAGCCAGGCTAGCTTGAATCTGAATCCAGTGGCACAGTGAGCCAGGGACCCACATCTGGGCATACCCTTCCCACTTCAGGGTTTCACCCTTCATCAGCCAGGCTAGCTTGAATCCAGTGGCACAGTGAGCAAGGGACCCACGTCTGGGTATACCCTTCCCACTTAGGACAACTTTAGCAAAACAAAAGGATGATGGACGGAGTGCTGAACAATGCAAACACTCACCCCCAGTCACAGATCTGGGTTTAATCCATTGTTCTTGTGCTCACCATGCCAAATCAGGTTGGACCCAGCCATATGGAAATCAGTCTTGACCTTGTTCCTCATGGGAACAGTCCAGCCCGAACTGCCAAGCCAGGTCCTCCCTGGACCGGAAACAAGCATCCTCTTACCGGTTTCAGGGTTTCACCCTTTATCAGCCAGGCTAGCTTGAATCCAGTGGCACAGTGAGCAAGGGACCCACGTCTGGGCATACCCTTCCCACTTAGGGCAACTTTAGCAAAACAAAAGGATGATGGACGGAGTGCTGAACAATGCAAACACTCACCCCCAGTCACAGATCTGGGTTTAATTTATCGTTCTTTTGCTCACCATGCCACCCCAGGTTGGACCCAGCCAATTGCAAGATAGCAGAGTTTAGACAGGGCTTCTTTGTGTTTCCGAGCTGTGTTGTCACAAAAAAAGCATGCATTAACTAAGATTTTTTTGAGCAGTGCTTGAAATGGGCAGGTGCTGTCTGATATTGAAGTGCATGCAATTCTTCACTTTGAAAGGGAGAGTACCTGCATTTCTGAGCACTGCTGCAATATGTGTAATGGCAGAGTTACCAGCACTGCTCAGGAGCAAACAAGTACTCTAATTAGTGAGTGCCGGGACGTCTGTATTTCTATTTAAAGCACTCATTTTGAGTAATGTTTTCATATGTATACATGTTTATGTGCTTGATTTAGAAACAGTAGATGCTTCAAACTGACCCCAGTAGTGTCTAAACTCTTACAGCCAAATAGACAATAAAGTTAGAAATGTATAGCTATTTCTGGATCTTACTTTTTGTGGAAATGAAAAGGATTCCATGAGTACTTTTGGAAAGATGCAACTGTCCTAAATTTCTCAGGAGGACTTGGAGCCTTTCGTGAATTCTATTTCTGAGTGAGCAGATGTGGCTATGAATATTTGCTCATGGGAAAATGTATTTATTTTTCCTTATTTTTCCTTTTCCCTTCAAGTTCCATAAAAACTGTCAAAGTTGACTATTTCTATGGTGAGAATAGACTGAAAGGTAGTTTGTGAATACTGACAAAAACACTCGTTTTTTGCTGCAAACAGACTTTCTGCAAGATTAACGCCTTGGAGTACCCTCTTCCACCACGAAGGATATATGTAGTCACCTCTAATATTAAACCTCGCTTTGAATGCATGGATTTACAAGCAAAATTTCCCATTTTGCACTCGCATTTCAAACCCCATTTAAGTTGAAATGACCTATGCAATATGGTTTGTAAATTGAACTCTTTCTGCTAGATTAGATAAATGCAAATGTGTCAATTAGCCAGCCATAATGTATGCAAGGGGGGCGTTCACTCGCAGGGAGGCCCAAAAAAATGGTGCAGTGAAATTTACAATAGAGCAGGTGTTAAAATGATACACCTATTTTAATCAATGGGCCTCTCTGTGCTTTGCTGCACTAGCATCAAAAATGTTAATGCTAGTGTAGCAAAGTGCCACAATAGCGTAAATAATTTTGACGCTATTGTCCTAATGATCGCCATGGTGTGCCGTATTGTAAATACGGCACAAACATGGTCTCATTAGGTGGGGCAGGGGCGACGCAAGAAAAGTGCCCATTTGGACCAATGCACCACTTTCTTGTAAATATGCTGCATAGTTTAAAGAAATGTAATAATAAACATTTTAGATTTCATTGGCTAATTTGAGCTCCCATTCTTTATTTTAATGCCACATTTCACACTCATTCTCACTGATTCTTATCAAGAGATAGCTTTCAGATTTCAGCATGGAAATAACAATAATAAATGTTATATTTTCATGCAAACTAGAAGTCATTGTGTGTGCGATATTTATTCAAATTACAATAGCTCTCTCCTTCTAGCTACTTATTTCGATAGTAACAAGAACACAACTTTTTCACATGGAAATTTGCATTTGATTCACGAATGTTCAATGTTTTCTGCTGAATTGTAACTGTGGAAGGCAGTGCTTGCTTGGTTTTGAAATGTCTGCAGTCCAGCTTTAAATGTTAATAGCATCCCATTCATTTCTCGTGGCCAACGGCTTGGAACTAGCCCAAGCTCCCTTGTTAAGCAACGACCTCGCTCTATACAGAATTGGAGCAGTTGTTTTGTCCTTCCATTTGAATGAGCAGTTTCCCAGGGTTATTTTGTTTAAGCAACAAATACAGTCATTTCCATGGAATGGAATGCAACTCGGTATCAGCCCAATTTCTTGGCTACCGCATACTGTTGTGTTTTCTACCACCACATGGGCTCTAAAGCATTTACTTAACTCAGACCTGCTGATACACTTTTATTGTGCTAGATATGAAACAGTAGATTTGACGGTTTTAAAGTTACACAGTTATCGCCTAATTCGTTGCTGAAATATGCTTCATTTCACACTTTAGAAATGTACAGTCTAGAAAATTATCAGAAAAACAAATTACATTGCATTGGCCTCGTTTTAATGACCCTTCCTAGATGATCTGGTGAGTGACTTCATTTAAACTGGTAATTATTTCCACATTTAAATGTTTGTCACTGCAAGACTGCATGTTTGCATTTAATGTTCAAGTAAAACTATTGTCCCTGTTAGATAGTTTCCGATCATTTTTGCTCAAATGTTATTTGGCATAATTTTTTGCCAAACAGTAGTCGCATATTAATTGCAAGTGTCCAGTAGAGATGCTGGAAAGGGCAGGCCCATGTAAAAGAACCTTGCAGCCTACTAAGGGGCATATTAATTAAGGACTTGTGCCACACAACAGGGTGCAAAAGCGATGCAATTCAAGCTAGATTTATCAAGCATTACAGGCCACCTTGCACAAAAATAAACCTAGAATAATGCAACGTAGCACAAATTACTGCATTATGTCACTCTGCCCTGGGAAAGCAGCGTTCCATGGGTGGAGCATAGGTTTTCTCACACGTCCACCTATGGGTTTTGTCACATTCCCAGATTTACCACTACTGGTCGACCTGGGAATACTTCCAAATGCTATGTTCCCCAGGTGAGGCGTAACACAGAGAAATATCTTTATTTCTCCTTGTTACTTCCTGTTGCTATGTGTGCTGCATTATGCGGAACATATAGAAAGAGTAAAAATGCCTCAGAGGATTGTATTTGTGCAATAATGTGTCTCTTCCTACCCAAAAACAACCATGCTTACAATGCAGACACCCTTACAGTGCTTGCCTTGGCGTTATGAAACACATTGACTGCCAGTGCAGGGAAAAGGCAGGAATGTGTTGTATTATGTTAAATACAGCACAATCCTGTCTTTTCCCTAGCACACAGTGTAGCAAGGTGACTTGGTATATTGCATGATTTTTTCATTATTATGCCCCAATGGTATTCATAAAGAAACCATAAATCTACCAATGTTACATGCGTTCTTAACTTATGTGCAGCTATTGTCCTTTTCAGAATTTTACAGAGAGCCCATGGAGTATCTATGCAAACCTATGCAAGTAGTAGGTTTTAGCATATACCTCAATTATTTGTGGATTCTCTGCCTCACATATAATCTTTTGGAATAACCCTAGGGAAAATGTAAAGGTTCACATTCTTCTTTTCATCACATTAAAATGTTTTTTTCTGAATATAAACTGATTCACCTTCAATCACCCAGCCTAATCACATGTTGTGGTGCTACCTTCACCTTACACCCTGGGAAATAACTTACTTCCGGCTTTTTTGCAGGACTAGTTTATCCACGCTTTGATGAGGGGTGAAGGAATGACTGTAGGACTTTTCACCATAGGAGCTGCTCAACACAAGCATTGAGTTGGCAAAAGTGAGCTCACTGCTTGGTGATCTTTCCTCCCTCCCTAGACTCCACATCTGTTTTCCCACCTGTGCTGCCTTTATCACCACTGCTTTTTTGCATTAGAAGATGTGCTGCCTAACCCCCCCACCCTGACTTGCTCCCTGCAGCTGCTTGCCTTCCATTCTCCCTTGGAAACATGTGCAGGAGGCATTTTTGGAAATTATAAACAGCCGCAGTTTATTACACAACACAAAATAATCACATGATTCATAAATACATCACACAAGTGGTCATATATATGCCCCAAGTCCAGACATTTCTTTCCTATCTAATTTCTTTATTAGTCCAATCCTTCCTCTTGATCCTCATGATCTGCTGGTCATCAGTTAAGCTGCAAAACCTCTTATGTGTCATGACCCACTGAGGGTTTTCAGCGCATGCCCGCAGCTGGGCTTCCCTTACTGGCTAGTTCCTCGTGCCTCTACTGATAGGTATCTCAAGGGCACTGCCAGAGTGACTCTTGCGCTTAGTTTACTGTGCTTCTAAGGACTAACTGAGTGTCTCTTCGGCAGCCCCCTCGGGTGCGGCTGCAAAGCCTGTTCTGACGAGTGGGCTGGCGGGGTGCTGTTTAGATCCGCTTGTGTGTGGAAGGAGGGGGCAACTTGCCCCCTTTTGAATTAGGCCTGATATCTTGTGATTGGCAACTTCAAAACAAGCCCACCAATCACAGCCAAGCCTGTACCCAGGCTTTTTTAGCCTTCCACTCCACCAGCCCCCACCCCCAGGAGGCGTTTGCTGCATGACCCCATCAGGTTTGGTTTCGCCTTCCTGACCCGCTTTCTAATTAATGGGTAGATGGGGGTGGGCTCTAATCCGGAAGTGAAGTTATGATTGCCTTCTGTGATCCTTCAATGCTTTTGCCTTGGCCTATTTTTTGCTTTTTACTGTGAAGGGTCCACCTTGCACCCAGAGAATTGTTTTTATTTGTTCCAGGGGGTATATCACCCCATGTCTCTATTTTTTAAAGTTTTAACCTGCAGCTGTCATGCTGTGTCATCCGCTATGCAGTGCAAACAGGAAAACTTAAGTCCGGGAGATGAATGCTGAAGAAATTTCACCTAAAGGTGAAAATCCATCTGCAAATTGTTTCAAAATATCCATACACGTATGCACTTCTTGGTATTTACTTTATTTGTATACCCACTCCTCAACAATACCTTCACTCTTACCTCTACTCTTAAATGAAGCAGTCTAGACTGGCTAATTTCACCCTGAACTAACTGCAGAATGTGGCACACATGGAAAGAGGATTATGCCCCAGTGGATTGTTTTTGTGCAGAAAGATTCCCTTTCCTGCCCAAACACTATCCTGCTTACAACACAGGCACCCTTGCGCCATAGTGTAAGAGTGCCTGCATTGGTGCTAGGCAGCACATTGTGCAGCAACACTGGGAAAAGGCAAGAATGTGCCTTATAATGTTAGATATGGTGCATGTCTGCTCTTTCCCTGCTACTCAGTGCAGCACAGCAAAGTGACTTGCTGTGTTGCATGAGTTTGTCAATAAATGTGCCCCTCAATCTCCTCTTCTTGATAAGTTCCAAACCACCTGCCCTCACAGCCAACATGAGGACTTCAAACACCTCAGTGACCGGCAAACAGAAGGATAGATGAAGTGGGTACTGGCTGCTGTAAGACAGTAAGGGAAAGTCTATGTGCCTTGACAGATAGGGCTATTGATGCCAACAGATAGGGCTATTGATGCCAAATGATGTGAGGGCATGTGAGGGCAGAAATTGCAGATGTCCAAGAAGGCAGCAACTGGATATATTTTCCAACCTGGGATGAGAGCTGTTCCCAGATCTTGGCAAAGCATTCCAAATAAGAAGTAATTTACTTTTCTGGATTTTACTAGACTGCTGAGTAACACCTATAGTCTGTAGAAGATTGCAGAGGTCTCATGGACGGGTAACTGGGAGGTGGTCCCAGGGCTGAAAGAGAAGGAAAAGTGCTTTTGGATTGCAGTGGGGGCAATGAGATTCAGAGATGGGCGAGGAACACGAGACACTGCATGAGACATTGTTATGGTCACCCCCTGCATTGTATGTGTGTTAAAATTATGGATATATGTATGTCTCATGTTCATTGATATGCTTACATTCTTTGGAGATTGGATGTATGTGTGTGTGTGTTTGTCTCAGGGTGATGTCTGTGCCATTGTTCTCAACTTGGACTGTCATACAGATTTTACAACGCAGACACTCAGTAAATAGGAAGTTGTTTTCCAAATGATGATCGCTTGATATAGTTATAATCACACCAGAGATTGCACAAAATTCCCCAGGTAATTACTGAGCCTTGCATATTCATTGTGTGCTACTAGTGTTTTTGCAGATTACATTTACAGAGGGTGGGGGTGGCTGTAGTGCAGCACATGTCCTTTCACATGCACCAAACAGAGATAGAGAATGTGTGACAGCATCCACAAGTTGCTAATGCTAATGTGCTTTCCTCATCCTTCACAGGATTTGAAAAACACTTTTCCTTTCCCTAGGTCACTGGGATCTTTTTGGCCCAGTGAAGAGTGTGGTAACGATGCACAATCAATTCAATCACAAACAACAAATTTAAACAACATGACCCATGTGGCCATGGAAGAATACTCCAATCAAAGTTAAAGTTTCAAAGCTTTATTTTATAATCACAAAGCCAAAGGCACGTAAATATTGTGCAGAATCTGACTGTAAAGATAAATGAAAACCACAGGCTGACCAAATCTATGAAACAAATTTAATCTACTCAACATCATCACCATTACACATTGTAAAGGAATAATGCATACTAATAAAGCAATCACTTGTGAGACAGAAACATATTTCAATTCAATTGAATACATTAGTCAAATCAATTACACAAATTCAGAATTCGAGGATTGGGACATAGGTTCTCCCTACTACCTATCAAATCAGGACAAGCATGTGTGGGAGTGGGCTACATATGCCCACAAAAGTCAAAAGGAAAGACACAAATAATTTTGAAATGCACCTTTCTCGGCTAAATTAGACTAACTAAAAAAAATATAGGCAGGTGCTCGGCATGCTAAATCTACTCAGGAAAGCAGGTCAAGGGAAAATTACATTTGCATTAGAATATACCTCTCCTAGGGTCAGCATTCAATTCAGTTTCATCAGCAAAGCATGTAGATCATCAGCAAAGTCCACTAGAGGCAACATCAGGGGGAAAAGTGCAGAACACGGCTACACATGGTAATCAGGAACATCCTAGGGGACAAGTTCACAGAACAAGATTCGAAGGGGACTGACTCTGAATTTACAAGTCCTTCCCTAACTTAGAAATATTCCAAACAGTTTGATTTGTTATTTCAATGGGTCCATATTACCCAAAGGGGCAATAGCCAATGAAAATTTGAAACATCCATAAATTGTCCCAGGTTTGGTGTGAAGTCATCTCTCCTTTCCAAGTGACTACAGTAGTTTAACAATTTGTACATCACTTTGTTGCAATCCACATTCCTTGGCATGGCAAAAGGCGATTTTCTCCTTTCTCATGAGAACAGATCTGTTAAATATTTGTACTACTCTCCTTTTAGTCAGGTTCTAATGTTGAAACATCCAAGGACACTGCAGTGTAAAACTAACACATATTACAATAGGGATCTTCACTAATCAGGTGAAACAATCCAGCGGAAAAAACCATGTTAGTGAGAAAGAAATGACAACATTTTATGCTGCTGCAATATGAATACTTCGGACCTAGTTATGCTAATGTAAGAAATATAGGCCCTCATTCTGACCTTGGCGGGCGGCGGAGGCCGCCCGCCAAAGTCCCGCCGTCAGGTTACCGTTCCGCGGTCGAAAGACCGCGGCGGTAATTCTGACTTTCCCGCTGGGCTGGCGGGCGGTCTCGTTCAGACCGCCAGCCAGCCCAGCGGGAAAGAGGCTTCCACGATGAAGCCGGCTCGGAATCGAGCCGGCGGAGTGGAAGCTGTGCGACGGGTGCAGTTGCACCCGTCGCGTATTTCACTGTCTGCGCAGCAGACAGTGAAATACATGTAGGGGCCCTCTTACGGGGGCCCCTGCAATGCCCATGCCAGTGGCATGGGCACTGCAGGGGCCCCCAGGGGCCCCGCGACCCCCCCTACCGCCATCCGGATCTCGGCGGTCCGACCGCCGGGATCTGGATGGCGGTAGGGGGGGTCAGAATCCCCGCGGCGGTGCAGCAAGCTGCGCCGCCGCGGAGGATTCAATGGGGCCGCGGTACACTGGCGGGACCCCGCCAGTGGTGCCGGTCCGACCGCGGCTTTACCGCCGCGGTCGGAATCCCCATTGAAGCACCGCCGGCTTGTCGGCGGTGCTCCCGCGGTCCTCCGCCCTGGCGGTCAAAGACCGCCAGGGTCAGAATGAGGGCCATAGTGCATTAACATTGCCATTAATAAAACACATCTAATATGTAAACATATGAATTCAGTATTAATAATATATCATCCAAATACGGAAAAACATTTAATTAATGATCTTTGTTATAGCATCACATTAAGTATGACAGAGACATTCATTTATTTGTCTGCACAACTGTAACTTTTTACTACTAAATCATAAATCATCATGAATTAAATTCATTTCTATTAGTCATTGTTATTCTAATGATTAAAATACATTTCAGCATTGTTTTAAATCATGTTAGCACATTGTCAGTTTTGATAGGCACAATATTTGCCAGAAAATATGAATGTGAACACTATTAAAATACGTAACAGTACAGCTTTTTCTCTATGTTAGGCTCTTAAACATGAATATAAATGACATGACACCAACTTGTGATGTCTGGTGCATTAAAGGCAGTACTAAAATTTACGCTCCAACACTAGTCATGAACGATGTGCAGTACGGTGATGTATTGCTGCCTGAAGTTATTAAAACTGTACAACACCTCGACGTGCAGTGGGCTTGGATGTGAAATACAGACTCTGTTGCCTCTTTAATTCTGGGAAAAGATTCCTACTTTTTAGGTTTTGCCTGCATGTGCACTTCCATGCATGCTTGCAAAATCATTTGTTAGTAAAAAATAAATAATTAAAAGCCCCTTACTGACCTGAACTTACCATTGGTTTACTCCAATGTCACCTCGATTTTCTTGCTTTGGATTGGCCAGTAAATAGTCTTCACATCACAATCCGTCAACTTTTTTGTCTTCTTCAAAGATCTTGCGTAGAGTTCCCTGTGGACTTTTGGCACATTGTGGCGGGAAGATTTTCTCCCCGCTTTGGGTTCAGAAGCCACAAACACACCGGTGAGACACCATCACTATTCTCACCAATAGAGGTCGACTAGATCTTTGGACTTGGCGAAGAGTGTAGTAGTCAGAATCATTCAATCACAAATCAATGACATAAACCACAAGCAATTTTAGACACCATGAACAATTTAACACTGAATCAAACTCCAAACTGAATACTTTTTTAAAGATTTATTACAATCCAAAATCAATGTAATGTATAATGTCACAAAACTAAGTTATAAACATACATGAAAACCAAAAGCTGACTAAAGCATTTGGAAAGATTTAACCCACTGAACATCAATACTGTCAAACTCTCCAAAAGAACAATAGATATACAACAACACAACATGCACATAATTATAAAATTTCAAAGCAAATGATGGTGACATCAGTAAATCATTAAAATACAATTTAACATTCAGATTTCGGGTCTGGGCCATTCCTATTACTAACACAAATTTAGAGTTGCATGTGTGGAAACAGGCCAACACATGCGGACTAAAGCAAACATAAAAAAAATACAAAAATAATTTGGAAAATCATCTAACTGGGGCAACTAAACATGAGCAGGTGTAATTATCTAAACTAAAAAGGAAAATAAGAAACCATATTTAGCTATACCTCTCATCATGAAACAGCAGACAGCACTACTTCAAAAGGCAGAACAGTCACTTCCGGCATCAGTTGACAGCAGCATCAGGACAATGCAGAACACGGGCTGCACATAGGACGGATCAGAAGTTCAGAATTAGTTAGGCTTATTAGTACTGAACCACATAACAGAATAGGGTAATTAAAACTATGACTTTATTCATGAGAAGTCAACTAAGCATTAAGGGATTAAGAAGAAGCAGAGTGCATCTGGACATCTTCAGCACGTCAAGATCAGTTACCAAGTTTCATCACTAATTGAAAGTATGCACAATACATTCATTGTCCTTCAGGTGGGCTCACTTCAGGAGTCCGATTCAATGTTTAATGGCACCATCAAATTTGCAACTATTCAGATTTTTTCAGCAAAAGTGCATTGCCATTTCAATGATTTCAGGCAGTTCCGACCAAATAATACATTATTCAATTATTTGCAACATCAGGCTCCTGTATCACAATACACCAAATGAACTAATACATGTTACATAGGAATCATACATTTCTTGTTTTGTTCAACAGCTAGAGCAAATAGTGCAACATTGTTATTAACAAACATGTTCTTTGCCTTCAATACAGTAAGACATTCAACATTACAACCTAGGAAAATAATTCAGCTCCGAAGGGACAGAATAAACAAATATTATTCTCTCCTGTTGCAAGATTGATCTTTCGGGCCTAGTCGAACTAAGAAAGCCTTAATACAACTGTAAACTTCCTCAGGGCTGTAAGAGAAACATACATAAAATATACATAATTCTCGTTTACTATGTCAGAAAATATGATTCCAATACATAATAGAACCATATAAACATGGCATCTAAAGTTTTGAGTTCAACATGCTAATAGAAAACAGTGTCAAATGTAATCATTACACTTTTAAAAACATGTTTCGTTTATCTTCCCCCTATGCATTATTGGTTACTGCTAAAAAAACGTTTTTAAAACACCATCAAAAGGCCTTAAAAACAAAATGAACGGACTGAACCCTGCCATCTTTTCCATAATGCTGCAGTGGCAATCCAAATTATGACCAAGACCTAGGTATAGATAAACTCATGTGATCAATCAACACTAAAATATTCTAATTTAAATATATTTCCCCTACATGTCGATACCTTATTGTACATATTAATAAACAGTTCTTCAATCTAATCGTATCATTTAAAAATATTTCTCCTCCCTGTCATAAACATTTTTATGTTCCATATATAAATGGAATGGGGTTTTAAATAATGTACCATCAGTATTTTCATTTGCATAGAAGGTTGGAGTTTTCTATTACACCGCCTGCAAGTTTTCAACCGCAGCTATTCCATTGTATTATTCCTTTGATCAAAGTATATTAAGTTATAGAAATGAATTGAAGAAATGTGTGCATAGTAACTACTTGCAAAATGTCATTACATGCACACACAATAAAGGCCAAATCCAAAAACATTTTGACACAGATGTGTTTAAATCATGTTCGTAATTGAAAGCAAAATGACAATAACAGAAGAAAACTCTGCTAGCTTGCAGTTTAATGTTAAAGTAAATATCGAGCTGAATCAAAGGCTAAGACAGAAATGTCAAAAGATAGATGCCAGTTCACAGTTAAACTTGCATAAATGAGTTCATTCCCCACTTAACATTATCCCTTCTGGCTTAATGATTGAGAAATAGAGATAATTACAGTGTTACTGAGCACTCAGAACAAGGAAGGTCAAGAGGTGAAGAAAAGGCAATATATTACACCACCTTCAACAAATAACTCCTAAATCTCCTTTAGCCAGAAAGTTACAAATTATTTACCAACATACATACATCATGAAAACTTGGTCTTAGAAACACCCCCACATAGACATAAATAACTCACCAGTTCCAATCAAATAACAGCCATAATAAGCCACTCTGCAACACTGCTTCCATTTCCAAAAACTTAGACAAACGCCATGATGAGTTAACCGCCCCCCAGATTCACTTCTATTTGAATTCTTTTCCAGGGTCACATGACTAGGACCCCTTAAAGTGAAATACACATGTCCTTATTTAAAAACAATCCAACATCTAGTGACAATTCCCTAATTTAGCCTGTCCCCGTTGGACAAATGGGTCTTTCTGCATCATAGTTTCTTGGATGTCAAAATTATAGTGACAAAAACTAATTCTACCCCTTATTCATCACAACAAGAATTTCTATTTTCCCTATGGAGGTTTAATCCTATCATAATTCAAAAAAGACCAGAAAAAAGTGATAAAAAATTGAGTATAAACTCATGCCTAGTTTTTAACTAATTTTGGTCGACTTAGATTATAACGGACTTCTCCCAGTAACATACCCAATTTTTAATTCACAAAAACATACAAGGTGACATGATGATCATACATCAGATTCAAAACCTGTACTATTTTTGGAACCCAACCTGGAGGTTACAGAAGTTTAGCCCACTACACCACAGAGTTCCCAAGAGTTTACACCCAGGTACATGGTGACAAGTATGATTTAAAAGGAGTTATTTGAATGGTGATTAGGGTGTTCTATTTTACATGCTTCAAAATATTATTAGTACCCATGAATAAATCACAAAGTTATAATAAAAATGTAGCAATATTTATTAGTACAAAAAAGGAAAAACCAAAATGATAAAATTGCAAATCAAATATAGTCACATACCAGATTCATGCCCTGTGTTAGTTCAAAATGCCAACACCAAGCAATAAGCACCTAGCCCACCACTCCACGGGAATGCTTAATGTTTTATAGTCGAATATACAGTGACAATATATCATCAATTAAAGCATTCTTGCTCTGCCAATGATACCTACCCTAATGTAATTTAACAGAGGTTATTTCCATGATGGATAAATTATTGTGTATTACATATTTCAAAATTACTACTTAAAATTCTAGTTGGTAAGGTAAGTGTGATCATTTATCCTATTCAAATTATATATAAATCTAACAATTTGAGCCCACGTTGGAGAACATCCAAACCACCACTCCATGGAAATCTCTATGTGTAGGTATATAAGTATATCCATTTCGCAATCAGAAAGCACCATAAGCACTATATAAAGGGAGGTACCAAAAATCACCTCAAGCAGAAGCATGTGACATAATTAAAGAAAATCCCTTATCGTTCTACCTCTACAATATGTTACCCTGGGTTTTTTGTGTTATCAGGCATTCCCAATGCTGGAGCTCTGCACAATCTCTCTCTCAACTCAGTGAAAGCGTTTATGATTTTATGCACTCTTCATTAAAAGGGACTTGTGGTCTGTGACTTCCTTGTGTGTTAACTTTTTCAGTGCTTTGGAAATTACTGAACAATTCAGAATCCGTTGGTGACAGTAGCTCACCATGCCTAAAAACATTCTGACATCTCCCTGTGTAACTGGGTGATTCATTTGCATAATGGCTGCAACTCTTTCTTGTGACACTTCCTGTGTCCTGTCAAAGATAGTCATCGTTAATATATTAGTATTAGTGATTTTGCATGTTCTCTTACTTCTCTTTGGCTTGCTTTTTTGTTCTCGCACAGTGCCGATGGCAAGCAATTTCCCAGTGATGTGCAGTAGTTTTGCATGCATCCAATCTACTGGATTGAGAAATGGATAACTGGATGAGAAGTGTAGAAATCATTCATTGCAAGTTATTAGTAATTCCAAAATGTAGTTTAGGAAATTAAGAATAGGTTTAGGAAATTTGAAATAGGAGGATGGCACTTAAAAGTAATATGATTACTATACAGGCCCCCTTAACCTCTGATGTAGAAATGTTTCTGCGTGTGCCTTTTCCTTTAAAAAAAGTAATATTCTTGGAGAGATTATTTATTAACAGTGCCACTAATCTTTTCTATTTTTTTTCTTACATCATCCAGCATCCAGGGGCAGGAGGAGGGCTGTTGAGGCGGGCGAGGCAGCTGAAGGTGTCCCCTCCACAACTGCTGGGGCAGATGGTTATGCTGGCCCCAGTAAGTTCTCCTGTTGTTGTTAATATTACTATTTAATTCCCTAACTTTTACCATTCCATACTCAGAATGATTTGCTACCTTTTTACTGTGCCTGTCTCCATTTATTTCCAACTCCACTTTGATTTGTCTGTTTCCTAGAATCTTCTTATTCCTGCATCATCTTATTTATTTGTTTTCTATTCTTCGAGTTTCTTTCCTTCATACTGTCTGGCTATGATTGTCTGTAGCTTCCTTCTTCTGCTTTCCTCTCCCCTTATGTATCTTATCTTGTAGAGGGGGGGTCATGCTGCCCACGTAAGTTATTCTACACATATTTTGTGAAAAGTAGGCCTGGTCAGAGTGAACGGAATCCAGCTAAGCAGAATTCTACTGAGTTGAAAAAAAATAGCTCAGTGTAATTCCTCAAAGCTGGAGTTCCGTGCCCCGTGGAGTCCTCCTGAATGCACCTATCATGGAAGCGCTAAGCAGGGTTAGGCCTGATCACCCAGGCCTGACCCTATTTAGCGCTTCCGAGACAGGTGCATTCAGGATGGCCGTAGGCAGTGACATTTTGGGCCTCTTGTGCAGCGGCCTGTCTCATGTGCAGTGCGCAAGGGGCAGGTCACTGCACAAGAGGCATGAAACAGCACCTTGCTTTCGCTGCCTACGGATTCAGGCCAGGGCTGTAGGCAGTGAAGACTGCCAGGCCTGTTGTGCACCGGCCTCCCCTGTTTGCACTGCACACAGGACGGGACGGTGCACAAGAGGCCTGAAACAGCAGTTTTCTATGTCCACAGACCTGCCCTAAATACAAGCCAGGGCTCTATGCAACAAAAGCTGCTGTTTCAGTCCTTGTTTGTGGACCAGTGTGCACAAACAATGACAAAAAAAGAGAAGATGACTTACCTGGTGCTTCCTCCTCTCCAACGAGTTCTTCTCTCAACGTGACTGCCTCCCTCCTCTGCTCTGATGTGCAAAGCAGCACTGTTATGGGCTGCACAGTGCAAGCGCAATCGCAATCGCAAACTGTCTGCACTTGTGCTGTGCAGCCTGTCCCAGATGAGCTTTGCTCTGCTGGAAGGGCTATTTGAGATTTCCAAACAACAGAATACCCACCTGATATTTTGATAGAAGAGAATCTGTACCCGAAATATAGTAATGTCTTTTCAGTTGTATTTTGCTATTAGAAAAAAAACAATAGGGGGAGGTGTATGTGGTGTCTAAATTATGTAGCCGCACTGACATCCAATGCCAGGGCCAGCAGCGGCTTCTGGAGTGGATATAGGGGGAATATCTGCATTGGCAGTGGTGGGTGGTGTTAAGTCCTATTGCTTTCTTATTGACAATTAGTAATATAGTAACTACAAGTGTGTACTGGTGTTGTTGACTCACTCGCAACACCCTGCTTTTGCAGAAGCAGCAGGAGTTAAGTGAGTATTGGGCTCTTCTATCTGAAACACAGCAGACTAAGATTTATAAAATGAACAGGAACTCTGTGTTTTGGAAAAAAGGATGGAAGTAAAATGGATGGGTAAAATATAATAGGAGTGAAAGGATGTGTGTGTGGATGAAAGGGTGCATAAAATAATTATGTAGGTGGGTGATGAGGTGGGTGATAGAATACATGTGTTGGTGAAGGATGGATGAAAGGTCAGTGCCAGGCCAGGTAGATGAAAGAATATTGGTGAATAGATTGTATGCCTGGATGGGTGAACGGACTCCTTGTGTGGGTTAGATCTCTTGGATGGGAATGGGTGAAAGGATGAATGAGTGTTTATTGGCTAAATGTATGTTGGCAAAAGATTAGTAGAGAGCCATGTTTGGAATTTGGAAAATGGTAAAGGACTAGATGAGGGAATTTAAAGTTTAGTTGAAAAGGTGTGCATCAAAGCCAAGGGTGAAGAAGAATAAAAGTACTAGGAGAAGACTTTTGCAATGATGCTGAATAGATAATAATTCTAGACAGGGGGATTCTACTCACCCACTTTACTTGCTTGGAATCTTTTTTTAGCAAAGGTTTGGATGATATTTTAGAATATTCCCTTGGCAGTCAGCATTTTTCAAGTGAGGCAGGCAATATGTGTATCCCAGTATCCATTAACCACTGCCTCCCTCCCTCCCTCGCTATAGCCTTCCACTAGTGCCACCCATGATGATCTAACAGCTGCCTGGTTCAATTAAGCAGGATCAGTTGGCTGCTATGTGCATCTGTCAGCTTAAGTTAAGTTAATGTGTCAAACACGTTTCAATACATGGCAATGCTAGTAAAAGAGGTGTTTCCTTTTCCTCCCAGTGCCTACTGTGTCAGTCACTTCCTAGTACTTCACGCCAGTTCTTAAATTCTGTCCCAGACTTCAGAATAATTTGGGAAAATTAGTCTTTGGTTGCACCACATTTTTCAAGCCAAGTGATAAATATAGGGGGTCATTCTGACCCCCGCCGGCGGCGGAAGCCGCCGGCCTGGCGGGAACAACCAGAAGACCGTACCGCGGTCAAAAGACCGTGGCGGTCATTCTGAATTTCCCGCTGGGCTGGCGGGCGACCGCCAAAAGGCCGCCCGCCCGCCCAGCGGGAAAGCACCAGCAACGAGGAAGCCGGCTCCAAAAGGAGCCGGCGGAGTTTCTGGTGTGCGACGGGTGCAGTTGCACTGAAAATTGAAAAGCTCAATGGGGCCCTGTTAGGGGGCCCCTGAAGTGCCCATGCCAGTGGCATGGGCACAGCAGGGGCCCCCAGGGGCCCCACAACACCCGTTCCCGCCATCCTGTTTCTGGCGGTGAAAACCGCCAGAAACAGGATGGCGGGAAGGGGGTTGGAATCCCCATGGCGGCGCTGCTTGCAGCGCTGCCGTGGAGGATTCCCTGGGGCAGCGGGAAACCGGCAGAAAAACACCGGTTTCCCTTTTCTGACCGCGGCTTTACCGCCGCGGTCAGAATTGCCCCAGAAGCACCGCCAGCCTGTTGGCGGTGCTTCCTCCGTCCCCTACCCTGGCGGTCTCGGACCGCCAGGGTAGGAATGACCCCCATAATTCATTATGGCTTCCATAATGGATTTACTTCTGTTCTAATTTTTCCCTTTCAACATTTGCCAACCACAGTGAGTTACAATACTAGCCTGACCTTAGGCACATGATGATGATGATGAAGAATTGATTAATCTGTAAAGTGTGTACTCTACCTAGCCATTCTAATCAACTCTACCATACCCTGCAGTTGAGTCCGTTCAGAAGATTCCTTTCCTTCATGCAAAGCAAATGTACGTATTTTTGCAAAAACACAGTTAATACAATGTGTGGTAGAGGAGGGGCCTGAGGACAGTGAGTAAAGTGATCCATAGTAAGTGTCTTGATTTTCCTGAATGGGATAGTCTGTGACAATGCACCGTTTACTTATGGCAGACAGGATATCTGCATGATTGATTATATTATCTGGCATGTTTCCTTATTAGTATTCATCAGCCTTATAGTCCAGGTACAAAGAATAACAGGGCCATTAAAATAAACTGCTTTTCTAGTATAGCTGCCTCAGCTGCAGACAGTATTAAGTGTGATTATGGCGCCAGCAGAGCTAGCAATGCCACCATTCATTTAGCACAATAGTAAATACTCCATGGTGCTTATTATGGCTGTGACAGTTATCACCTTAAAATTGAATGGCCTGAGATGACCACCAAATGTATTGATACTGTGCCATTACACTACATGATTTTAAACAAGTGCTTTGCTTAGAGCATTGTTTACAATTTCTCTTTTTTCTTTCTTGATATAGCCATTCCTACTGTTCTACAATCATGGCAGGAAATAGCATCCCAACTGCGGCAAATGAAGCTGGAGGCCATACGGGCTGAGCCCCAGCAGCTGATGGTCCTTGAGGAAGAGAAGGAGGAGGCAGCAGCTATCGCGGCTGCTGGTACTCAGGGCCCGAGCCAGGCCCCAGTGTCTCCAGCCCAGCAACACCTATTTCGCAGTGTCAGGGAAGCTTCCCGCCATATTATCCCTGCTACCCCCCTTAGAGGCCGTCTTCTAATGCCATGTTCTGCAGAGGCTGGGGCAGCTAGAGTCCCATCATGCACATATGGAGGGGCTCCTCAGGAGAATCCTAGCCCACCTGTAGTGCTCTCCTCTGCTGCTTTTTAAACCTTTTATTTTGGTGGGTAGGACTTGTGGGTGGAGAGGGTGGGAATTCATTTTTGCTGGACTTTTTGTACTGTTTTGAACAATGGACAATTGGACATATTATTTCTGTTTTTAACATTCTTTGGGTAAAGGGACAATTGTTTAGGGATGGGGTTGGAAAGTTGTGGTTGTAAGGGGTGGGTATTTATTTCTTATTTTTGTTAGGAACAGGGTTAAATAAATAGTTATGTACAGTTCTTTATGCCTAAAATCTTTTTTAGTGCGTTTTACTTCACAGTGATGTTTCCTAAATTTACTGTATTCCTTTTAGCACAGCATGTTTTGCAAACCTGCTGATAGTGTATAACAATAATTTATGAAGTTAGGTAACTTTGTCCCAATACTCTTCAAGTCTCTGCAGTGCATTCTTCACAATTTGACCCATAGGAGTGAGGTGGAGAGATTTTCCAATGCCAATTATATTGCCTAAACTAAAGGTACAACATTGCTCCATAATTATCTTACCTGAATGGATAAAGTGGGGGCTGCATGGTTTCTCAAGGGACCATGGTAGTGAAGTAGTAGCATGCTAGCCCACTAACAGTGAAGGCATCGGAACCAAGATCCCACTCCTCCTAGGTGAACTAAAATTAAGATCCTGCACAGTGAGTTGAGGTTGCTTTTACTACACCCCCCCCCCACACCAAGTGTAAGAGTAATCAATAGTGTTAATTATGAAGTAATACCTCAATCAATCACACAGACCGGGGAAGAAACTTAGGGATTTGATGAATGAATGGGAAAGGGATTTTGAGAAAGGTGTGACAAAAACACAAACACAACACAAACCCAATATTCACCTGGGAAATGATTATCAGCCTTTTGTGGGAGGAATAGAAAAGCACGAATATGTACGACACAGATGGCTTAGCATTCTGCCAGCACCAGTGAGACCCTAGTTGTGTACATCTAATAATGTTTGTGCAGCTATGATTGCAAAATAGTATGAATAATAATTAATCTTGGGGTGAAGGTAACACACATTGTCCTAAAATAAAAGAATGTTGAAAGAAAAATTATACTAGTCTGTATTGCCAAATTTTATAGTGCATTTGCAATCTTCTAGGATTGCCCCGTCAATCTTCTTGGGTGTCTGCCTGAAGTGGTCATATAAGATAAACATGAGTGTTATGGTGCAGAAGAAGAGAAGGCCTGTGGATTGTAAAACAGAAATGATTGTCATCATGATATTGTAGAATAAAGAAGTATGGAATGGAAGGTAAGCTTCATGAGGAGTAGTGTACCAAGAAGGCTTAGAGGTGGCAGAGCAGGAGCAAAGACTTTTGCAACTATCCAGCAACAATCAGAGACAGGTGTCAGCATGTATCAGGATGATCTAACTCGCAACTCACAAACTATAGCCTAGAGAATTTCATAATGTGACATAATTGTCATCAATCACATATCTGTCTCCTCCAGTTTCCTACAACAGGCCATCCACCCAACAACATAGTTTCACATTTGAGCCAGCCAGCAGACACACACACAACAGCATTGCATTTCCCAAATCAAGTAATTGATACACCTCTCACCATAAGCCCACAGATTGGAGGAGGCTGCTCATACTCCTCCACACATCACCCCTGTTGATTTCCAGGAAGCTGATAACATCCTTCTTCTGGCAGTTGTTTAAGTTGTCAAATAACAATCTGATTCATTCCATCATCCTCAAGTCCAGACTCTGATTAAAGATTATTATGTCTAAATCCATAGCAACGGCTCCCAAGAGTTGCAGTCTCAGTCACAACCGAATTGAGATACAGCATCCTATACCTGTTTAACAAGAGAAACATTGAGTAATTTTTATTTTCTGGACTAAAATTTTGATTGATAGCAAATGGACTGGTCGGGTCTTCTTTGACAAATGTGAACCAAAAAGCAGAGCACCAGAATAACAAAGCAGTGTGAAAACGCTGGCAAACAAATTTCGGTAAGTGTAAAAGGGGGAAAAAATCACTTTCAGGATAAAATATCACCAATTAATATTTTTAATGCTACCAGCATTATAAATCGATCATGACACATACACAAGCCAGAATAATATACTTGAACAATATAAACACCAACTCTCACTATCTATCACCACTAGACATGATGACTCATACCAACCATCTCAGTTCTCAGCATTGAAACAAGTATCTCTCATATCGATCTTTGAGGCACATATAGCATTACTTAACTGTTCCAGTCAAGCACAGTGGCACATTGCTGATCATCTTCGATTCAGGAAACAAAACACACATTGGACAGTAAGTTGTAAATCAATTATCGGGGGCAGTCCCACTAGGGGACAAAAGAAAGGATAGGTACAGAATGGAGACAGTCATTGTCTCTCAAATCTTCTTGAAGTGATTTTGATGTGTTTGGGGGCTTCGTCAATGCACACTAGTCCAACTAAAATTTGGCAATATATGTGCCTAAAACAGTTGAGGTTCATTAATCATTTAGACAGTTAACAAACAATGTACACTAATGAGGTTTCAACAGCTGGCTATTTGTTTTCTCAAAGCTGTTAATAATAGAACACAGAAAGCTCTATGGTGGCCCATATCTAGTCAGGAAAGTAGAGTTAATTCTCAAACTCAGGTGGTTAACCCAGAAGTTGGTCATCTAACACACTACCATGACGTAAGTCCGACCAATCATCACCCTCATCCACCTCCTGTTGTACTGTAATTTGGAGGTATAAAGTGCTGATTCATTTTGATCATGGTCAATCCCTCGACATTTTGGCGGTGAGGCACTGGTTCTTCTCACTGTCACAACTGTACCAACTGCACTGAACACCTTCTCAGCAGACACAATGGTTACAGGGCAAGCCAGATACTTTATTGCCAGCCTGCTGAGCAGTGTCCATTGGCACCTCTTCCCATACCAATGCACCAATGAGTTTGATCCAGTTAGACCTCTGTTGGGTCATCCAGGTAGGCCTGGACCATCTGCTCAATAGTCATTGGTGCTCCAAACTGCTCAAGCTCTGTTGTCTGCAGTGGACTTAAGCCCTGCCATTAGAAACCAGTTAAATGCAGATTTTAGGGCTGCTGCTCCTGTTTCTGTTGTTGTTTTTGCTGGTGTTAATTTGTGCTACTGTGAGACAACAGCACTCTCTGCACACTCTATGGAAGTTGCAGGCTACACCCCAGAACTTCTACCCGTGAGTGGGCCTCTAATTTCCAGCTGTTCTTTTTCTAGGTATCTGGCTTGCTCAGCAATCCATGTTTTGTAGGATGAAACATCTCCATCTGAAAAAGAAATGAAAGTGGCCAGTAATTGTTTGAACGTGGGTCAAGAATTGTGGCACAGACATAGGCCCTCATTACAACCCTGGCGGTAATACCGCCAACAGGCCAGCGGTAACAAAAATGGGATTATGACCATGGTGGAAACCACTCAGACAGACAGCCACTTTAACACACCGACCACCAAGGCAGTAGCAACAAGCACTAAGACGGTAACCACCAACAGCCAAGCTGAAGACAATGTACCGCCCACTGTATTACAACAGGCCTATCCGCCACCTTTTTCGGGTAGTACAAACGACATCAAAAGCACGGCGGAAACAGAACACAGAAGGCAAAGGACTCACCCCTGGAGACACAAGGAAGAACCACTCTGCCATGGAGCCCGAGTTGCAGGTGTTCCCCATGCTCGTTTATCTCCTTCTTCACTATGAACACCAACGCCGGCAAATACGACCATGGTGAGTACTGCCGCCTAGCACACAGGGGAGGAGGGGAGGACAAAGAGAGTGACACACACGCAACACCTCCACCCCCAACACATAACCAGATGCAGTAACATTACATATGAACCCTGTACCCCTCAGGAATAATGCAAGGACAAAAGGATTTGAATAAAGTGAGTGTAATAAGATAAAAGAGTAGGAAATCGTGCTTCAAAATCAAAACAGTATTTACATATATACAAATGGAGGGACACTGCCCAGTCCACAATGTCCGTGGCCACAGGGCAACATCACATAGGCCAATGCCCCACTTGACTCATGCAACAACACGGAGAGAACACCGCACCTCACGGGGATGGGGAACGGGGGCACCTCAGCCGGAAGATGGTACAACACCACTGGTCCTGGAGGGGGCTACATGCCCTGTGCGATGTCCTGGGAGTGCAAAGCCACAGTCTCTCAAGTGGGTGGTTTGCCCACTGCTTGGTCCTGGGGAGTGCAAAGCCACAGCCTCTCAAGTGGGGGGTTTGTCCACTGCTTGGTGCTGGGGAGTGCAAGGTCACAGTCTCTCAAGTGGGTGGTTTGCCACTGCTTGGTCCTGGGCAGGGCAAGGCCACAGTCTCTCAAGTGTGAGGTTTGTCCACTGCTTGGTCCTGGGGAGTGCAAAGTCACAGTCTCTCAAGTGGGTGGTTTGCCCACTGATTGGTCCTGGGGAGTGCAAGGCCACAGTTTCTCAAGTGGGTGATTTGCCCACTGCTTGGTCCTGGGGACTGCAAAGTCACAGTTTCTCAAGTAGGTGGTTTGCCCACTGCTTGGTCCTGGGGAGGCCACAGTCTCTCAAGTGGATGGCTTCTCCACTGGTTCTGGAGGGGACTTTCTGCCCAGTGTGCTTCACAACACACAACAAAGAAGAACACATGCAGGCCTAAAGTACACTGGCTACCTATACAACATGGCCACCAGCCACATAGTAAAACAGCAGCCAGTATGGAGGCATGACCACCACAACAAAGAGGACACATGCAGGCCTAAAGCACACTTTCTGCTTACACAAAATGGCCACCAGCCACATGGTCAAACAACAGCCAGCAAGGAGGCATGGCCACCACAACAAAAGAAGAACACAAGCAGCCGAAAAGCACACTAGCTACCTACACAAAATGGCCACCAGCCACATGGTCAAACAACAACCAGCAAGGAGACATGGCCACCACAACAAAACAGAACGCATGTAGGACTACTGGCTGCCTAAAAAAATGGCCACCAGCCACATCAAACAAGCAGGATGGATAGGAAACATGGTGACCTATGAAAACACTCTCATGCACTGGCCAGACAAAGAAGGCATTGGTGCAGGAGAAGAAAACAGCATTAAGTCAGTATTAGTAATTCCAAAAACTTAAATTATCAGGGCTACAACAATTTACAACAACAAAACACATCATACAAAGGCATTAAGTACTATATAACCCCCATACACTGTTTGCAGAAAGACATTTAAAATACATTTTTTTTAATCTTTAATCCAATGCCATCCATTGTGTTTCTGTTCCACAGATACCACAAACAGTTGCTTTTCATCATGAGCCCATGAATAGTACTGGGCCTACAGCTGGAAGGCCTATTACATTAGCAGGCTAAGCCACTTTACATTAACGAATATTGCAAATTTACAAAAACAGAATATGGAGCAAATGTAGTGCACTGTTTAACATGTTTCCTTTGTAGAACAAAAATTACCAGTAAAATAACTAGGCCACAAATGCAGGCCACCCACCAACATACATTTAAAAAAAGTACAGATAAATCCTGGGGCATGCCCCCTATCAAACAAACAATTTGTACAACACCATTATAAAAGTGTTTTTAACTTACTGGTGAAAACATAAATAAAACTGTCCTTAAATCCAATTATATATCCAGGAGCAAAAAAGGTGATCCTTCCAGCTTGAAATCCAAGTGAAAAGTGACCAGGAGATGGACAAAGCAGTGGGAGGAGCCTGCTGGACAGGTACAGGAAGTTGGAGTCTCTGGGGCACTTCCTGTTGTTGGGGAAAAATTTTACTCACACAACAATATCAATGTGATGAGTCAATTAAAGAAGATTTTTCACTCAAAGTTGTAGATTTTAGCTGCTTCAGCTTCGCTGGGTTGCAGCAGCAGTCCATTGTGCTCACTTGCACTCAAAAAAGATGGGCAAGAAATTACTAGCATGGTGCTAATTCTTATGAGCAGGAAACAAAGGGGGTGATTCTGACCCTGGCGGTCGGTGATAAAGCGGCGGCCAACCCGCCAACAGTCTGGCGGTCTGAAAAATGGAATTCTGACCCTGGCGGGAACCGCCAACAGAGACCGCCACTTTAACACTCCGACCGCCACGGCGGGACAAACAAACAGCGCGGCGGTCACCGCCAACAGGCAGGCGGCAGACAATGTACCACCCACCCTATCACAACTCACCAATCCGCCACCTTTTCCGGGGCGGGAGCACCGCCGATAAAAACACGGCGGAAACAGACTACGAACGGGAAAACGCTCACCTCTACGCACTCCACGAGGACGGAGGACAGCATGGAACCCGAATTGAACATCATACCTGCTCTCGTCTACCTGCTCATCTACCACGAGTACGAACTCCGCCGCAGACGTCAACGGTGAGTACTGCACCTACGACACACGGGAGGGGGGGAGGAGGAAAGGTTACGGGCACACACATATGCGACCCCCACCCCCCCCAAGATGTACACACCAATGCAGAGCAACAAGTCACAGTGACACCACCCAAACACCCGTAAAAAATACAATCACATAACCAAATTGAGAATAAATATTTATGAACAAAATAGTCTCAGAAAAGTATTATCAACCATCAAAACTTTCTTCTGATAAACAAATTATTTACACAGCAGTGGATAACTGAAGCAAGTAGTCCTGCACATCTTACGAATCCATCATGTCCGTGGGCCAAAGTGTAGCAAAACAAGGGCAAAGCCCACACAGGAGACCTGAGTCCTTTGGAGAGAACACTGCAGGGGCATCTGGTGACAAAACTACAGGCACCTCAGGGGGAAGGGAAGGGGGGGGCACCACAGCCACATGAGTCCACGACGCCAGATCCACGAAGGGCCCACCATGCCCACTGTGCCATCCTGGGGAGTGCAAAGCCACAGTCTCTCAAGTCTCTCCAGTGGGTGGGTTGCCCACTGTGCCATCCTGGGGAGTGCAAAGCCACAGTCTCTCAAGTCTCTACAGTGGGTGGATTGCCCACTGTGCCATCCTGGGGAGTGCAAAGTCACAGTCTCTCAAGTCTCTACAGTGGGTGGATTGCCCACTGTGCCATCCTGGGGAGTGCAAAGCCACAGTCTCTCAAGTCTCTACAGTGGGTGGCTTGCCCACTGTGCCATCCTGGGGTGTGCAAAGCCACAGTCCATCAGGTGGATAAATGTCCCCACTGGACAAGGAGGATGCATGGTGGGCACAGTGAACCCTGAACAGTGCCTGACAGGAAGGGCCCAGCGGAGCGGTGCTTGAGACGGCGGGGCCCAGCGGAGCGGTGCTTGTGATGAAGGGCCCAGCGGAGCGGTGCTTGAGACGGCGGGGCCCAGCGGAGGGGTGCTTGACAGGAAGGGCCCAGCGGAGCGGTGCTTGAGACGGCGGGGCCCAGCGGAGCAGTGCTTGAGACGGCGGGGCCCAGCGGAGCGGTGCTTGTGATGAAGGGCCCAGCGGAGCGGTGCTTGAGACGGCGGGGCCCAGCGGAGCGTTGCTTGAGACGGCGGGGCCCAGCGGAGCGGTGCTTGAGACGGCGGGGCCCAGCGGAGCGGTGCTTGAGATGAAGGGCCCAGCGGAGCGGTGCTTGAGACGGCGGGGCCCAGCGGAGCGGTGCTTGACAGGAAGGGCCCAGCAGAGCGGTGCTTGAGACGGCGGGGCCCAGCGGAGCGGTGCTTGACAGGAAGGGCCCAGCAGAGCGGTGCTTGTGATGAAGGGCCCAGCGGAGCGGTGCTTGAGACGGCAGGGCCCTGTTCAGCGGTGCTTGTCTTCACGGCGGGGCCCTCTTCAGCGGTGCTCTTCTGCACGGCGGGGCCCTGTTCAGCGGTGCTTGTCTTCACGGCAGGGCCCTCTTCAGCGGTGCTCTTCTGCACGGCGGGGCCCTGTTCAGCGGTGCTTGTCTTCACGGCGGGGCCCTCTTCAGCGGTGCTCTTCTGCACGGTGGGGCCCTGTTCAGCGGTGCTTGTCTTCACGGCGGGGCCCTCTTCAGCGGTGCTCTTCCAGTCAGTGTAGGGAGTCAGTCCTGGCCTGGACAACCTGCTCACTCGCCCTCCGAACGTGCAGTGTCAGGCCCCTTCGGAGACGGAGTCCTGGGCCCTTTGGTGTCGTCCCTTGCAGCCGGGATGGGGCGTGTGGGGCCCTCCTGCTCCGCGCTCCTGCTGGCTGGCCTCTCCGCCCTGCTGCCCTTCCGCTCCTTAGATGGGGCTCTCGGGCCCTTGCCTCCCCTGGCTGTTGTGGCAAGTGAAGTGGCCTGAGTCACCTCCTTGGGGGCAGCCGTCTCAGTCCGCTCACGGCGGCCCTTCACTTTCCGGGTCCTCTTGCCTGGGGGGGGCTGCCAGTCCCCTTGCTGCTCAGTGAAGTGTCACTGCCGCCAAAGGGTGGACTCCATATTCCATGCACCACTTGTCCCTTGGAAGCTGGGCTGGTGGTGGCTGAGGTGCCTTTGGGACTTTTCCCAGATGGAGGGGGTGGGTCAGGGGAGGGAAAGAGGTCAACATTTGAGAGGAAATATTGGACCAGGGTAAAGGGTAGGAGTAGTGGAGATAGAAGTGGAGGAAGAGGATGTGGTTGTAGGAGAGTCAGGTGTGCTGTCCTTGGGTGCAGGTGACTGAGACGTAGGCTGTCGTGAGGTGGTTGGCTGTTGTTTGGGTGTCTGCCTGCGTTTATGTGTCTTGGAAGAGGGGGTGACAGACACAGTGGGAGAGGACACAGGGGACGTGTACATGGCAGTGGGGGTGGTGACTGCACGTGTGAGGACTGTAGTGGAGGGTGTGCTGGTGATGGAAGAACTGGCTGATGTTGGTGTGCATGCAGGTGTGAGTGTAGACGTCACAGGGAGGGAGGAGGGAGACGAGGAGGAGGGGGACACAGAGGTGGTAGTGACTGTTGGTATGTCTTCAACTGGGTGTTGCTTGGGTGAATGCTTGTGTGTTCTGTGGTGCTTATGTTTGGATGAGCTGGCCTTGGGTGTTGAGGTGTGTGCAGGCTAGTCAGATGGTGTGGATGGGATAGGCTGAGGAACAGGAGACAGAGAAAGGCTGGAGGCAGTTAGAAGAGGGAGACTGGAGACAGGGACAATGGCTGCCGTCAGTGCTGAGGCCAGAGAAGTGAAAGCTCGTTGATGGGCAGCCTGACCCGAATGAATGCCCTCCAGGTAGGCATTGCTCTGTTGCACCTCCCTTTGCACCCCCTGGATTGCATTCAAAAGGGTAGTCTGCCCAACAATGAGCGTCCTCACGAGGTCAATGAGCTCCGCACTGAGGGCAGCAGGGGTAACAGAGGCAGGGGCTGAGGTGCCTGGGGCGAAGGAGACGCACGCCTTCCTGGGCGAACGGGCACGGAGCGAAGACTGAGGGGCTGCTGGGAGGGCAGTGCTGGTGCGCTGGGTGGCGGCTGTACCTGTTGTTGCGGGGGGCACAGATGTTGCCGCCCCCGCTAGGGAGCTCCCAAACGAGGACGTGTCCGTGTCGCTGGTGTCTCCACCGGCCCCCGTTGTGGTGCTCCCCTCGCCCTCCGGATCACTGGTGCCCTCGGTGTCTGTGTCAGTGCCCACCGGGGCCTGGTGACCTGCAGCTCCCTCGTGCTCCGACGCCAATTCTCCTCCGCCTGATGATGCTAATGCACAAGAAACAAAGAATAAGGGTGGGGGGAGAAAGAAAACAAAGTTGAGTGCATGCCTTGTCAATAGCCTTGGCGGAGAGGACAGACACAGGTGCCTCATGCACTAAGCCGCGAACTTGGGGTACACTACTCTGTACTTCTGACTAGGCCAACAGGTCTAGGGACAACAGACGCGCTCATGGGTGATGTTGGACCATGGATAGCTGCACTTGGCACCCTACAGAGGTGGTTGGCGGGGGCACAGGGCCATGTCTAAGGGAGGGGACTACACTACAGAAAGCGCCCTGGCCTACTGTCACCCACAGCCCTCCTCCCCCACCCAGACGCCTCCACTGCGCATATAGATAGGAGAATGTGCTGATACTCACCCCCTTGTGTCTGCTGTGATGTCCTCAAGCGCCCATCCAAATCAGGGTAGGCCACCGCCAGGATCCGGGACATCAGGGGGGTCAGGGTACGACTGGCACCCCTCCTAGGTCAGGAGGCCATCCCCAGCAGTGACTCGGCGGTCTTTCGGTTCCGCGGCGGATGTCCTCCCACCTCTTCCGACAGTGGGTGCCCCGTCTGGTGTAGACCCCCAGGGCCCGGACTTCCTTGGCGATGGCACGCCAAATATCGATTTTCTGATGGGCGCTCACCTGTTTGACATGTACAGGGTGGGAAAGAGAAAACGTCACATTTCTGCATGTTTGGAGTACATGCCCCCCCTCCCCACCCTTGCCATGTGGCCCATACTCTCATCAATCGTGCGTTGCATTCCTCATTTTCTCCCCACCCCACCAACTGACAGCCACCCCACTCCACACAGGCATTACCCATTCAATGTGCACTCAGTGTACTCACCTGTTGGTCTGGAGGACCGTAGAGTAGCGCATACTGGGGGAGGACCCCGTCCACGAGTTTCTCCAACTCTTCAGACGTGAAGGCAGGGGCCCTTTCCCCAGTCGCAGCAGCCATTGTCACTTCCAGACCGAGTTCACAGCAGCACTTGCAGTATAGGTCCTCTCCTGTGGATGATCAGGTCTCGAGTGATTAAGCAGATAGAAAATGGCGGTCACGCCCGCGGCGGTGCGTACCGCGGCGGTGCGTACCGCGACCGCCGGCGCACATCGTCGTTGGCTCCTGAATCCCATAGGGTTCAATGTTAACCAATGCGACTTCGTACAGCGGTCTTCGACCGCCTACCGCCACGGTGTGCCACGCCAGCGCATTGACCTCACATCCCATTGTCCCAGTTTAGAGGTCAGGCAGCCGCCATTTCAAGGGCCCACATGGCTTAAATTCTACTGCGTCACACAGGCCTAGGCCTTGCATTTGCACACATACAAACATAGCAGTCAAAACATTTTCGTGTACTGTGCAAGCTGTGTTGTACGTACCTGTGAGTTGATTGACTCAGTGCTCCATGTTGTCCTTCCTAGGCACCGTCCGCAGGGACTTGCGAGGAGAAGGAGGAATCCTCCCGTGTACCGGCCGCTGGTTGACCTGTCGACAATGGAAGAACGCCATATAATACTCCGATACCGACTTGACCGAGCCACTATACATGAACTGTGTGCCCAGCTGGAGCCAGACCTGATGTCACCCATCCGCCAACCCACAGGAATTCCCCCTATAGTGCAGGTTCTATCAGTCCTCCATTTCTTTGCAAGTGGCTCATTCCAGACAACAGTGGCCATGTCATCTGGAATGTCTCAGCCTATGTTTTCAAAGATTCTGTCCAGAGTGTTGTCTGCCCTGATGAAACTCATGAGGAGCTACATCATATTCCCAGAAGAGGCTGATTTGGCCACAGTATAGGGTGATTTCTATGCCCTTGGACATATCCCCAACATCATTGGTGCCATTGATGGGACCCATGTGGCATTAGTACCCCCAAATGACGATGAACAGGTGTACAGAAATAGGAAAAATTACCATTCTATGAATGTGCAGGTTGTCTGTTTGGCAGACCAGTACATCTCCCATGTAAATGCCAAGTTCCCTGGGTCAGTGCATGACGCGTATGTTATGCGTAATAGCAGCGTCCCCTATGTGATGGAACAGCTACAGAGACAGCGTGTGTGGCTAATCGGTGACTCTGGTTACCCCAACCTGCCGTGGCTATTGACCCCAGAGAGGAATCCCAGGACCAGGGCAGAGGAACGGTACAATGAGGCCCATGGGCGTACTAGGAGGGTCATTGAAAGGACCTTCGGCCTCCTGAAGGCCAGGTTTAGGTGCCTGCATATGACAGGTGGATCCCTAATGTACTCACCAAAGAAGGTGTGCCACATCATCGTGGCCTGCTGTATGCTTCACAACCTGGCTTTGCGACGCCAGGTGCCTTTCCTGCAGGAGGATGGTCCAGATGGTGGTGTCGTAGAAGCCGTGGAGCCTGTGGAGAGTGAAGAGGAGGAAGACGACGGTGAGGAAACAGACAACAGGGAAGCTGTCATACAACAGTATTTTCAGTAGCACACAGGTAAGGTTCAGCCACGCCATTTCCCAGTTACTTAGAGCCTCATGCATCTCAACTTTATGTATTTCCCCCCAGCTCTTTTAAATAACATATTCTTTTTCCCTTCCCTTCTCAGTGCTTAATGACTCATAGCCCGACTTCTGCTTGGTTTGGCCATGTACTACAGCGTATTGACATTGGTATGTTGTCATCACTAACTGACATCACATATTGTGAACTGTTATGTGTTGTACGATTTTTTGAGAATACAGCATGACTCCAAACGGTTTTCTGTGCAATAATTGTTTCATTTTGTGTGCTTAGATAATGGTACATTATATGATGACGGTGATGGGTGGGGGTGGAGTGATGTCCATGGCAGAGTCCAGTTCTCAGTCTGACAGGTCTATTGTCCATATGCCTGTGGAAGGATGGAGCAGGGGCTGTTTGAGTTTGGACAGGGTGGCAATGTGGGACAGTGGGATGACTTCTGGGGGTATCTCATGCTGGCGGTGGTCTTGGCATGCTACTCTGGTTTTTTTTTGGGTCTTAGGCTCCTCTTGCGGGGTGGTTGTTCTTCAGCAGGAGGTGGGGTTCTTGTGGCCTGTCGTTGTGTGTGGGCCTCCTGTCCACTAGCGCCGGCGGAGGTGGTAGGCTGTTCCTGGCTAGTGACAGTGGCCCTGTGTGGTGCCACATGGTCCCGCAACGTGTCTTCTATCCTGTTGAGGGCCTGGACCATGCTTCCCATGGCGGTAGCGATGGTGGTGAGTTGGTTGCTGAACCCCATGTAGCGTTCTTCCTGCTGTGCCTGTATCTCGGTGAACCTGGCCAGTACCGTCGCCATCGTCTCTTGGGAGTGGTGGTATGCTCCCATGATGGTAGTGAGGGCCTCTTGGAGAGTGGGTTCCCTGGGCCTCTCCTCCCCCCCCTGTCGCACGGCAGCCCTCCGAGTTGCCCTGTTTGCCTGGGCCTCTGTCCCCTGGACGGTGTGCCCACTACCACTGCCCCCAGGTCCCTGTTGTTGTTGGGGTGTTGGGTTAGCCTGGGTGCCCTGTAGTGGCAGACACACCGCTGCTTGACCTGTCCTAGAGACAGAGGCATGGGCCCGCTGGGTGGGAGCTGTGCTGTTGTTCCCAGGGGGGTTTGGGTCTGCTGTGGCCTGTGTCTGTGTTTGGGGAACCCACTGCCCAGAGGTCCCCGATGGTCTGGGCTGGTCATCAGGTTCCAGGTCGACAGAGCTGCTGTCCTCACTGGGGGCCTGTTCCGGGGGTGGGATGGACATTTGAGGACCCTCCTGACCGGTGTGTTGGCGTTCGGGTCCTGCATGGGGTGAGAGAGTATGGTTATTGTTTCTGTGTGTGAAAAAGCGTGCGAATTATGGGTGCCCTTGTCCCCCAGTGCAGGCATTCCCTTGTGGGTGGTGTTGTGAGGGTGGTTTGTGGGGGGGATGGGTATGTGCAGTGGTCATGCTTAGGTAATGGGTGTCCAATGTTTGTGGTGGCATGCAAGGGTTGGTGAGGGGTTGGGTGGGTTGTGCTAGGGATACATTCTCAGGGATGATGTGTGATGGTGGGTTGGGGGTGAGGGTGGGGTGTGGGTTGGCATGCTGGTGGGGTGGGGGGGATGAAGTATATGAGATAGGACTTACCAGAGTCCATTCCTCCGGGTACTCCAGCGAGGCCCTCAGGATGCAGGATGTTTAATACTTCTTGCTCCCATGCTGTGAATTCTGGTGGGGTGGGTGGGGGTTCTCCGCCAGTCTTCTGCACCGCGATGTTGTGTCGCGACACCATCGAGCGCACCTTCCCCCGTAGGTCGTTCCATCGTTTGCGGATGTCGTCCCTATTTCTGGGATGCTGTCCCACCGCGTTGACCCTGTCCACGATCCGCTGCCATAGCTCCGCCTTCCTTGCTATGGTGGTGTGCTGCACCTGTGAGCCGAAGAGCTGGGGTTCCACTCTTAGGATTTCCTCCACCATCACCCTGAGTTCTTGGTCCGTAAAGCGTGGGTGTCTTTGTGGTGCCATGGGGTGGTGTGGATGAGGTGTGGGGTGGTGTATGTGGTGATGAGTGTATTGGTGTGTGGTGCTTTGTGCTACTATGTGGT
The DNA here is from genome assembly GCF_031143425.1 of Pleurodeles waltl. Lineage (NCBI taxonomy): Eukaryota > Metazoa > Chordata > Amphibia > Caudata > Salamandridae > Pleurodeles > Pleurodeles waltl. The sequence goes on along the minus strand of NC_090440.1, from coordinate 1,062,159,851 downwards.
GTGTGTGATGTTGTAGTGTGCCTCTGTGTGTCTGGCTCTCTATTCTCTGATGTGTCTCTCTCTCCTTCGTCTCTGATTTTTCGTAGTAGGGGTTTGTGGGTGATGTGGGTGTGTGTTTTATATTGTATTGGATGTGTGGGAGTGTTGTTTGTATGTGTATCAGGTGTGTGTATTTCAAATTGTCCAATGTGGTAGTGTTTTGTAAAGGTGTGTGTATTTTGACCGCGTCGGTGTGTACCGCCAATAGACTACCGCGTTTGAAAGACCGCCGCGTGGATTTGTGGATCGTAATGGCATGGGCGTATTTCTGTTGGCGTTGCGGTGGAGGTTTGGTCATCTCCAGTTTATCGCTGATGTGGCGGACTGCAATGGAGGTCGGATTTTTGGAGGTTTGGCAGTTGTGGGTCAGAATGACCATGGCGGCTGACCGCGGCGGTATTGTGGCGGTCTTCTGGCCGGCGGTAAGCGGCTTTTACCGCCGAGATCAGAATGACCCCCAAAATCTTGTTTGGATTGCAAGAGAGCAGAAGTCTTTTGTCACTCATCTCATGCGCGGAAGCTGACAGAAAGCAAACACTAATGTGGGAAAAACAGAAAAAAACTCAGCTACATTGCGGAGTGCAGAGTCTATTGTGAACTCTGCATTATTCCCGGAATGCGGAATTGCTGAATTCCGCAAACTCTGCCAATGGAGCTGAGTTTTTCGCCCAGCCCTAGTTTTCACCCAAATGATTCAATAACGCTATGGTATCTTGTCTGCAAGCTTCACATGCATTGGACACATCCATCAGGTAATCAATGCACTGCACCAAAGCCGATTGAAATGGCATGTTCAAAGACTCTAAATTATTCTTAAAATCTGATTAAAAATAGACAGGGATTCCAAAGATCCCTGTGGAGTGAGACACTGTGAATACACACGGTTGCCAAATCAAAATGAAAAAAGAAATTGACTATCCTCATGCAAAGGCACTGGGAAAAATGACTGTGACAAAACGATAACTGAAAACAATTCTGCTTCACATGGAATCTGGAATAAAATTATTGCTGGATTTGGCACTACGGGACAACAGGATACCACAATTTAATACGCCTTTCTCAAATCCTGTACTATATGATATTTCCCACTTGCCGTTTGCAGACCCAGAATTGGTGAATTACAATTTGTGGCCTTCACTTCTGTTAACACTCCCTGCTCAACAAAATCTGCGAATATTGGTGTAATTCCGTCAATCACTTCTAGGGTCCTGTTATATTGTGGTGTTCTGGAGGAAATTGCATTTGGCTTAACAGTCACTTTGGCTTGTTCAATACTTCGTATAAGTCCAATATCCTTTCCAGAGTGATCCCAAACTCACAGTGTTACTGTGTCTTGCAATTCATCAGGCAGGTCTTTAACTCCTGAGGAAAGAATATAATGAGAGGATGCATCTCATCAGCTTGACTGGAAGTCTCATCATGGCTACTGGTTTATATTGCCCTCCCTTCATGTGTACAAGTAATGGAACATTTTAATTCGCATAATAAGTCTCCCCTATTAGATTCACACAACTAGAATCGCAAACTAAGAATAGATGCAAATCCTCAAAGGTTCCTATTTTAACTGTAATGGGCTCTGTAATGAGGTTTTCCAAGTGCTGGTTTGTTACTCCTATAACCTGAACAGTCCTTCCTGAAAGGGGCACATTTGTGACTTCTGCAGATCGGACAGTGGAACGAGTTGCTCCAGTGTCAACCAATAATGAAACATCATGACCCATAGCACTCACATTCACATTAGGCCTGGATGGAGTGAACAAAGTCTGGCTTTGCTGAATTCTGCGGAGTTGAAAAAAAACCTCAGTGAAATTCCATGAAGCCAGGGAGTTTCGTGCCCCATGGAGTTCTGAATTTGCTAATCTCAGAAGGTGCTAAGCAGGGTCAGGCCTGATCAACCAGGCCTGACCCTGCATAGCTCTTCTGAGATGGGCACATTCAGGAGGGCGGCAGGCAGTGAAAGCTGCTGTTTCAGGCCTCTTGTGCACCAGCATCTCTCTTGTGCAGTGCGCACGGGGCAAGCCTGTGCACAAGAAGCCTGAAACAGCAGCTTTCTTTTGCTGCCTACTGCCCTGGACTGAATTTTCTGCCAGCAAAGCTGAACTCCCCGCATGCCCCTAATTCACATGAAGACCGCACTGATCTACCTTCAATCAGGCACCCAACACACATTCTTCCTCTTCTGAACTGTCACTCATTTATTCTTCACTCATTTCATCATCACTGAAATCAATCAATGGATGGTGTGTGATTAACTGATTTACATTGCATTTGTTCTTTGTTTGACGTTCTGCTGAGGAAACATTACCTGTTGCTGTGCCATCGGAGCTTGTGGTATCACATTTTCTGTGTGGCTTCAATTTGCTGTTGGGGAAAATGTATTACTTGTTGGCAAACTTGCATTTGTACTGTTCCCAGAGGAACATTCATGTTTTGATTTCGGGGCCTTTGAACTCTGATTTTGAAATTGACTGCTGTCAACCATCTGTGCAACACCACCACCTTGCAAACAAATTATTTACATTACTAAAAGGACACTCCCCTTTCCAATGCCGACATTGCTGCATGCATTATAAGAAAGCATTTTTTTTAATGTTCTTAACATCAGCCACATTCACATTCTGATCCACTTGAATTCCACGACATCTACTTCTGAACTGAGTCACCATATTCTCTTGCTGTTGTGGTCTCTGCATTCCTCCTGCATTCACCATTCCCTGTGGACCAAGCATATCTTTCCTTGCCAGCAAATCAAACAATTCTGAATCATTTTGCTAATTTTGGGCTTGAATCCTTGAATGAATCTAAACACAAAATGAATCATGTCCCTTGGTTTAATAATCTCTGTGCCACTCTACTGCTTGAATGCTTGCCACAATCTCTCATAATAAGCATAAACAGACTCCTTTGTTTCCTGAGATGTCCTGTCAATACTCTGCTGAAAGAAATGCAGTCTTGGTTGGCAGTCAGGTTACCCCCTGTCCAAGCAAGGACCCTTGCTCTAGACAGGGTCAAGGAGAATCGGCCTCACTTAACCTCCGCTCACCCTGTTGGTAGCTTGGCACGAGCAGGCAGGCTTAACTTCTGAAGCAATGTGTAAAGTATTTGTACCAACACACACAGTAACCCTGTGGAAACACTACAAAATGATGCAACACAGGTTTAGAAATATTGGTAATATTTTTCCAAACAAAAGACCAAAATGACAAAAATCCAACATACACAAGATATGAATTTAAAAAAAGAATAACAGTCTTAGGTGGTCATAATGAACATGGCTGTATGGACCGCCATGCCGGCGATGACGGTCAATACTGCCAACTGCATGTGGTCCAGAACGCCATATCCTGAACACAGTAGTTCACTACCACCCACCACCAGGCCAGATTCGACCGCCAGGCCGATTGTGAGCACATTCGACCCGGCGGTGGAGGTCTGACAGGCGGTGGGATTATGATCCCATTTCCACCAGGGATTCCCTGGTGGAAAGTGTACGGGGGACAGGAATAATCATTCCTGTCACCATATGTGACACGCCAGGCCTCTCACCCCCTTTCCACTGTCCCTGCCCACCCCCCAAGCCCCTAGAACAGCCCTCACCTCCCACCCTCTGAATCCCAAATACTAAACCCCCAACCCTCCACCCCCAAAACCCCATGTAGGTCCCCCCACCCGACCCATGCCATCCCCCACCCGTACATACAGGTCCCCCAAAACCCCAACCCCCCTCATCCACATGCACCAATTCACGCACATGCACACATGCATACATGCACTCAGACACACATCCCCCCACATATTCACGTACACCCCATGCACTTACACACTCACACACACACACACCCCTACCCCCTTCCTTCTTGGACAGCACTTACCTCTTCCATCGCGCTGCTCCGGGAGGGAACGGGCTCTCTGGATGCTGCTCTGCCACCATTGCCGCCTCTCCATACACCGTTTCGCCTATAACTGCTTCATTATGGGCGTGGAGGTTGTGTGGAGTGACGTGGTGGTGAGGGTGGAGCAGCATCCAACCCCGCTAATGATCGCCAGCATGGTACATGACGGGCCTCACTGACATCAATAGCGGTGAGGTACCTTGCGTCATTATTTGGCAGGATCCCGGAGGCCAACACCGGCGGTCTTTCATTGACTGCCGGCACGGTTGGTGACAGGGCCAAGAACATAATGACTCCCTTAATCCTTAGAAAACAGTGAGAATCCTGTAATTGCACAAAAGTACCTGGGTAGCGTCAAAATAAAGCCGCACAGGTGAACATGCTTTGAAAAAGGCCAGCGATGCATTAATTTTTCACTCGTAAGCAAGACCATCCGTCGTTCCTCCTCCAGTCAGGTCGCATCCGTCGTTTCTTCTCTCCCACATGAGAGCGATGCATCGATCCTGGATGGGCACCTCGGGTCCGGGCATGCTTTGCGTTGATTTTCCACGCCCAGTGATGTTGCTTTGAAATCTGGTCGCATGGCATCAAGAAACTGCGCTGTGTGGGTGCTTGCATCGTTAACAACAGCCGCTGCAGGTGTTGCGTGTCATTTCTCCAGCCACATTGCGTCGATCTCCTAGCCAGGATGCAGGTGGAGCATCTATTTTAGCCGCGAGGCTGGCGGGGTGGGTGTTGCTTCGAAAGGTTCCCCGCACAGTGGTCTTAGTGTGGATTTCTGTCCTTTTCTACCAACTGGACCTTTCAAGGGCTCAGAGACAGGTTAGGGTACCACTTTTCAGGCAGGACTCTCGTCAGAAAGCCCAGGTGCTGGAAGAGAGACGTCTTTGTTATCCATGAGATTTCAACAACAGGAGTCAAGCTGAGTTCAAACCCTTGGCAATTTTTCACCAATGGGAAGTCACATAAAAATCAGTCTTTGTTCTGTCTCAAGTAGAAACAACTACTGCAGGCCAACCCAGCAAAGCACGGTCACAGGCAAAGGGGCAGTACTCCTCCTCCAGCTTCTCTATCTCTTCTCCCGGGCAGATATTCCTCTTGGCTCCAGAAGTAATCTGATTTTCAGGGGTTTTGGATACCCTTCTTATGCCTCTTTCTGCCTTTGAATCAGGCCTATTTTAAGAGGTCTCTGTTCTTTTCAAGATCCTGCCCTCCCCAGGATAGGCCCCAGACACCTACAAGGTGGTTGAACACAGCATTGTGTGAAGGCAGGCACCGTCCTTTGAGGTGCAAGTGACCACTCCTGCCATCCCCTCCAGCCCAGATGGCCCATCAGGATAGGCAGGCTACACCCGAACTCCCTTTGTGTCACTGTCTAGAGGAGAGGTGCAAATAGCCCAACTGTCAAATTGACCCAGACAGGGAATGCACAAACAGGCAGAGTCACAGAATGGTTTAAGCACGAAAATGCCTAATTTTTCAAAGTGTCATTTTCAAACACACAGGCCCTAACTGTGACATTGGCGGTAAGTCCTGCTAACCGCCATGCTGACTGCCGCTAATATACCAGCGCCACGGCGGATTACCGCTACCCATATTATGACACACACATACCAATCCATCACTATACAGACACACACACACAAGTCAGCCAGCCCAAAGGTCAGTGATGAATTAGCGGTACCGAAACCCACACAATTATGCCAACAGAACCACGCCCACAGCATTATGACACACAAATCACTGTGGCGGACATTCAACTGCGGTAAACCATTAACGGTACATATTGCCGCGCTTAAAATTCACACACACATATAAAACTACACTACATTGGACAAGTCAAACTACACACACACCTGACACACATACACACACCACACCCACACCACTATAAAACACACACCCACAATACCCACAACCCATTACCACAAAAAAATATTGCCAATGAGAGAGGCAGACCAAGAGCAACCACAGAACCAGAGCCACAAAACAACATCACCCATACACCATCCACGCACCTTACAGCACACACCCAAACACATCACCCCACACACCCTCACACACACCACACACACTCCATCCATGGAACCACAAAGACACCCAAGGTTCGCATAGGAGGAGCTAAGGGTCATGGTGGAGGAAATCATCCGGGTAGAGCCACAGCTATTCGGATCACAGATGCAGCAGACAATCATTGCTAGGAAGATGGAGCTATGGCGGAGGATCGTGGACAGGGTCAATGCCGTGGGACAGCACCCAAGAACAAGGGATGACATCAGGAAGAGGTGGAACGACCTATGGGGTGTGGGGCGTTCTGTGGCAGCAAGACACCAGATAACAGTACAGAGGACTAGCGGTGGACGCGCACCTGCTCCCCCACAACTAACAACATGGGAGGAGCAAGTCTTGGCAATCATGCATTCTGAGGGCCTGGCAGGAGTAGCAGGAGAACTGGAATCTGGTAAGTCAACTCTCTGTTACTATCACCCCTCTACCTGCATGCCATCACATACCCCCACCCCTGCCCTCATCCCCATCACCCCACTACCTCACATGCACCCCACCAACACAACCCACTCATCCCAATGCCAAGCCCTGCACGTAACACCAATGCATGGACCCCCATCACAGACCTGCATGGACACACATCACTAAAGCATGCACACTTGAGACAATCACCTAGCTCACCAGATCACTACTCACACAAGGCTAAGCTGGCAGGGCAATAACAACCATAGAGGGCAACACACCCATGCACAAGATGGCACACACAGAAACAATAACACTGCATTTACATCCCCACAGGTCCCCCATTCAACATCACAGGAGAGGAGGTGCCAGTAACATCCAGTCCCCCCCAGAAGAGGCCCACAGTGATGACAACAGCTCTGGACGCCTGGATCTGGATGATCAACCTGGCCCATTAGGGACCTCCGGACAGTCAATTACCCAGGCACAGTCACACACCACCATAGAGCCTCCCCCATCAGGAAACACCACCACAGCACCCACCCAGCGGGCCCACAGCACTGCCGCCTTAGGACACGTCAATCTGCAGTGTGTCCACCACAACAGGGACCCGAGGCCACCCCAAAAAGACAGGACGATCAGGGACCCGGGGTCAGTGGCAGTGGGTGCACGGTTCAGGTGACAGAGGCACAGGACAACAGGGAAGCTGGGAGGACTGCTGTGCGACAGGGGAATGACAGGCCCAGGGAACCGACTCTCCACGAGGCACTCACCAACATCCTGGGAGCATACCACCATTCCCAGGAGACAATGGGCCAGATACTGGACAAGTTGCAGGAGACTCAGTGGCTGCAGGAAGGACAATACCTGGGGATCAGGGAGGACCTGAGGGACATCCACACCACCCTGGTCACCATTTCAGGGGTGCTGGCAGATATGGCCAACACCATGAGGGAGGCAGTGGCACACCAACCGGCCCCTGACACTAGCCAAAACGATGAACAGCCTTCCACCTCCGCTGTCGCTAGTGGACAGGAGGCCCCACCACAGGAACAACAGGCCATCAGCACCCCTCCCCCTGCAGAAGGAGAACCACCCCCCAAACGGTCTCTGCGATCCAGGCAGAGGCCAGAGAACATTGCCAAGACCCACACCAGGAAATAAGACTCTCCTGAATGTCACCCTTGTGTCCCACTCTGTCACCCTGTCCACCTTGAACTGCCATTGCTCCACTTCCTATGCCCCCTTGGACAATGCACCTGTGATACAAACAGACTGTACTCTAACCTGGACTTTCCTCCATCAGCAACCCAGCCATTGCAATACCCCCTCCACTTATTAGCACCTAAATAAACACCCTTGAAAAAATATAAGTATGGAGCCTATCAAATGACTGAAATCTGAATTTGTTTAACAAGCTATAAATATTGCAATTCAACTGTACATTTATGTATACATAGGTATGACCTGTAGTTGGCAGCTGTCATCACACCAGGAGCTAGAGTGGGGCACAGATATCTGAAAATAGAGATGCCAAAGGGAACATTAAGCAACCATAGTAGTGGGAAAATCAGCCTGCCATGTACAATGTCCAACACAAAACAAGATGAAATTACAGTGTCTTACCTGTCTGTCACTGGAAGTACTGTCGTATGGTTGCTGTTCTGTTGTCCTCATCCTCATCCTCTGCCTCCTCTTCGTCACTGTCCACAGGCTCCACTGCTGCCACCCGCCCATTGCCAGCCTCATCCTCCTGCAGAAAAGGCACCTGGTGTTTCAAGGCAAGGTTATGCAACATACAGCATGTCACGATTATCTGGCACACCTTTTTGGGTGAGTAGCACAGGGAACCACCTGTTAGATGGAGGCAATGAAACCTGGCCTTCAGGAGGCTGAACGTCCTCTTGATTATTCTTCTTATTCACCCATGTGCCTCATTGTAACGTTCCTTTGCCCTTCTCCTGGGATTCCTTTCTGGGGTCAGTAGCCATGAGAGGTTGGGGTAACCAGAGTCACCTGCAAATTTTTATGGATACCTGTTAGCCAAACACTAATGCTTAGGGCCAACACCATACCCATACACCAACATATACTGGGTTGGAACCATGGGCTTACCTATTAGCCACACCCGCTGCCTCTTGAGTTGAACCATCACATATGGGATGCTGCTATTCCTCAGGATAAAGGCATCATGCACAGACCCAGGATACTTAGCATTGATATGGAAGATGTACTGGTCCACCAGGCACACTATCTGCACATTCATAGAGTGAAAGCTCTTTCGATTTCTGAACACCTGTTCATTTCTCCGGGTGTGGGGGGGGGGAAATGCAATATGTGTACCATCAATAGCCCTAATAATGTTGGGGATATATTCCATTCAATAGAAATCAGCTTTCACCGTGGCCAAATCCTCCACCTGGGGGAAAACAATGTAGCTGCGCATGTGTTTAATCAGGGCAGTCAATACTCTGGTCAGCACTATTGAGAACATTGGCTGAGACATTCCTGCTGCCAAGCCCACTGTCACTTGGAAAGAACCAGGTGCCAAGAAATGGAGCACAGATAGAACTTGCACAAGAGGGGGGGATCCCAGTGGGGTGACGGATAGCAGATATCAGGTCTGTAACCAATTGGGCACAAAGCTCTGTGATTGTGGCCCTGTCAAATCTGTTAGTGAGGATAATGTGCCTGTCCTCCATTTTTACCAAGTCCACCAGGGGTCTGAAAACGAGACGATGTCTCCATATCCTATTCATCTGCAGTGGTTGTAATCTAGGGGGCAAACGAGTGAGCAGCTGGTCAGTATTCCACATTTCCAAACTGTACATTGCATTGCATGTTGTGACAGAAACAGTATGTTTTTGGATCAGCCCAAATGGTGCCTATGTGTGCTGTGGCACAGTAAGATGCCATGGCCTGCCCACCCCCTGAAATGTTGCCCGCCTGTCCTGTGTGGATGGACATGTGGAAATGAGGTAATGCCGCTGACGTTGTTCGCCGTTACGGGAGGCGGTCGAGTAACGCAGTGAAACTCCTCATTTTCTATCTGTTCTCTCAGTTGCTAACTGACATCGAACAGGAGAGGACCTACACTGCAAGGGCTGCTGTGACCTGTTTCTGGAACCGACCATGGCTGAAGTCACTGGGGAAAGGTCCCGTGCCTTTACCGTTGTGGAGTTTGAGAGACTGGTGGTAGGGGTCCTACCCCAGTATTGAATGCTGTAAGGGCCTCCAGACCAACAGGTGAGTACACTGGGAGCACGATGCATGGGGCATGAATGAATGTAGTACTGTGTGTGAGGGCCTCATGTAAGGGGGGGTTGGTGGAAGGGTCCTGGGCAGTGTGCTGCATGTATGGTGTGCAATGTATGTATGTCAGGGGATGCGAGGGCTTTGGTGGGCCATGAGTGTAAGAGGCCGAACGGTATGGCTGATATCTTTTTCAATGTTTATTTGTCTGCAGGTCAGCGCCCATCAGAAAAAGGGAATATGGTGTGCCATCGGCAAGGACGTGCAGACCCTGGGGGTCTATGGCAGGCAGAGCACCCACTGTCGCAAACGGTGGGAGGACCTGAGATGCTGGGCACGTAAGACGGCGGAGGCCCAGCTGGGGATGGCCTCCCAACACGGAAAGGGTGTCGGTCAAACCCTGACCCCGCTGATGTTCTGCATACTGACAGTGGCCTATCTGGAGCTGGATGGGCTCTTGAGGGCATCACAGCAGCCACAAGAGGGTGAGTACAGTTTCCAAAACTATTACTTGTGCGTGGTAGGGTAGTCCAACGGTGGGAGATGTAGGACTGTGGGTGCCCCCAGGCCAGGCCAGACATTTCAGGGTAGGTCCCATATTGGGAAGGGGCTGATGAACACCACCTCCTACAAAGCTAGTAGGCATCCACTACTGGGCAGGGGTCTGTGGGTGTCAGGTATGCTGCTATTGGCATTAGGTATTCCTGTCCTTGGGCTGGTGACTAGCATTGTGACTGGTAGTCATTGCATTGTGCGTAGGCCTATTCCCTGTGTGAGGGTACTATGTACGCCAACGGTCTTGTTGTTGAGACAGCCAATGACCAAGTGTATACTTTGTCTCTCCCCCCGTTTGTGTTTTGTCACCCTGTACTTATGTGCATTAGCATCATCTGGCGGAGGAGCAGTCAGCGGAGGAAGCTGCATCCCACATGGCCCATGAGGCCAAATCCACCGACGGTGAGGGCACCAGTGGGACGGAGGGCGAGGGGAGCACCACGGCAGAGACATGAGGAGACAGTTCGTACAGTGATGCCGCCTCCGATGGAAGATCCCTGGTGGTGAGGGACACCTCTGTGGCCACCCCAACTACAGGTACAGCCACCACCCCTCGTACCAGCACCCCCCTCCCAGTAGCCCCTCAGCAAGTTTCCCGTGTCCGCTCACCCAGGAGGGTGGGCATCTCCTTTGCCCCAGGCATCTCAGGCCCTGCCCCAGTCAGCCCTGCTGCCCTGAGTGAGGAGGCTATTGACCTCCTGCAATCCATCTCTGTTGGGCAGTCAACCATAGTGAATGCCATCCAGGGGCTGGCAGGCCATTTGCAACAAACAAATGCATTCCTGGAGGGCATTCACTCTGGCATGGCGGCCCAACAGAGATCAATCCAGGCTCTGGCCTCCTCCCTGATGGCAGCCATTGTCGATGTCTCTATCCTCCCCCCTCCAACTTCCTCTACCCAGTCCCATTCCCCTTAATCCCAACCTATCCCAAGCACACATTCAGACCAGCATGCACCCAAGACAACACACAGGAGCGACTCAGGCAAACACAAGCACCACACGTCATCCCACAGGCACTCACACAAATACCATTCCGATGCAGACACACCAACATCCACTGCCTCCACTGTGTTGCCCTCCTCCTCCTCGTCCACCACCCTCCCTATAGCGTCTCCACTCACACCTGAATAAACTACATCCTCATCCACTACAACCATCACCATCACTCCTATCCCTACACACCCCTCACTGGCAGTCACCCCCCCACATCCATGCACATGTCTCCTGTGTCCTCTCCCACTGTGTCTGTGCCCCCTCCTCCCAAAGTACACAAATGCAAGCACTCAGACACCCAACAGCAATCCACCTCATAACAGCATCCAGCCCATGGACCTACACCTAAACACAGAAGACTGACACCACCTACAACCACTCCCTCTTCCTCCACTCCGAAACCTTCACCCTCTTCCCACCCCAGAGTCCTTAAGAAGCTTTTCCTCTCCGCTGTTGACCTCTTCTCTTCCCCTCCACCCCCGTCCTTGACGTCGGGCCAGGGTGGTCAGAACCCAGCCGAGCACCTCAGCCACCAGTCCACGGCCACAGTAGTATCAGCAGCTACTGTATGTGGGAGAGGCTCCAGGGAAGCAGCCATCAACACTGACAGTGTGCCTGCACCAGCTGCCAAGGGGAAAGACAAGGAGGCACCACCAGCTGCAAAGGGGAAAGGCAAGGAGGCATCACCAGCTGCCATGGGGAAGGGCATGGAGGTACTACCAGCTGCCAAGGGGAAAGGCAAAGATGCAGCACTAGCTGCCAAGGGGAAGGGCAAAGAGGCACCATCAGCTGCCGAGGGCAAGGAGGCACCACAAGCTGGGAAGGGAAAGGTCAAGGGGCCTGCCCCTGCAGGCAGGAAGGACAGGAGGCCTGGTGCTGGGACTGATTCGGAGCCCCCAACACCATGGTGGTTCAGCTGTCCAAGGGTGCAGGGGCAGGGCTGGAGCCTCCCCCCACCAATGCCAGCACCGCCAGCACCCCCAGTGGGCAGCCGTCCGAGGCTGCAGGGGATGGGCTGGATCCTCCCCCCACCGCTGCCAGCAGTGCTAGCAGCCTCAGTGGACAGCCATCCGAGGCTGCAGGGGATAGGCTGGAGCCTCCCCCCACCACTGCCAGCACAACTAGCAGCCTCAGTGGGCTGCCATCCAAGGATGCAGGGGATGGGCTGGAGCCTCCCCCCACCACTGCCAGCACCGACACCAGCACTGCCACTGCCACCACTGAGTAGCCGTCACCACCAGCGGGCAGTCTGTAGTCCTGCCTCTATGGACTGTAGTGCATCCTGGACCCTGCAAATCCTGTGGGTGGGACACCCAGGTGAGAGACTGTGACCTTGCACTCTCCAAGTGCTGCATCACAGAGCACAAAGTCCCCTCCAGAACCAGTGGAAGAAGCCATCCATTCACCCCATCCTTGCCAGGATGAAGCACACTGGGCACAAGCCCCTCCCCAGAACCAGTGGAAGAAACCATCCACTCACCCCCTCCTTGCCAGGATGAAGCACACTGGGCACAAGGCCCCCTCCAAAACCAGTGGAAGAAGCCATCCACTCACCCCCTCCTTGCCAGGATGAAGCACATTGGGCACTATGCCCCTCCAGAACCAGTGGAAGAAGCCATCCACTCACCCCATCCTTGCCAGGATGAAGCACACTGTGCACAAGGCCCCCTCAAGAACCAGTGGATGATGCCATCCACTCACCCCCTCCCTGCCAGGGTGAAGCACACTGGGCACTATGCCCCCTCCCGAACCAGTGGACAATCGATCCACTTAAGAGACTGTGGCTTTGCACTCCCCAGGACCAAGCAGTGGGCAGACCACCCACTAGTGAGACTGTTGCTTTGCACTCCCCAGGACCAAGCAGTGGGCAGACCACCCACTTGAGAGACTGTGGCTTTGCACTCCCCAGGACCAAGCAGTGGGCAGATGACCCACTTGAGAGACTGTGGCCTTGCACTCCCCAGGACATTGCACAGGGCATGTATACCCCTCCAGGACCAGTGGTGTTGTACCATCTTCCGGCTGAGATGCCCCCCGATTCTCTGTCTCCCTGAGTTGCCTTTGTATTTTCGACTTGATGCCCCTGCGGTGTTCTCTGTGTGTTGTTTCAGGAGTCAAGTGGGGCCTTGGCCTATGTGATGTGGCCCTGTGGCCCACAGACATTGTGGACTGGGCTGTGTCCCTCCATTTGTAAGCACGGTTTTCTACAATTTATATTATTACACTCACTTTAATCACTTCCTTTTGTCCTTGCATTATTCGTGAGGGGTACGGGGTAAATATGTTTTATTACTGCATCAGTTTATGTGTATGGTGTTGGGGTGGGGGTTTTGCTTGTTGCATGTGTGTGTGTGTCACTCTCTTTTTCCTTCCCCCTCCCCTGTGTGCAAGGTGGCAGTACTCATTCTGATCGTCTTCGCCGGTGTTGGTGTTCATAGTGAAGAAAGAGATGGACACGCATGGGGAACACCTGCAAGTCAGCTCCATGGCAGCTGGTTCTTCCTTGTGTCCCCAGGGATGAGTCCTTTGCCTTCTGTGTACTGTTTTCGCTGTGCTTTTGATGTCGTGGGTACCACCCCGGAAAAGGTGGCGGATAGGCCTGTTGCAATAGTGTGGGCGATACATTGTCCTCCGCCTGGCTGTTGGCGGTTACCACCACGATGCTTGTTGCTACCGCCATGGTGGTCGGTGTGTTAAAGTGGCTGTCTGTGTGAGTGGTTTCTGCTGTGGTCATAATTCCATTTTGTTTACCGCCGGCCTGTTGTCGGTATTACTGCCGCTTTCTCACCGACCGCCAGGGTTGTAATGAGGGCCACAAACTAAAAAACAACTTCACAAAAAGATGTATTTTTGAATTGGGAGTTCAGAGACCCTAAACTCCAGACTTCTATCTGCTCCCAAAGGTAATCTGACCTTTAATGATATTTAAAGGCAGCCCCCATGTTGACCTATCAGAGAAATAGGCTTTGCAAGAGTGAAAAACGAGTTTGGCAGTATTTCACTGATGGAACATGTAAAACACATCAGTACATGTTCCCCTTTAACATACACTGCACCGCTACCTAGGGCCTATCTTACCGGTGCCTTACATAAATAAAAAGGGAAGGTTTAGGCCTGGCAAGTGGGTACATTTGCCAAGTCAAATTGCCAGTTTCAACTGCACACATGGACCCTGCAGTGGCAGATCTGAGACATGTTTACAGGGCTACTAATGTAGGTTGCCCACTAGTAGCATTTAATTTACAGGCCCTGGGCACATCTACTGCACTTTACTAGGGACTTAGTAGTAAATTAAATATGTCAATCAGGGATAAGCCAACTTACACATAGAATTAATACAGGGAACATTCACTCTTTAGCACTGGTCAGCAGTTGTAAAGTGTCCAGAGCAAAAAAAAACAGCAAAAACAGAACCAGAAGTAAAACATTGGGAGAGACCATGCCCAGGATGCCAAGTCTAACATGTGTCCCCCCCAGCTGAAAGTAGGGCACAACTATCCAACATCATGGGAGTTCTCATCACTAAGGCGGAAGAATCTGGACAGACCATCAGCATTGGCGAGGTCGGTGCCAGGGGGGTTTTCCACCGTAAAGTGCATTTACTGTAGGGAGATGGACCACGTCAACAATTTGGCATTCTCACTCCTCATCTGCATTAACCATCTGAGGGGCCTGTGGTCTCTCTGAACCCAGAAGTGATTCCCAAACAAGGAGGGTCTTAGCTTCTTCAGTGCCCAGACCACAGCAAAAACTTCACTCTCAATTGCACTCCACCTACTTTCCCTGGGAAGTTACCTCCTGCTAATGAAGGCTACAGGTCGATTTAGGCCCTCTTCATTAAGCTGTGAGAGTACTGCTCCAATACCATGCTCTGAGGCATCTGCTTGCACAATAAATTCCTTGGATTAGTCAGGTGCCTTCAGCGCAGGTTCTGTGCACATGGCAGCCTTCAGGGCACCAAAAGCTGTCTGGCAAGACTCAGTCCAGATCACATTTCGGGGCTGCTTTTTGGAAGTTAACTCAGTCAAGGGAACAACAATCGTGCCATATCCCTTGACAAACCTCCTATAGTATCCAGTGAGACGTAAAAAGGCTCTCACCTCAGTCTGGGTATTGGGAGGCTTCCAAGCCAGAATAATTTCAATATTTGACTATAGGGGTACCACCTGGCCACTCCCCACCTGGTGTCACAAGTACACCACAAAACCCTACCCTATTTGACAATTGCTTGCCTTAATAGTGAGGCCTGCCTTCTGGAGGGCCTCCAACACTTTGCAGAGGTGTTACAAGTGTTCCTCCCACGTGGAACTAAGTGCAGTAATGTCATCCAAATAGGCGGCACTGAAATCATCCAGTCCAGCCAACACCTTGTTGACCAACCTTTGAAAGGTGGCAGCGGCATTCTTAATCACAAAAGGCAACACGTTAAACTGGTATTGCTCATCTGGTGTGGAGAATGCAGACCTCTCCTTAGCCCCCTCAGTTAGGGCAATCTGCCAATACCCAGAGGTAAGATCAAATGTACTTAGATATTTGGCAGCCCCTAACTGGTCGATGAGCTCATGAGTTTGGGGGATGGGGCGCAGGTCAGTCTTGGGGGACCGCATTGAGTCCCAGGTAATCCACACGGAACCAGAGTTCTGGAGTGGCACCAGGAACAGCAGCTTTTGGACCAAGACCACAGGGCTGGTGCAAGGGCTATTAGAAAACTCAATAACCCCCAACACTAACATTTTAGAGACTTTCGCCCTCATTACAACATTGGCAGTAAAAGCTGCTTACCGCTGTGCAGAAGTCCGCCAACACACTGCAGCGACTGCAGAATTCCCCCACAGCTATTATGACCCACAGCACGGAATCCGCCAAAATTCAGACACCCACACAAGTCCGCCACACCAAAGGTCAGTGATAAATTGGCAAAAACAAAACCTCCACTGTCACGCCAACAGAAATACGCCCACACTATCACGACACACGAATCCACGTGGCGGTCTTTCAACCGCGGTATTCCATTGGCGGTATACATCGCTGCGCTCAAAATACACAAACTCTTACAAAACACAGCCACATTGGACAATTCCAAATACACACACCTGATATACATACACACACCACTCCCATACACCCAATACAATATAAAACACACACCCACATCACCCACAAACCCCTACGACAAAAATTACCGAGAGAAGGCCAGAGAGAGACACCACAAACAACTACCAAGCATCCACAGGCACACAATACCATCACCCACAGAACTTCCACGCACCGCACACAACACACCACTAAATATCACCACACTTATCACTATACACACCACCCCGAACATCACCCAGACCACCCCATAGCACGGCAAAGACACCCCAGGTTCTCTGAGGAGGAGCTCAGGGTCATGGTGGAGGAAATCGTCCGGGTAGAGCCACAGCTAATCGGATCACAGGTGCAGCACACCTCCATAGCTAGGAAGATGTAGCTATGGCGAAGAATAGTGGACAGGGTCAACGCAGTGGGACAGCACCCAAGAAATCGGGATGACATCAGGAAGAGGTGGAACAACACTCCTACTCATCACACATGTCCCAACATCACAACCCACCCATCTCAACACCAAGCCCTGCATGCAACAACAAAGCATGGGCACCCATCACCAAAGCATGGCCACTGCACACACCCATACACCCCCCTAAACCACCATCACACAAGGTTCCACACAGGAATGCAAGCACTGGGGTACCCTGTCACCCACCTATTGCACACCATGGCACACACAGATGTAATAAACATCCTTTTATACCCCTGCAGGACCCCTACCCAAGGTCACCGGACAGGAGGGTCCACACATGTCCACACCACCAACAGAAGAGGCCCACAGTGATGACAGCAGCTCTGTCCAACTGGATTTAGATGACCAGCCCGGCCCATCGGGGACCTCGGGACAGTGGGTTCCCCTCACACAGTCACAGGCCACTACAGACCTTCCCCCCTCTAGAAACACTAGTGCCCACGCAGCGGGCCTATACCTCTGTCCCCAGGACACGTCAAGCAGCAGTGTGTCCACCACTACAGGGAACCCAGGCTAACCCACCACCCCAACAACAACAGGGACCTGGGGGCAGTGGTAGTGGGCACACAGTCCAGGGGACGGAGGCCCAGGAACACAGGGGAACTGGGAGGGCTGCTGTGCGACAGGGGGAGGACAGGCCAAGGGAACCCACTCTCCACGAGGCCTTCTCCTCAATCATGGGAGCCTACCACCACTCCCAGGAGACGATGGCATCGGTACTGGCCAAGTTTCATAAAACCCAGTGCCTGCAGGAGGAACAGTAGTTGGGCTTCAGTGAGGAACTCAGAACCATCAATTCCACCATGGGCACCATCGTAGAGGTGCTGAAGGAAGTACTCAACACCAGGAGGGACACTGTGGCACAACATGGGGCCCCTGACACTAGCATGGACGATGAACTGCCCACCACCTCTGCCGGTGCTAGTGGACAGGAGGCACTGCCAGAGGACCACCACACCAGCACCCCACCCCCTGCAGAGGGAGAACCATCCCGCCAATGGTCCCTGAGATCCAGGACAAAGACAGAGAACAATGCCAAGACCCCCGTCAAGAAATGAGACCACCTTGAATGTCACCTTTCTGTCCCACTTTGTCACCCTGTCCATCCTCAAACTGCCCCAGCTACACTTCCTATGCCCATTTGGGCAATGCACCTGTGAGACTAATAGAATGGACTCTGCCATGGACATTCCTCCACCATCACCCCTCTCCATTTTACAACACCCTCCAATATTGAGCACTTAAATAAACACCCTTGAAGCACAAAACAATTTGGAGTCAGTCTGTGATTTTGAAATAGTGTATTAGCAATTACAGTGACAAACTGCTCTTTCAATTGTAATGTTAACACACCTATGTCACACAGCTCTAGTCCATGAGGAAAAAAAAGCAGATGTCACACAGTGGGACCCACATCTATGAAATCGTAAGGGAAAGTGACAACTCAGTGACTATACACTGGGTGAAAACGACAGACCGTAGAGAGGTAGTACTGTTAAAGTACATGTAGTAGGCAGGTTTGTAGTCTTACTTGTGTCTCACTGGAAATATTGCAGGATCACCGAGTTCCTGTTGTCCATGTCCTCTTCTTCTGCTTCCTCGTCTTCACTGTCCACAGGCTCCACAGCTGCAACAACACCGCCATCTGGACCATCCTCCTGCAGAAGAGGCACCTGTTGTTGGAAAGCTAAGTTGCGTAGCATACAGCAGGCCACAATGATCTGGCACACCTTCTTTGGTGAGTAGAATAGGGATCCACCTGTCATATGGAGGCACCGGAGCCTGGCCTTCAGGAGGCCGAAGGTCCACTCTATAATACACCGAGTTCGCCCATGGGCCTCATTGTAGCGTTCCTCTGCCCTTGTCCTGGGATTCCTCACTGGGGTCAGTAGCCATGACAGGTTGGGGTAACCAGAGTCACCTGCAAATGGTGAGGGACAACTGTTAGATGCACACTAACCTGTAGGGATATCCCCAGACCCACACAATCAATCCCACTGACTTGCTTCCAGGTGCTCACCTAATAGCCACACACAGTGCCTCTGGAGTTGACCCTTCACATAAGGGATGCTGCTATTCCGCAGGATGTAGCCGTCATGCACTGAGCCAGGGAGATGTACTGGTCTGCCAAACACACCATATGCACATTCATGGAATGTTAACTCTTCCGGTTCCTGTACACCTGTTCATTCCTGCGGGGGGTACCAACGCCACATGGGTCCCATCAATGGCACCTATGATGTTGGGGATATGTCCCAGGGCATAGAAGTCACCTTTCACTGTAGGCAAATCCTCCACCTGAGGGAAAACGATGTAGCTCTGCATGTGTTTCAGCAGGGCAGACAACACTCTGGACAACACGTTGGAAAACATAGGCTGGGACATCCCTGATGCTATGGCCACTGTTGTTTGAAATGACCCACTTGCAAGGAAATGGAGTACTGACAGCACCTGCACTTGAGGGGGGATTCCTGTGGGATGGCGGATAGCTGACATCAGGTCTGGCTCCAGCTGGGCACACAGTTCCTGGATTGTGGCACGGTCAAGCCTGTAGGTGATGATCACATGTCTTTCCTCCATTGTCGACAGGTCCACCAGCGGTCTGTACACCGAAGGATGCCGCCATCTCCTCACATGTCCCAGCAGACGGTGCCTATGAAGGACAACAGCAAGCACAGAGTCAACCAACTCAGAGGTACGTACCCACAGCTAACACGGAACACGATTCATAATCCGAAAAGTGGCCTCTATGTGTGTTGAGGCTAGGCCTAGGTATGTGTGACGCAGTTACAAATTAAGCCATGTGGGCCCCTGAAATGGCAGCTGCCTGACCTGTAAAGTGGCACAATGGGATGTGAGGTAACTGCGCTGGCGTTCTACACCGTCGCGGTAGGTGGTCGAAGACCGTGGCGCAAAGCTGCATTGGTTAACATTGGACCCTATGGGTCCCAGGAGCCAATTATGATGTACGCTGGCGGTGACAGTACACACTGCCGCTGACGTGACCGCCATTTTCTATGTGTTCAATCACTTGATACCTGATCTTCGACAGGAGTGGACCTACACTGCAAGTCCTGCTGTGAACTCGGTCTGGAAGAGACAATGGCTTGAGTGTCTGGGGAGAGGGCCCCTGCCTTCACATCGGAGGAGTTGGAGAGACTCGTGGATGGGGTCCTCCCCCAGTACACGCTACTCTACGGTCCTCCAGACAAACAGGCAAGTACACTGGGAGCATGCTGTATGGGCTATGCCTGTGTGGAGTGGGGTGGATGAAAGATGGGGCGGGGATTGAGGCATGCATGAAACGACAATGAGTGCATGTGCCACATGGCAAGGGTAGGGATGGGGGCCAATGACTGTAACGGTGCATTTGGTAATAACTTTTTTTTCCCCCTGTAAAATTCATGTAGGTCAGTGCCCACCAGAAAAAAGATATTTGACGTGCCATTGCAAAGGCCGTCTGGACCCTGGGGTTCTACCACAGACGGAGCACCCACTGTCGTAAGAGATGGGAGGACATTCGCCGCTGGAGCAAGAAGACGGCGGAGGCCCAGCTGAGGATGGCCTCCCAACATGGGATGGGTGCCCGTCGCACCATGACCCCCCTGATGTTCAGGATCCTGGCGGTGGCGTACCCGGAGTTAGATGGGCGCTTGGGGGCATCACAGCAGCCTCAAGGGGGTGAGTACACTCTCATTCTACTGATTTCGTGTGCAGTGGAGGTGTCTGGGTGGGGGAGGTGGGCCTTGATTTACCCTAGGCCAGGGCGAGTATAGTAGGCAAGGTCCCTATGTAAGGCAGGCCATGTGGCACCCCACCCCACCTGTGTGCAGTACCAAGTACACCTAGTCATGCTCCTGTGTCATCCATGTGTGCAGATGTTGTCCATAGCCTTGTGGGCCATGTCCCAGGGATTGAACAGTGGAGCCCAAGTGTGCGGCGTAGTGCAGGGGGCTTCTGTGTCTGTCGTGTCCGCCAACGGTTGCGGTAATGCATGCACTCAACATGTCTTTCTTCTGTCTTCCCCCCCTTTGTGTGGTCTCCCTGTTCTTGTGTGCATTAGCATCATCAGGCGGAGGAGCAGTGGCACCATAGCAGGAGAGAGCTGCATCCCACATGGCCCTGGAGGGCGAGACAACGGACTCGGAGTTCACCAGTGGGACTGAGGGCCAAGGGAGCTCCACGGTGGGGACAGGAGCTGACACCAGTGACACGGACTCGTCCTCTGATGGGAGCTCCCTTGTGGTGGCAGCAACATCTGTGCCCCCCGCATCTACAGTTACAGCTGCCAACCCCCTACCAGCACTGCCCTCCCAGCAGCCCCTCAGCCTTTGCCCCGTGCCCGCTCACCCAGGAGGGTGGGCATCACCTTCGCCCCAGGCACCTCAGGCCCTGCCCCAGTCACCCCTGCTCCCCTCAGTGAGGAGGCCATTGACCTCCTCAGGTCCCTCACTGTTGGGCAGTCTACCATTTTGAATGCCATCCAGGGTGTAGAAAGGCAGTTGCAACAAACAAATGCATTCCTGGAGGGCATTCATTCTGGTCAGGCGGCCCTTCAGCGAGCCTTTCAGACTCTGGCCTCAGCACTGATGGCAGCTATTCTCCCTGTGTCTAGCCTCCCCCTCCAACTTCCTCCACCCAGAACCAATCCCCTCTTCCTCAGCCTATCCCAAGCACACCTTCAGACCAGCATGCACACACCTCAACACACAAGGGAGGCTCAGGCAAACATAAGCACCACACATCCCACAGGCACTCAAGCAAGCATCACACACATGCAGACACACCAACATCCACTGCCTCCACTGTGTCCCCCTCCTCCTCCTCTCCCTCCTCCCTCCCAGTCTCGTCTACACTCACACCTGCATACACTACATCTACAGCCACTACTGCCATCACCAGCACACACACACCACCACACCCCGCTCACGTGCAGTAACCAGCCCCACTGCCATTCACACGTCCCCTGTGTCCTCTCCCAATGTGTCTGTGACGCCCCCTCCCAAGATACACAAATGCAGGCACACACCAACCCAACAGCCATCCACCTCACGACAGCCTCCAGCGCATGCATCTTCACCCAAAGTCACCAAACTAACACCTCCTACAACCACAACCTCTTCCTTCACTCCCAAACCCCCTACAGCTACCCGTCCCAGTGTTTCCCAAAAACTTTTCCTGTCCAACCTTGACCTCTTTCCCACACCTCCCCCACCCCGTCCGTCTCCTAGGGCCCGACTCTCCAGGTCCAAACCTAGCACCTCAGCCACAACATCTCTGGGACCAGTGGTGCCTGTAGTCACCGGAATCTGGAGTGCAACGGCCACCAGGGCAGCCAGTGTGGCACGGAGCAACAGCACGGACAGTCCCCCACCTGTGAACCATCAAAAGTTGACCAGTGCCCGGCAGGAGAGGGGGAAGACTCCAGCCACCAAAGCCGCTCCCAGGGGTCCAGGTGTGAGTGTGGAGTCAGCTGCGACACCTTCCAAGGTGGGGAAGGGCCACAGGAAAATCAGCAGGTCTGGGAAGAGCAGCACGGCAGAGAAGACCGCCATCATCCCCGCTGCCCAGGAGTCCACTGCCAGCACCACTGCTGCCCAGGAGGCCACCACCAGCACGCCTGCTGCCCAGGAGGCCACCGCCATCATCCCTGCTGCCCAGGAGGCCACCGCCAGCACCTGCCCTGCTGCCCAGGAGGCCACCGCCACCAGCCCCGCAGGGCCAGAGACGACCGCCAGCACCAGCCCCGCTGGGCCATCGCCAGCACCAGCCCCGCTGGGCCAGAGACGACCGCCAGCACCAGCCCCGCTGGGGCCAGAGGGGACCGCCAGCACCAGCCTCGCTGGGCCAGACATGACCGCCAGCACCAGCCCCGCTGGGCCATGAAGGACCGCCAGCAGCTGAGTCACTGCACAGGACCCCGCCGCCACAAGCACCGCTGAACAGGGCACCGCCGCTACAAGCACTGCTGAACAGGGCACCGCCGCCGCATGCACCTCTGAACAGGGCACCGCCGCCACATGCACCGCTGAACAGGGCACTGCCGCTACAAGCACTGCTGAACAGAGGACCACCGCCACATGCACTACTGAACAGGGCACCGCTGCTACAAGCACCGCTGAACAGGGCACCGCCGCTACAAGCACCGCTGAACAGGGCACCGCCGCTTCAAGCACTGCTCAACAGGGCACCACCGCCACATGCACTGCTGGCCCATGAGCGCCAAGGGCACTGATGCTACTGAGTCCGTCACGAGCAGGATGAAGCACTCTGGGCACAAAGCCCCCTCCAGAACCAGTGGAGACAGGCCTCCACTACCTCAGTCCTTGGCAGGATGAAGCACTCTGGGCACAAAGCCCCCTGCAGAACCAGTGGAGACAGGCATCCACTACCTCAGTCCTTGGCAGGATGAAGCACTCTGGGTACAAAGCCCCCTCCAGAACCAGTGGAGAGTTACATCCACTGCCTCAGTCCTTGGCAGGATGAAGCACTCTGGGCACAAAGCCCCCTCTAGAACCAGTGGAGAATGACATTCACTACCTCTGTCCTTGGCAGGATGAAGCACTCTGGGCACAAAGCCCCCTCCAGAACCAGTGGAGAAAGACATCCACTACCTCAGTCCTTGGCAGGATGAAGCACTCTGGGCACAAAGCCCCCTCCAAAACCAGTGGAGAGTTACATCCACTACCTCAGTCCTTGGCAGGATGAAGCACTCTGGGCACAAAGCCCCCTCCAGAACCAGTGGAGACGGTCATCCACTTGAGAGACTGTGGCTTTGCACTCCCCAGGATGTAACAGTGGGCAACCCACCCACTTGTGAGACTTGAGAGACTGTGGCTTTGCACTCCCCAGGATGGAACAGTGGGCAACCCACCCACTGTAGAGACTTGAGAGACTGTGGCTTTGCACTCCCCAGGATGAAACAATGGGCAACCCACCCACTTGTGAGACTTGAGAGACTGTGGCTTTGCATTCCCCAGGATGGAACAGTGGGCAAAACACCCACTTGTGAGACTTGAGAGACTGTGGCTTTGCACTCCCCAGGATGGAACAGTGGGCAAACCACCCATTGTAGAGACTTGAGAGACTGTGGCTTTGCACTCCCCAGGATGGAACAGTGGGCAACCTACCCACTTGTGAGACTTGAGAGACTGTGGCTTTGCACTCCCCAGGATGGAACAGTGGGCAACCCACCCACTTGTGAGACTTGAGAGACTGTGGCTTTGCACTCCCCAGGATGGAACAGTGGGCAACCCACCCACTGTAGAGACTTGAGAGACTGTGGCTTTGCACTCCCCAGGAATGAACAGTGGGCATGTGGCCCCCTCGTGGATTTGGCACTGTGCACTCAACCGGCTGAGGTGCCCCCCCTTTCCCTCCCCCTGAGGTGCCTGTTTTATTGCTATCTGATGCCCCTGCAGAGTTCTCTCCGTCATGGTCGGGGATCTTGTGTGGGCCTCGCCCATACCGCGTGGGCCCAGTGTTCCACGGACTTCAATGGAGCACTACTTGGAATACTATTCTTGGTGTATATTTTGTTTATAGTGTATTTATGTATATTTTTGCGTACTGGATTTTAATATATTACAATGGTTACACTCATTTTCTTTGGTCTTTGCATTCTTCTGGGGGGTTGGGGGTGTAACTGTAATGTATCATGCTGTATTAGTGTGTGTGTTGTGGTGGGTGAGGGTGGGGGTGGGGGTGTTGCGTGTTGCGTGTGTGTGTCCCTGTTTTTTCCCTCCTCCCTCCCCTGTGTCGTAGGTGCAGTACTCACCGTGGTCTTCGCCGCCGGCGTTCGTGCTCCTGGTAGAGGAGCAAGAAGATAAGGGCTGGCAGGATGTGCAGCTCTGGTTCCATGGCGTCCGGATTCCTAGTGGGGTGTGTAGAGGTGAGCGTTTTCCCTTGGGAGTCCTGTTTCCGCCGTGTTTTTGTCTGCGGTGAATCTGCCCCGGAAAAGGTGGCGGATTGGTAGTTTTTGATACTGTGTGTGGTACTTTGTCCTCCGCATGTCTGTTGGCGGTGACCGCCAAGCTGTTTGTTTGTACCGCCATGGTGGTCGGAGTGTTAAAGTGACTGTCTTTGTTGGCGGTTTCTGCCACGGTCGTAATTCCATTTTTGTTACTGCCGGCCTGTTGGCGGTCTTACCGCCGCTTTAACACCTTCCGCCAGGGTTGTAATGACCACCTTTCTCCTTAATATTAGCCCTTACCCTGTCAGTCACTCTGTAAACTTTGCGTTTAAGAGGAGGACTGTGCTCAGTGTTCACATCATGTGTACAGAAGTGTGTGACCCCTGGGACCAGGGAGAACAGTGAGGCGAACTGACCCAACACCTGGCGACAGTCCGTCTGCTGCTCTGGTGTCAGGACGGGGAAGAGGTTTACTCCCTCCACAGACCAATCCTTCTCTCGAACAGACAGGAGGTCAGAAAGAGGATCATTCTCTTCCTCCACACCCCATCATCTGTTGCAAGGAGCATGGACGATTCAGTCCGCTCAAAGTGTGGCTTGTGCCGGGTCACATGCAGGACCCTGAAGGTGTTCCTGGGAGTCCGAAAGTCCACCAGCTAGGTGACTTTACTCTTGCACTCCACCACCTCAAATGGCCCAGTCCACTTGTCTTGGAGCATCCTAGGCTCCATTGGCACCATCATCCACACTTTCTGGCCAGGCTGAAACTCAACCAGAGTGGCATTCTGGTCATGCCAGCATTTCATGTCTTCCTGGCTTGCATCTAGGTTCTCTTGTGCAAGACCCCGGAAGCAGGCAGTCTGGTTTCTCACAGCCAGCATGTAACTGCATACATCCTGGGGGGGTTTACTGGGAGCTTTCGCCAAAGCCCCCTTTTCCAGACTCACAGGTCCCCTGACGGGGCGGCCATACAATAGCTCAAAAGGACTAAATCTAAGCCCTTTTTGAGGTACCTCCCTGTAGGCAAACAAAAGGCATGGCAAGAAGATGTCCCACTTATGCCACAAGGGCTCTGACAGGCCCATAATCATGCCCTTCAAGGTACTGTTGAACCTCTCAACCAGACCATTGCTTTGGGGGTGGTAAGGAGTGGTGATCTTGTATGTCACCCCACACTCCCTCCATAGAGATTTCATATAAGTTGATATGAAGCTGGTACCCCTATCAGATACTACTTCCTTGGGGAACACCATGAGGGTAAAAACCCCCATCAATGCAAATCCCACCACAGGGGCAATGATCAATCTCAAAGGAATGGCTTCCAGGTACCGGGTGGCATTGTCCACCGAGACCAGGATAAACCTGTTGCCCATGGCTGTCTTGGGATCCAGAGGCCCCACAATGTCAATACCAACCCTTTGAAAGGGGGTACTAACCACAGGAAATGGTTGGAATAGAACCTTGCATTTCCCCCCACTCTTGCCACTTGCTTGACAAGTTGGGCAAGACCTACAAGGAACATCTGAGTGCCTGTGCATTTGGGGCCAGTAGAAGTGGGTGACAAGCTGCTCAAAGGTCTTGTCCTGCCCCAAATGACCAGATGAAGGCACATCATGAGCCAGATGCAGTAGGAAGGCTCTGAAGCACTGGGGTACTACCATCACACGGGCTGACCCAGGCTCAGGAACCTTAGGTTCACTATATAGGAGGCTATCCTCCTGGTGAATCAAATGTGATCCAGGCTACTTGCCAGGTGTCTGGTCTGCAGCCTGCTGCTGCAAACCCTCCAGAGTAGGACATACTTTCTGTGCCTCACAGAATGCCTCCCTGGTGCCCCCGCCGTTCTGCTGCCATTGTGACAGATCAGGGACCTCTCCCAATTCAGCCACCTGTTCCCCTGTAGGCTCCAGGGTCTTCCCCTCAGGTTCAGCCTCCTCCGGGACCATGGGAACTTTTGGAGACAGTTTTCTGCTCCCCTTGCACTTCCTTCTTCTGGCAGACACCTGGGCCACTCTTTCAGGCTCCAGGGTCTCCTCATCACCCTGACTGGCTGCATAGACCAGGTAGACACACACACCCACCCAGGCAGACCCAACATCTCCAAGTGTGACCTGCGTTCCACCTCCTTCCAAGGAGAATCCTTCAGGTCTTTGCCAAGCAAACAGTCCACAGACATGGTTGGGCTCACAGCTACTTTCAAGGAAACTGAGACCCCCCCATTCAAAGGGAACCTGCGCCACTGTACACAGGTGCTCTGAGTTGTCCTCTGCAACTGCTTGGTGAAATACACATAGATCTATCTGCTCTTCAGACACCAAG